>NW_003805513.1:0-33502 GCF_000255335.2 Galendromus occidentalis | reverse complement strand
TCTGGGGACGATGATACATGACCGGCCGACGTCCTCCGGAATTCCGAATGCTCGAATCGATAACGTCATCTGACTGCCGCGAGCTCCGCTACTAACGGTTAGCCTGACCAGGAAAACTCTCGCCGACCGTTCCAACATTGAGGACGGTCGACGAGCCCTTATTGTACGAATCCGAAGGCTGTCGATTTTCTCTTTCCCGCATGAAACTGTGTTCTTTGACTGGTCGGGAGGTGGTGCCAATCAAAGCGAGTTCTTCAAACCGTCGAAGTCGGAGCCTTCCAGCCATCAACCCGGAGAACCTGGTGAAGAGAGATCCCCCCGCGGAAGGCTGCCAGGATAGCAGACAGCTTGGCTGACGGGGTAAGGCCGGTGCGGATAATGGAGATCCGCGCGGTAATGGAGATTCAGCGGCGAATTTTTCTCAACATGCGGTGGGGAATTCCGACCGTGATTGCGAGGAGCAGGATCCATCGGCAGCGGGGAACAAGCGAACACTAAGTAAAGAAGGCGGAAGGATGATAGCGAGATGGATGATAGCGTGGCTCATGGCGATGAACAAGAGCGATAGAGCTCCTTCTTGACCGTCGCAGACGTTTTGGATGGCGGAACGTACACGGAGCGCATATCCACGGACAATATGCGTGAGCAGGGAGGGAAGGGTAGCTGAGAGGGCGAGGAAACGAAATATTCTCCCAAACTTATCCGAGTAAGGATCGGCTATCTGCGTTTATTTTCCGTCTTTTTTCGCATGCTCGTTTTTCTCACAACACTATTCGGCTCCTTCCATCCGATTGCTGAACCACTTCCTTCTCCTCGTCCGTATAGTCTCTCATCGGAGTCTCCGTCCACCTGTTCTATCTCTGGGACTCTGAGCGAGGAGCCGATGAGAAACGACAGTGGGAAGGAAGGCGTTTCGTTCCCATCGTCGAAGTGGCTTCTCCTACTCGAACTCTCTGCTCCCCAGGCAGACTATCGATTTCTGCCGACTTGCCGAACCGCGCTCCATGTCGAATCAGAGTCGATCCCGAAGAGCTTTTTGTTGACAACGAAGTGTTTCGACTGCCCTCCATCGTCACGAAACTGATATCGAGCGACGGCTCCACCCTCGATCTCGAAGGATCCGTGGCTCTGAGATTTAACAGCTGGGAGAACGAAACGACGGTCAAACCGGCTGACATGTTGTAGCACTGCAAGCTCTCGGGCTCCGACCCGGGTCCTCCGTCGCTCACGCAGTCTGGAGATGCTCCGATGTCGGGCATGGAATCTATATATGAAACGCTAGCTCTTGGCTTCTGTTTTCGCTCGACCCAATGATTCTGCGTTTTCCTCTCACGCATTCCTTCAATAAGAGGACAAACTCCGACGCCGGAAAACGCGATCGCTCAATCAGCGTTGTTCCCCCCGCGATAAGATAGCAGAATCTGACGTGTCCTGCAAGCTTCCGTCCCTTCCGTGGAGTCCTTCATGATACGAGCCCATTCATCGTCGTTCCTTTTTTTTGTTATTAACACGCATCTTGTGTGTCGCGTATCTTTGAATTCAGATTCGTGTCACACATTGAAAGCGATACTCGCTCGACGTCCCGAGGCGCCCGGACGGAGATTGGTCGCATTGTTCGGAGTTCCATCCGGGGCTTTTGAGCCGAAAATTGGACGCAATCATTTTTTGACGGAAAACCGCTCAGCTTGCGATTTCTGCAGTTTGATGCTCTGCGGCGGCGGGGGCGGTTGCAATCGAACACGGAGGAACCGAGGCGTCGAGGGTGGGAGGCACCGCGGCGGCGTCGAGGGTCGTCGACGGGGAAGCCTCCGGAAAGCGGAATGGGAGCAGGGTATAAACCATTAACGGTCCAATTATCGCCAGCATCGACAGTCTACTCATTAAAACTCTTCGTCGCGGCCCTCCACACTGGCCTGGATGTGCTGACTCTGTATGCGACTATCTGGCTCGTCGTGCTCCGCCACCGAACTACGAAAGTCTCTTAGCAGCGAGTCAATCATGTGCTCAATCAGCCGATTCGAGTACCGGGTGGACGAGTGAGAGACTATTTATTCGTCGGGGTTCTCTGAGCGGCGTGACAAACGAATCCTCCGAACCTGGAGGTGTAACGGCGGAGGTGAAAATTCGCCCAGTTGTTTTCCTCCGGAGGAATCGGAGCTCATTGTCGCGAAATCCCTCCCCGGTGCTATATCCGTCTCAAAATGCAGGTTCCCCGGGATTCCGTGACCGCATGCGTCAGTTGGACTAGAGCGATGCTGACAGCACGGAGGAACAAGATGAGATCCAATGGCGAATTCAAGCGAATGTTGCTCGTCATCGTCGGTTGGAACAAGACGTTGCGAGCGTTTGGGCTCTTCTTTTGTTTGGAGATGCTCTTTGCTGTTTACTCGGCACGTTTGTTCTCGGAGCGCGCGACTTGTATGCTTAAGGCGAATTCTTCCGCGACGTCCCGGAATCAAGCCCAAAGACGTCCCTGAAGTGTTCGTAATTTACTTGCTGCTCACCGTGGTCCTGCGTGCAGCTGCCGCTGGTGCATCAAATAGTAGCTACACCCACCGCATCTGCCGCGGCGGCCCATCTTGTTGCTGCCCCCACAGACGGTGTTGGCAGCGGCAAGGGTAAGGTTTCCACCGACCGCAGAGGGTCTGCGGGTTGGCTTGCCGCCCCGAGGAGAGAGAGAGCAAGTCAGCTCGGTAGAATGGAAACATCGCCCGCCGATCCGTCTCTCGAGAGAAGAAGATGAAGGTACACAAACGCTCTCTCGGAAGACCGCCATCTTTTTCCGTTCCTCCGTCCATCCGTCCCTGTGTCCGTTCGATCGTTCTCTCATCCTCTCTCTGCGTACACCTCTCGCGAAGTAGCACAATAGCAGAGATCGAACTCCCAGCGAAGGAGGGGCGGGGAGCGAAGAACTAGTTGGTTCCTTAGCGAGCTGTGCTGTGTGTACCCTTGCTCCGCCCTGACGTGTTCGACGCCGCGTCGCTCTCTTTGCCGAGGGGAGAATGTCGAAAGCACAACTTCACTGTTGCCTTCGGGACGGCCCGATGCCGGCTCGGGCTCCTCTGCACGCCCGCTTGTTGGCTCGGTGAGAAGAGGGAACTAGAGCTGCCTGAGGAGTCAAGCGTTGTTAATATTTGACTCGACCGCGCCGGAACGCAAGGAGTGCAGCTCCGTCGTCGTTTTCCTCTTCCCCTAATCCATACAAGTGGCCTTCTTCTGCTCGCAAAAAATTCCCCTTCCTCTCTTTCTTTTTGGTTCCTCCTCCTTTCTTACACACGTCCCGCATGCGTCGCTGTCGAACTCTCTCTCCCTTGGGATCAAGCGAAAAACGCGGGAGAAAAAAACTGACTGTGACCAGGGCGCCGACCGGTGAACGGGAGGTCCGGCTGCAGGCGGCTGTCCAAGTGGGAAGCCTGCGACGCGCTGTAATCGTTCGTTTCGTTCGCAGTGTCGTTGTTCTTCGGAACGTGATCGAATGGGGAACTACCGAAGAAGTCGAAAGAGCCGTTCAGCGGTCGATTCCCAGCCACTTTTGAAATGGGTCTCGGTGCGAGGCGGGGTAGCGAGCACTTGTTGATTCCCTCTGTTCGAGCCGCTGATCGAGAATTCCGTCGCCGGCGGCTACGAAAACTCTGCGTGGGTGATTCTAGATGAACTTGCGACCCAGGCAGTCACTCTTGCGCATCTGCTGACCATATGTTGAAGTTCTGCCATATGCCGCAGTAATTGCTGCCCCCAGCCGCCGTTCGCGCTGTCGACGGGGCAACCGGAAAGGGCCGGAGTCGATCGGGGTGCCGGAGCACGAATAGCTTCTGCGCAACGTTGCCGCTGCCGTCGCTGACGACATTCTATTCAGGGAGCTCCTGAACCTCCGGTCCGGGCCAGGGTTCGTGGGCTCGACGGGCAAGGCTAGAGCCCTTGCCAGTTCGGAGATGCTTCCCTCTGGCCACTGAAGTAATTATTGACGTTGTCGGATTGAAGCGGCAGACAGACAGAGTTTTTACTTTTAATTCACTTTTTACGATTCCCGTGAGTGCGGCACGAGAGGGAAATGTTTGTTTTACATCCGTTTGTTTTGTTTGAGGAGCTGCCGATGTGATTGCAAGGAACGACAAGTCAGCTACTACTCCCTCGACGACCGACGGACTTGGGGCTCAGTCACCAAGCACCCGGCCAGCGAGCCTGCCAGTCAGTCAGTTAGCCGAGCGAACAAACCGAGTGAGCGAGCGAGCAAGTCCCATCCAAACTGCCTTCATCGAAGCCAGCGAGTCGGGCAGTCAGACACTTCAGAAAACAACTTTGTTGCCGCTTCCCATCCTCGTGAACGTTCGCGGGCTATTGGCAGTTTGTAATATCTCGATGGCAATGAGAAACGAACTAGTCGTTCGACTCGTGTGAACGCACACCATTCGATTTGATTTATGCACGTTGAACGAATATGGTGGTTCGTTCCAAGACTCACTCAGTGCGCTTTGAAATTCAGTTCCGGCTTTTCGGATGCGAATCGCGGCCAATGTCCGAGTTGGAGTCGTCGATACAAATGTATTCAGAACAAGTCTGTCGGTCCTCGGAAGCCGCAGGCGAGCGTTGGGAGAAATCCGCCGAGAGGAATCATTGAATGTTCGGAATCTTCGGGAGAACGATCGAACGGGAACGAGTCGGAACGAACGGAGTCGCTCCGCTGTTTCGATCGGAATGATTTTCCAGGGGAAATATTGCGGCAGTGACCTCGTTCCCGGCAACTTCGGCGGAATATTCTTCGCTCAGCTACAGCGGCCTTGACGATCCCAGGGCCGATGTCGCTGCGTGCGACCGTGCCGCATGCGAGAAGACAAGCATGACTCGCGAACTCTGCCGGAGTACCGATGCTTTCCGCGATACGCTTTCGATTCGTAGAGCTTTCAGACGACGCGAATATGGAGGAAAACGATCCGACGGTAGATCCGAGCCTTGATACCCCAGTCACATCGAGAACTACGGATGGAAGTATCGATTTCCCGGAAACGAGCGGTGGTCGGAACTCCTCGCGGGGGGCCGCCGGGGAAACTCAGGTTCTTATAATATGTGTATAAATTCGTTTACGGAAATCCTCGATGGACAGAACCTTTTGGGAAACGTTCGTCTTCTCACCAGCGCGTGACATATTGCCAGCGATCATCTCGAAACTCGAGATCAGGAACGAAACTGCGATGAAGAGGAGAATGATAGACCCTCTTCATCACCTTCAACTTCAGAGACGCTCCGCTTCAAAAGACGCGACAGAGCTCTCCGGGACAGTTCCTATGTTAGGCAATAGTATGAAGCGTTCAGCCCACCGGGATCGTCGATCGGAGTGTCACGAGAACTCCCGATCACAAGATTTCTCGTGAGGCTCACTTCCCTTTGCTAAGATTAGCTCTACGATCACGTCGAGCTTCTCGATCAACTTCCCGTGGAAGCTCAATCTGATTCGGACTCTTGCACAGCGCCGCTAGTGCTCCGGCTTATGATGAAATCGAAGCGTTCAGCTCTTCATGGTGATCCCACCGACGACGTAGGAGATCCGTCACCCTCACCGAGCTCCTTGAACGTCCGCAAATCGGAGGTCTGTCACGGCATCGCGAGAGGGAATGAGCCCGTATTCATTCAATCGTGAGCATTGTCTTGCTCAAGGAAATTTACCACTCGAAAATCGTATTCATGTTTGGCCGGCGGGATAGCGTCCGAGTCACGCGTAGAAACGTCGGGCCCTGCGGTCTGCAAATATTACAACGTTGATTATGCAAGTGACATCGAGATGCGAGGAGGAAAAAAAACATTTCTTATGTCCAGGCCGAGGGCCGAACGGTCTATACCGGAACGAGAATATTCCGCAAACAAAGGCTCCACTAACGGTGTGGCATATTGTTCCCGGGCATTGAAAGAAGACTTCCCGAATTAGCATTCCTGTGGAGCCGAGGACTCGAATCGGGAGCCAAGAACTCCCGAGGAATTATTTTAGTCACAAAAGAATAACTTCTCTTCCAGTCAGATCTGAGGACGTAGATAGATGGAGCAAGAGAGTTTTCCTCTCCCCCGAGCTTCAATCCGTCCTTCTGAGTGAGATACCGGAGCGGAGTTGCTCAAATCTCCCGATCCTGCAGTACTGCGAGTACTAACGGAATAGAGCTCCAAAAAACTTGTTTATACGATGCCCTACGCAGCGAGAAGCTCTTTACGCCGAGAGGAACGACGGAGGTATCGATCGGTGCCAATGAGTCGATAGACGGCGCAAATCAGCGAACAACTGTAAAAAGACCACGATGTATCCAAGCCTAGGAGGTTTTCGCACGAGTTCGGCGAACGCCGACGAGCCTGCGGAGAGCAAGCGGAAAGGTGGGAAGGACGAAGGCAATGAAACGAAAATCGATAATCAATGCGACCTACACGGCTTGGTCTAATAGAGCAAGTGAAGACGCTTAATGAACGCCTCGGGCTACGCACATAGTCGGCCGTCGACGGTCCGTCTCTTGGTAGTTGCGTCCGTTGGCCGCCCGGTCGCTTGAGACGTCAAGTGCCGAGGAACACAGGCAAGGGGCTCGCGGACAAGCAGACGGACGCAGTGTACAGATGCCGGACCGTCGTCGTCGAACTCACGATGGTGGCCGACGACAGGGGTAATGAAGATGAGAGCAAGGAAGCCATCGGCGATTCTCTTCATCTTGACAAAAGTGTACACAGTCGACAACGAATTGAAGCACCGTTCGTTTGAAGGCCCTCGTCGTATACTACTAATACTTCTCTGGTCAAGCGAGCTTCCGTGTTGGGACCCACGCAAGGCTCGGGAACGTAACACAAGATTCGCTTTGCAGATTCCTAAAGGAATGGCATGCGGCTCTTCTTGCTCCTGTGAATGCTCCGGAGGCGAGCATCGGATTTGTGTCTCGAAAGATATCGAAAAACCGCTCTGAACTCCGAACAGACCCCGTGGAACGGATGCTCGCAGTCTATGCGCCGACATGAGAGGCCCTGAGCACGACGGCTATTCTCCGAGATGGACCTTCTTCTCGGAAGCGAGGGACTCTGAACGGCGGACTTGCACGTGGCGCGTGTTCTGCGGGGCTCCGATTGGATATCTGACTTCAAACGAAGCAGCACCGGTCAGAATAATGAACCGCGTAAAAGGAGCGAGGGGACAGGATAACTTGAAGGTTACGATGTGAACGAAGTTTCAAGTCGGGTTGATAAGCCTTTCGTCCGTCGTGCCGTTCTCGGTCGTGTATGGAAATTACGGGGGCTCTGCGGAATTCAAAGGATAGGGCCGCCATAAGGGAACACGTGTATGTAGGTCGATGGGTCGGTCGGTCGGTCGGTCGTCGGACAACGTTCTTCAGAAATGAGATTTCTCCATGGTTTCAGTGAATCCAAAGAAACCCGATGCGAAACCTGACTCGTTACACTACGAACTCGAACCGAGCGCAGGGGACGGGAGATGACTGCTTTGATTCGAACAGAGTCGGCTGCGATCCTTTTCCTTGCTGGCAGGATCAGAGAGAGCTCGTGAGGTATTTCGTCCCATTCAGCTCGCTCTCTTTGAGCCCGTCGACGGTTGATTTTGAGCGACGGTGAATTCCTCGGATGAAACAATTGGGATGCTGGGATGGATTCGAAGCATTCTCGGCCGCCCGAAAGAGATTTATCCTCTCCGAGAGGTACGTAGGTTGGTAGATAGGTAGCGAGGGAGGGATGGACGACAGCGATACGGTGAGAAGCGAGATGGGACAGAAAAACTCGGGACGCAAGTTCACTTTGAAGCCACTCAGTCAGCAACAGTCCGTCCGTCCGTTCATCCATCCATCAGTCCTGCCGGCCGAGCGTCTCTACATTCGTGGGTCGCAGTGAGCTCACCTGGGAACCGTCAGAAGTGAAACGGGAAAGAGTCTCAGTTCGTTGAGAGAAATAAATCAGGCCGGTACTCTCGTTCTGAACTCGAGACGGACTCACGGAACAGCCAGCCCTCGGGATTGCTGGATTGTGCCGTTGAATGGAGCTGTCCGAGGATCAAGTTGCCTCCCGGGCGAAACTACCTCAGGAGTATTTCTTGAGTCCTTCCCTCAGTGGGTTCTTCGTAGAGCGTTCTTCTGCTGCTTCAACCCGCCGAGGGTTTTGGGCGAGACGGTGCAAACGACTCCTCACAGGAGCGCACCTCGGAGGTGTGATTCCACTTGACAGCGCTGAAACGATTCACTTGTTTGATCGCTCACAAGCTCACCGGTGAAAGGGAGATATCCCTGGAAGCTGAATGGATTGACGAACACAGCCCGCTCGGCATTTTAACAGGGAGCCGGGAAACCAGAAAAACGTGGAACGACCCGATAATGGAGTGGAGCTCTCACCCTCGTCGTCGTCCGGGATGTAACGACCGACCGATTCAAGAAAAAAGACGGCAGAGGCAAGAGAAGAAAAAAGCCTGCAGCGCAAGATCATCAGTGTGGTGCAGTGCACGGCGGAGGCGGCGGAAAACAGGCGCTGACGGTGGGTGCCAGTGGCGGGCTGCATTCAATTTCCATTGGCTTCGTTGCCTCAAAAAGGAGCTACCGACGCCACAGCACCAAACGACGTCTCCAGGGGCCGTCGGAAAATGCTGAGAGATAAAGGAAGAAGCGAACCCGTCGACCGTGCCTCTCGCTATCCCTCTCGTCCTGAACGCGTCCTCAGGACTCTGTGTTCCTGCGACTCCCGAACCCGACGATTCGAGTCAGTGATTTTTTTCGTGGCAATAATCGACGCAGTTAGACTTTGATCCTTGTCTTGGCTGTGCCACTCATTTGCTCTTCCGGATTCGCTGGAAGCTCTTCGGACCGGGAAACTCGAGACATGGAAGTTTAGAGAGAGCATTGGAGTTGCCATGACGACAGTTCTCTGCGGCTACCTTTCACAGCTGGTTCTTCCCAAACGGGACTCCCCGACTGCCAGCTGTGAACTCTCCGAGAAATCGGAGGAGGCCATCACGCGGAAAAATCATCTAACCCTCAAAGGTTTCGATAGTTGAATTTTTCCCCGTTTTCCGAATCTCCTTTCCCATCGGGATGCTCCTCTTTCGGGAAACGGTAATGCCACCTTGAGGTTCACGTCCCTCGCGACGACCGACAAGCGCGATGATGAGAGACAAATAATTCCTCCTGTGAGTCAGAAGAGCTCGCTCGATACTCATCGAGCATATCACATGGAACGCTGAAAACGCTCTGCGTGTACGAGCTCGATCGGACGGAGAATCGACGCTCGTCGCTCGGGATACCCAGCGGACATCTATAGGTGGCGGGGAAGGTTCAGAGCGAGAAGAATAGGGACGGATATCGCCATCGGGGACCTGTAGAGCCAGGGAAACCTAAGGAATCGACAGAGCAAAGAAAAGCGGACGACGACCGCCTTTGTCCTTCAGAGAGCAAGTCCTTTTCAATTACTGCTCGAAGTTCCGTCACCGTTGGACACGAAGAAAGTGACAATAATCGTTCGGTCGCCTGTCCACTTACTCTGACATCCTAGCGAGATACCGCTCTCGGAACGAACGAGCGATGCTTGAGGTTCCGTCATTTCGAATATGGAAATGAAAGGAACGTTTCCTGGAAGTGCGCAGCCATCACGAGAAAAAGGCGGCCAGTCCCAAGCCCCGTAGGAGTTTCTCCCCCCCTCCCTCCACCGGCCACAACAGGGGAATGAACTCTTTTGCTCGGAACGGTCTCACGCTGAAAACTCAGCGAACAATCGGCAGCCGAGCTCCCTCTGTCTCTCTCCCGCTCCAGTCGAGTGGGACAGTGAAAAGACCACGAAGAAGTTCTTTTTTCTGGTCCTTTGAGTTTGCTAATCGTGCCGTAACGTACGATCCGTAGGGAGATCTGTGAGTGCCCATGAGAGCGGCGCTGCTCGCAGTACCACCGTCGGCGACGTCGAGCTCGCAGCTTGGAGAGTTTCTTTCCCGGAGACTTCGACGATCGGCCACATGGCGGCGTGAATATCACTTCGACCTCGAGTTTGTCTCTAGCTCCCGCTCCTCGTACGGAGGCCTCGCCCATGGCTCGGACCATATCTTGGGAGTTATCCGGCCGGTGGGGGAGTTGGAACAGCTTACCGATTCAACGACGTTTTCTGAGAGTTGCCGTTCGATTCTGAGAAAAGGTCCTCAATGTCTCGAGCCCGTACGCCAAAGCGATTTCGGAGCGACGCCAAATCCGCCGTATTATTGTTTTGCCATCTGGACCGGTCTCCCAAGAAAATACAGTTCTATTTCTACGTAGCGGAGGAACGAATGCGGCGGAATCGATGGCAGTGATTCCATCCTTATGTTTGGAACGGCGACGGAAAATCCGATTCGCTCCGAGAAACAAACCTGGCTGAGATTACGCTCTCACGTGGAAGTACAGCCGAGTAGATGCCGGGATACTATGTGTCGGGGTATGAACGAGCCAGCTGTCGTTATAAAACCCCGAGTAACTGATGATGATCGTAGGGTTTGATTACGAGAGCATAGTAGTGAAGACGCCACAAAGGGGGACGACGACGAGAAGCGCTGCGAGAGAGATTGCGTGTTGCGTCTGTCCCCTTCCATGTTTCGGATGCGGGGAATTCTTCCATCAGAAGCTGTTTCCGGCGAGCTCTCACCATCAGCGGCGGAATTCGCTCAGATGTATGGATATAACGGGGTGTCTGGAAGGTATCATACGGAGACAAATCGTTCATTCCGTTCCCTGTCACGGAATACCCCGCGAGATATGTATGTGACAATTAGCAGACAACCGCAATGTTCTTACCTGGACAGCAGCAGCAGCAGCAACAACAATAATAACTAGATTACAACGACGGGAGTAGCGAAGGGAACCTTTGATCTTGTCCCTCGCCCTCTCGGACGCAAGATAAACATGTCGTTCCGTTCTCTCGGAGCTTCCGAAGGTGAACCCGCAAGATGGCTGCGCGTAATCGAAGACGAATCTTCGCGGAGGACGGCGACTCGGGGCTGCGGCCGCTTTCGAAAGCTGGTCTCGTCGAAACACCGGAGACTTTCAGCTCTTTGTTCGGTGGCCGTATTCGCTGCTCGTTTCGTCGTCCCGAGGATCGTTGTAAGATCCGATTGAGGATTAGGACGGCAGGGGGATTGCGACAAAAGCTCGACGTTCGTAAAAGTTGAGCCTGCCTCTACGCTTTTGAAACGAATATCTATATATATATTGTATGAATATGAATGAATGTAAAATAAATCGTATTCACCCTGCCGCACGTCGACATTGTCACCAAGGCGGATGATCCCAGTGGCTGCTTTTACGGTCTTCATCGCGGATTGCACGCGGCCGTGGTCTTCAGGGTACTGGTTGTTCGAGGGAGCGCTGCTTGATCGCACATCGAGGGAGTCGGTCGTCGGCCGTACGTCCTCTCCTGGCCGTCTGCCCGCTCGCCTTTATGCTGCGTCACGGTGATCGATTATCCCTCGGCAGGATGTGCTCTCATGTATATGAGCCACAATTCTGTCCTCGGATTGGCTCAATTAGGTAGCTTCTTCCCTCCTCCCGTCGAACGCTTCGCGTGACGGATGATGGTGAATGAATCGTTGCAAAACGGAATATGTTCCCAACTCCGCAATTATCGAACGATGTACGACGGAGAATTGTCGACCGTGAGCTGAGGAGGAAAAAATGCCCCCTCCGAATACTCGCGTCCGAGTCCGATCCTGTATAAGAGTTTGTCATTACCTCGGCGTCCAGTCGGTCGGGTTCTGAACTCGAAATAGATAGAGCAGAAGGAATCGGTTCCCGAGCTCGGGGTAGTTTCGATTCGCCGACCGCTGGCAAACAGTAGGAGGCGGGATTGGAAACGACGAGAGTCCCGGTACTCGAGTCGCAAGTCTTATTTGATTCCTTGGAAAAGTACGAACTGATCCCGCCGGTCGCGTTGTCTTTCATTCTGTCGTCTCCGACTTCGTCTCGTTCCGGCCCCGTCTCGTTTTCCGCCTGCCTTTGCTGCCGCTCTCAGGAGAAGCCGAGGAAATAGCAAGAAACTCCAATCAAAAATGGCGACCGTGGATGCTGCGGAGCTGAAAAATATATTTCTGCTTTTCTCCTTTCAGTACATCTTTCAAATCAGCTACCGAAAGGAGGGATCTCGCATGTACGAATTGAAGGCCGAGACCGAACAGGAATGCAACAACTGGGTTCAAGCCATTGACGCTGCGAGGTATGTCTCCTTTTTACAATTTTCTCTGTTTCTCTAGATCCCCCTCGACCGTGTTCCTCGCACGCTCACCCGGAGCAGCGTCTTTCACATTTTGTCGCTTTCTGTCCTGAAGCAGCTCCTTTCATCTTTTCGTTGTCGTGTCGCCTGTATGTTCAAAGGCTCTTCTCGCTGCGTATGTCGCTTGTGCGAGAGCATGCTTGCAAATGGCTTAATTACGCGTTTCATGCCGCGGTGCTTTCGACCCCGGCTGTAGGAAGTTCTCGCCAGCTCCGTATGTGAAGCACGTATTCATTTGCCTGTATTCAGGAAGACTGACTTGACTCTGTTTGCATGGATACCAGTGGGCGCGAAACGGCCGTATACACAAGGGGATTCGGGATTTCCGCTCGGGAGCATTCCATGTTTAGCTGACGCATGAACGTTCGATCGAGCGTCTCGTCTCGCGAGCTTCGAAATCTTCTAGCCCCTCGCCTAGCAAGCAATCTCAACCTCGATCCCGTCACTGAATATCGGCTATGTCAAGTTCTCACCTACTGACATTCCCCTTCCAGTTTCAGCAAAATGGTTCTTCAGAAGGAAGAACTTGAGCAAAAACATCTACATCTCGTACAAATAGTGGAAAGTGAAAAAACTGCAAAGTGGCAATACACTCAACAATGCGAGGAGCTCACTGTCGAAATCAAGAAGCTCCGAGCCGAGGTGAGCGACTTTTATTTCCTCCTTCCCGAAACTACGATTTCCTTCACATACTCCTGGGCTGAACTCCGGGTTGGGATTCATCCAGAACTATCTTCGAAAAGTTCGCCGTAGTTCTTCTTGGGCGCCCTTGGGGATCTGCTCCGTGAAGAGTAATCTATCTCGATTTTTTCGAGTCGGAGTCCCTCTGCCAAGGATTCCATGAATTCTTCTGAGTGAGAGCTCAAGCGGCACTCCGCGTAACGACGTGATTCGGGAACCTTGCGGGTGAGAGCTCGCTCGGCCTCGCTTGTGTATGAATGTACGAGCATTGTTCGTCGCCGATTCCTTCCAAAACATTTATTTTCTTCTTGCCCTGCAATTCGAAAACGATGGCGCGCAACATTAAATCCAATTTCCGAAACACGCCCGCCTTCCGGGTCGAACCCAACGCATACACTTTACGGTCGGGATGGTTCGGGAATCGGGAATATGAAGCAGAGAAGAAAAACAGCGGAGAGACCAACCACAGAGGAAGAAGATTCAGAGGTCTGTGGGAGAGAGAGGGAGGCTAGGCATTCTAGTGATGTTCTGACGAGGAGTCGCTTGCGGTTGTCAGCTCCAGCGGCTCCCACCAAGGAAAAACACTGCAGAGCAGGGTAGGCAGAAAATCAAACTCCGCAACATTCACCCTGAGTTCTTCATTCTCCGGGATTCTCATTCGAGACAAAGCGGAGAACCGAACAATAATCCTCAGGATATTGGGAGTCCCGAGGTCGGACCAATGGTTAAGGCTTCACAAGTTTTCACATCAGTCCCAAATCACGATCGATTCTGTCTCGGAACGGGCAGCATTTCCCGTATTGAGGGACAGGGTCTGGAGGGACGAAAAAAAAAGAATCCTCATGAGGGTTGATGTTCGGTGGGCATAGATCAAAGCCTACGGCGGAATAAATCGTGTGAATCGAGGATTGCTGACCGCTATTCGGTGCTTCCCGGGTCCTCGGAGCGTAACTACTACACGAAGATCAGAGTTCGCTTCCTACAGGACCCACCCGATTTTTTCCTTCCACGCCTCGACCGAGGGACCTAGTGGTTTTAATTATCGATTTTAGCGCCTCTCAGCAGATAAGCTGACGAGGTTTCCTAGAGGGGATTAGGAGAAACTCAAGGAGAGCAGTGGGTTTTTTGCCCTAGAACGAGCGGCACCATGAAGACCCATCGTGTGGTTCACCTCGGACTTGTCTGAATGAGATTATCTAGCCCGAAAAAAGTGTCACCCTCCTCGCATTACGCCCCGCGTGGAACGAGGGCGGGAAGACGGAGGGAAGGATCAGCCGCATTCGTGTGCTCTTTTCCATCCATTTTCTCTCTCTCTACGACGGGAACGCTTCTGGAAAAGCGTACGAAATCTCCCGATCTCAACAAGGGTTTCGAATCTCTGCAGCGGCGATTCTCACCAGGGGGAATCGATCCCTTCCCCGACTTATTCATCCCAATGAATCCGCATTTCCTAAAAACCCGGGAGGATCGTCGAGACCTTCGGACTAAATGGAGATTCATGTCCAGTATTCGGGAGGCCGCGAACAGGGGAGAAATCTCCATGTCATCTGAGGCGGCGCCAGCGTCGCGTCGCCGGTCGGACCTGTCGCAAAGGGACCCCCCCCCCCTCCGGAGTCTGACTCGGGGCGACTCGCAGAGATTTTCGGAGGTAGAGACGAAGATACGCGCGCATCTGTTCCGGAGTTCCGTTCGTTCTGACAGCCGGCAGCGGAGCCCGGCTTGGGTGACTCGAAACAGACGGCGCGCGTCGTACAGGAACTCTTAAGGTGGAACCTGTCTCAGCGTGTTCCCCGATGCACTTTGCACGGGTCTCTAGGTCTCCAATTGTGCTTTATTGGCAGAATGTCTAGACATTCTGCATATGAGTTCGTTCACGCCCGGCACCCAGTTCCGGAGGAACGGCGCATAGCGGGAGGGTTGCGGGAGACGCTTTCGGCACACTGAGCTCACGAGAGAGGAGTGGGTTTTTCGATAAGTTCACCAAATCCCATACGCACCGATGCCGACATTAGGCAAGACGGCCGGGCCTCCGGAGAGATCGTCAGTGTTATCGGTAACACATTGTCTAGCTCCCGAGATTCTCGACAGTTGACGTCGCGTCAAGACGTACTCTATATGTATGTGAGGTTTGCTACCAAAGCCACGATGAGCGTTCGCGCGTGCCCCTCCCATGCATAATGCATCTTCTATATAATAAAAATGCCACCTCATACTCCAAGCAGTTGCTTCTCTCAGGTGCATATATTCGCTCGTTTCCTCCCGTCTGCATTCGTCCTGCTTGCGGGTTCAACTTCTTGGACGCTGAATAATTGTTCCTGTAATCTCCGTGGCCCCGTCACGTAATTCCGAAGGCACCAGAGAACCGGAATTCCCATATATTTTTAATTCTGCTTCCGTGATGCCGAACGATTCGGGGCGTCGCCGCGTGTCCTGAATTCATCGGGCTTTGGAGTTTTTCAATAAATCTTCGACGAAAATCCTCGAGGAAACCCTCGTGGATTGAGAGGCTCGTTTTCGGCTTAACGATTCCCCGACTGACTCTGATAATGCTAATTTCAGCTCTGCACGTTGAAAAAGGAGTGGCGTCTTACCCCAAGCAGACCGATGATCCTCGCAAGTGACGGCACACCGGCACTTGCTACGAGCGAAGAGAGCGAGGAGATCAAGAAGATCAAAAAAGTGCAGAGTTTCTTCCGAGGTTGGTTGTGCCGCCGTCGATGGAAGCAGATTGTGGCGGAGTACATAAGCTCGCCACACGCCGAAAACATGAGAAAACGAAACTCGCTCGTGTTCCGCATGGTACGTATCTTCTCGTTATCATCCACGAGGATAACTCCGGGAGTTCCTCATCGACGACGCGAGCTCCGGCTCGCTCGATAGATCCCGCAGCCCGGCCCCGTGGATTCTATATTTTCCCACGTCCGAATCGATACGAGGACGAGTTTCCTTTTCTGGCGAGAAGACGTTCGTACGTTTCGCATCAGTATTAGTCCCTGAGCCGACGCCGTCGTCCAACGAATGCGATACTCGCAAGACAGACAGGCCGAGCTGACAAGAATCAGCCAGGCGAATCGGCTGCTGTGCAAGAGATACCTACCATACGCGCCGCGGCGTCCGCTCTTTGCTCCTCCTCATTGTAGGACCGCCGAGCGCTAGCGGGCATAAAACAGCAGCAGCAGCAGAAGTCACATCCAGGCAACGTCTGCCGACTTGCTTAGTTTTTGTTCTCGTCGTCTTCAGCGTTGTCTTTACCAAGTCGGTTTTCCATATCTATATATATAAAATTGAATGTCCACTTTTCTGTCATGGTCGCCTATTCTTGGAAACTAAAGGTAGCTTAGTCTTGGAATTTGTCGTGACGAGGCACGTAGTACCTGGGAAGGTTTTAAGCCTATCAGATCCGAGAAGAACGGACCCTTTTTCCGTCATTCAGTCATTTCGTGTTTCAAATTGCCTCTTGGGGGAGCTTCGTTATTTTTCGTTTCGCGCTCTTTCGTTTAACATCGTTATTTTTTGATGACATTCCATGAATTCGATCGGAATCGGACTCCGGAATAATCTCTGATCTCGCTCCTTTGGGAAGACATTAGCTGTCGGTGCCGCAGGTGCTCTTAAGGTTTGTGATGAGTCCAGCTCAGTCGGGATATCCGATGTCTAAGCTGAGACTCTAACAGTTTCTTTCGTGTTCTCTCCGAAGCGTCGAGGGGCTTTCGACGGTGTTGTCGGCCTGGCTGCAGCTTGACAAAATATGGCACTCGCGAGCGCGTTTGACAGAGGATGAGGATCGTCGAAATGCGAAACTGGAAGTAGACCGTTTGCGGCATTCGAGGACACGAGTTAATGAAACGAATGAGCGAAGACCTGCGCGCTTGGATGGGGTCCAATCTCATACTCTCCAAATCCATTCCGAGGAAACGGAGGACGAACGGGTGGAAAGATTGTTGGCTGATAGAGCCCGGCATGTTCAGGTCAGGCGTAGCATACATAATGATTTGAACCTTGCGGCTTTTGAGTATGACCCTGGTATAGATTACAGCAAGCATCGTGGTGTGAATATAGGAAGAATGGATCAGGTATGTTATTTCTGCCGAGCACTCAAATTTGCTAAAGAGACCCCAGGCATGTGCTGTGCGGGAGGAAAAGTCAAGTTGCCTGAATTGTGTCCGCCGCCTGAGCCCTTAGCGACGTTAATATCTGGGAGCACGAATCAGTCAAGACATTTTTTGAAAAACATTCGAAAGTATAAGTCATGTTTCCAAATGACATCATCCGGAGCGACGGAAATCATCCGAGACAATTATATGCCCACCTTCAAAGTGCAAGGTCAGGTATATCATCGCGCTGGGTCTCTCTTGCCGCTACCGGGGGCTGATCACCAATTCCTTCAGATTTATTTCATGGGCGACACAAACGAGCAAATCGATCAGAGGCGTCGTTTCAACAGTGGAACAATCCGTGAGATTGTTGCAGATTTACAGGACATGCTGCGTCGGCACAACGAATTAGTACGAGTGTTCAGATCTTCTCTTGAGCTCATGCCGACAGATGACTATGTGGTTGTTATCAAAAAAATGTTAAATTGTTCTTTCTTGGTGAATTTTTATCAAGTGGTGAACAGGGGCGCGGCACAGCGCGCGGGTCGCGCTGTGCATATCCATTATGAACCGACGATTGAATCAACTCGGATTGTTCGCAACTGATAGATCAGGAAATAGAATTTCTGATCCTGATATTGACCGCGGAAGGAACTACAATGCTCAGGATTTAGCCTTATTCGTGGAAACCAATCTCCCGAAATTGTTACCGGAACAACGTGATGTTCACGATACGCTCGAGGAAGCAATTAGGATGCGTGAAGGAAGGTTCTATTTTCTAGATGCACAAGGGGGGACAGAAGAAACCTCCTTTTTATCGCTTCGCTTGGCGAGAATTCGATCTCAGGGTAGGCTTGCACTAGCAATGGCTTCATCTGGTATAGCGTAAAAAGCTATACGTATTTAATCGTTTAGAATAGGTCATATGAAGACTAGGTCCCTGTTCCGACGCTTTTTTTTATCGTTGTCATTTGTGAGGGATTCTTTGACTTATGTAGTCTGTTCTTATAAATTGTTCCTTCTTGGTGAATTTTTATCAAGTGGTGCACAGGGGCGCGGCACAGCGCGCGGGTCGCGCTAGTACCTACATACATATATTCACGCTCGGCGGGAATTCCGAAGCAACACACTAAGAGCGAATGGAGCTCTCGGCAAGCTCCCTTGTTGTTGTGCTTTGTCCGCCCTAAGCCTACGAGGGATGCCATTGTTAGCCGCCCGGCTGCACAGCAGCGGCGCTCTCAGTCTATCAGTTGACTAGATAGCTGAGGCGAACGAAGTGGTGGTGGTGGCCGCGGCGACGACCGAAGCCACTCGCGGCAATAACAGAAGAAAAGGAAGAAGCACTACCTGACGAAGAGGAAACGACAGGAGCAAGAAGAGGAGGCGCCGCCGCCGCCGCCCATCCGTCCGTCTAAGTGCAAATGCTCCATTTAGCGGAGTGCAACAACAAGACGCTCCTGACCGGTGATCCCTGAGTTCACCTGAGCCCTTACCTCATTTCTGAAACCCCCTCTAGACGTAGGTTCTGTCCTCGAGTCATTCGTCAGCTCACTTGAGCCTTCGTGTAGCTACTCCGATCGTTCTCGTATCACCGGTCTCGTTCCTCGGTGGCGGAGGAGTCTGTAGTGCACGGCGAGCTAACTTATTGAGTAGAGGAAAGTGAACAGCGCGAATTGTGGACGGAGGCGTTAATGTTTAACCAGCGCCACTGACGTCGGTCGACTGGATCCGGTGCGAAGGCTGAGAGTTGCCTCGGAATCAGCCAGCGCAGCAGAAACATTCGTGCTCCTACTCTCTCATTTGCAAGTAACGGGCCTTACCCTTACCTCGGAGCTCAAAAACAAGGTACCCGACGAGCTAGGCTTCCTGAGATCTTGCTGAATTTTTGTCGGAGCCCGCCCTCCGTTTTTTCATCGCCACCGACGAGCGATGATATTTCACTACGGTCTTCGATAAGCCTAAAATCTCCTGGAGGAACACGTCAAGCCTCCTGTAATTCTGTCTGTGATCGTCGGCCGGAGGAGGGCACCCTGGCTAGGATGAACAGGATCCATGGCGAGTTTTTCGGAAGTTGCTCGGCGGTCGCCTCGCTTCTCGGAGTAACATCGATCTCAGCGCGCGGGCCTTCCGGAGGAAACTGCTTGATCGGTTTTTCGCTCGGTCGACTCGTTGATAAAGGCGCACGAGAAATATCTCTCTCGGCCATTGTGAGAAGGCTACTTCCAAATCTGGATCGATTCCGGATCCTTCAAGCGGAGGAGCGTACGCGGTACGTCATCGGCCTGAGGTTCCTGGCTCGGTGTAGAATCCTGCGCTTGGTCAGCACTTCGGATTGAATTGTCCGGGAGGCGTTCATCTTCAACCCGGGCACGGATCGTCGTCACAACGAGTCGAACGGTCACAACAATTGAAAATATCAAGCGGGCCAACTGTCGCTGACGGATTGGAGGGCAGACAGGCCCATGGGGCACCAAAGGTTGCGTCTGTGGTTTTTGAGTGAAGGCGTTTAAATTCGTTATATGAAATCACTGAATGCTCAGGTTCGAGAATGCACTTGACAGATGTTTTCACGTTGTTGGCGGAGCCGAGCCCAGCTGAGCAGAGTGAAGGCAAAGCCGAAAAGCGGTTTTCGAGGGCGCTGAACGAAATCAGAGGAATGAAATTCCACTGCCCTCGCTATGCGCTAGCGTGAGGCGTAGAATCGACTGATAGAATCGTTCAAGCTGGCTCGGAACACGGTGAGGAACCGACAACGAGAGCTTGCAGAGGTACGAGTCAGCATGCCAATTTGCACATTTCTGCCCCCGGTAGGGTTAAGTCGACCCTTGTCGTGTGTCAAAGTCAAGCAAACGACAGCCATCCAAGCCGCCGAGACCGACAGGGAAGCAGCTCGAGAGCGCGTTTTCGAGGATGGTTTCCCTATTTTGTCGTGAGGGTTCGTACCTTTGGGAGAGCGGAACCGAGATAGAGATTCGATTGAGAGATGGATGGCTGCGTGGTAGGTGGGTCGGGCGCTTGGAGTGCGCGCGGGCTCATTCGAGCTCCGGACGCAGCGTTTTTCCATTGTGATCAGCTCGTTACTTGCGGTGACATCGCAGCATCCTCCGGGGCATCAGCCGGCGAGCAATTCAGCGGATGTCCTCGGATGACTACCTGCGGCTCTTGCGGCCCAGTCAGCTGATACTCCGCAAGAGCGGACTTGTTCAAATACGCTAAGGAGTGACGTGTCGTCGACGCCGTCTCCCCCTCTGCCGTCTATATTCATTCTGTCTGCGCGGCTTTTCACCTGTTCGCCCACTCGTCCCTGCCAGTCAGGTTGCAGGAGGCGGAGAGACCTGTCGTCGACTGGCATTGATCCCGAGGCACCGGCAAGCGGAGACGGCGGTTGATACGTGATGATGTGGAGATTTCGAGCTTCTCCCCGAACATTCATAGTAAAACATAGCCGGAAAAGGCGCTGCTTCTATACACAGGATCTCCCTTCTGTCTCGGGGCGCAGTCGCTGAAGTCCTCGTCCAAGTTCGCCCACTCGGATTCCTCTTACGATTTCGTCCGAGTCGATCAGAGGAGGAGGACGTCCATAGCATATTGCCGGGCTCTGATCGTGAAATGAACAAGAGTCATATCAGACACGGCGAAGATAGCGGAAGAGACAGTGAGACGAATAATTCACTACGCCGCCGCGTCTTCTGCTCACCTCGCATAGCAGCCCGCTCCACGAGATTTCCCGCTCCCGTGTACACGATGGCTCCTCAGGTTGAGCGTTTCCATCGAATGTCGTTGCTCCTCATCCCGTTCCTTCACTGGGGTTCCTGGTGCTTCGAGCGACGAAAGGAGAAACTTCACGCAAACAAATCCGACCGGGCACCACTAGTGGGCACCGACTTGATGGAATGTTGTGACAGCTGTTCGGGTTCTGCGGCCGAAAATATGCTCACTCACTCAGCTCTTAATGCTGTTTGTACTGTTGGTCTTAGAAGCCTAATTCAGCTCGCACGTCGAGGATCGCTCTCCATGCGAACATCTTTCACGTCGACGCGTCAGACTGACTCATCATAAATCGCGTGAACCTTCGGAGTCGACTGCCCATTGTTCGTCCCGAATCAGGATTATCAATTACCAGCCCTGGGGAACGCGGCCTTCGGCCGCGCTCCTTAATGTGGACTCAAACGGGAATCCCGAGCTGATTGCGCGGGTGAGAATTCGTAGGTTGAAGGCAGCGGCAAATCCACCGTCAGGAATTGCGGCGGTTTGTCGCGATGCGCTCAATTCCATGAGAAAAATGATTTCGTTGTTGGGCTTTGGCACTAACCACCTTCTGACGGTTTCTAAAACTCGTCGGCTCGCAATCTTCGTCATGAAAATCCGCCATAGATAATCCTGATGATATCACTATACAACCGGAAAAGTCTTGAACGCTATTCCGAACAGTCAATTGAACCCCCAAGATGAGCAAACAATCGATCGAGCAAATCTTGAACTCGAGCCTATTTCTGCGTAGATTCGCATTGGCGTCTCACAACGGAAACGGCCGCGCCGCCGCGGCGGCAAAGGAGACGGAGCGCAGAATTAAAATTGTCCGTCATTTCCATAGGGATTATCGGGTTTGAACTGATACTCCGGACGGAATGGGCCATGGGTCCTTATGAATATCTCCGTAAAAATTGGAATATTCCCGGAATGCTAGAAATGGAAAATTCACTCTTCGGAATATTCCCGGAATGCTAGAAATGGAAAATTCACTCTTCGGAATATTCCCGGAATGGTAGAAATGGAAAATTGACTATAGCGCAGAAAACGAACGCAGGCAGAACAGAACTCCGTCGCATTGGCGCGAGCGCAAGGGGCGACCGCGTCACGGTAGCGGCGGCAGATCGGGCGGAATTTCCAGATCATCAAGTAGATCTTTTTGAATAGATGCATAACTTCTGTGTCGAAATGAGGTTCGAGCTGGTGATGTGCTTTCAAGCAATGGGAGGGGGTGTCCGTGCTTCACAGACGTTTTGGTCGGAATCGGTGAGAATTTTTGTCTACAGACAGACAGAGTGACACACAGACTTAGCGTTTTATATATGGGGGGGATCAGCTACTCGGGAAAGTTCAAGAGTGACCGCTTCAGCCCTCATACGAAGCCGAAAGAGAGACACCGCGCTGATTGATAGGAATTATGATTAACCCGCTGAGAGATTTTTCTCCATGACGTCCGCTGCCGGGATATATCTCGATGAGCATATCCGGAAACTCAAAGAGCAGCATTAAAACTCCGTTGCTACGCGACACGAACAGCTCGATTGACACGCGAAGCGTGCCCCTTACCTTCTCATATTAGCGGTTTCCATATCGTGGTCAGGATCGGGAGCGAATCAAAAGTATCTCGATCCGGATTGGTTTCCGCGGATAACCCGGCCTGTGATGGTTATTCGATTCTACTTCTTACTAATGAATTCGGCTCCGTCCCCATTGCCCCCCGAGGGGCAATACCGGGCTAGCGCTGGCCGAGCCGAACGTCCAATAATTCTCGAATCGTGAGGGAATCCCGTGAGAAATTCCGTCTCTTCGAAAACTCGTAACGCATCTCATCCGACTGCGTCCGTTTGATGTCAGGCTCCTCCTGCCTGTCAACCGGGCCGATTGAGTCTGGAGGTAGGTATGTGTGCGTTTGTGTGAGCGTCTCGAGCCCTACTGCTTCCTTGCCGAAGCGGACAAGCCTGCGGCTACAAAAAGAGGAAAAACGACCGTCGGGGACGAACAAGTTGTTCTTGATAGCGGAAGAAAAAGGAAGGGAAGAGCACCGGCACGGCGAGTTCGGGAAACGCAGCAGAGTCAAACAGAACTGACTCAATTGAACTCTGCCGTCGCTAATGGCGTTTCGTTGTTTTCCGCATTTTCAGGTGGAGTCCGAAGAAGAGTATGTTGAACAACTTCAACTGCTTGTCTCCTGCTTCCTGAGACCGTTCAAAATGGCGGCAAGTTCCCAAAAACCCCCCTGTACTCACGACGAAGTTAGCTCCATTTTCCTGAACAGGTGAGTCAGACGTTCCGGAAGAGATCTCCGCTGCCTTTCCTCCATTTCGCTGTCGCTCTCTTCAGATTGGGTCGGATTTTTTCCTCTTCCCTCCACAAGCGGATGGCTATGAATGCAAGTGGATTCGAGTCACATGCGAATCGTCAGAAGCTGGTGATTCGTCAGGAAAGACACACGTGAAAGCCTCGCGGATCGCAATCCGGCTGCTTCCGGGAAAAGGAATTAAATCTCTCGCTGGCTTTATCCGCAGAGGAGACATTTTTCATGCTCCGAGTGCAGAGGCGCGGTCTCATGAAGAGAATGACCGGCTGGAGCGGAATATTCCTCTCTGACATCCGTCGGAGTGGTGAATCCCAACATTCAGAAGCACCTCTCCGTCTTGTCGTTGATCCCTTATTCATGCTGGTGAATGATTGCCACACGTAATACCGAATTCTGTCGCTCGAGCGAGGTATAGGTTGCTCTTTCTCGCGACTTCTGCTACGGCGAGCAAAAGGAGCAACGACAAGGACCTGAACCGAGAAACGCTGAAGTGAGTTCTGACTGGGAAGCACTGTCGAGCGCCACGACCGCGGTGATTATGTGCGTGCTTCACTCTCTGCATGTTCGGTGCCGCTTGCGCGCTCGCTCGCGGCCTGTTCTTACACTTGGTTTAACCGAGAGGGCTCAGCGCTAAGTGATGCAGACGCGGTAAAAGGATTCAAGGTTCAGCAAGTGCGGCCGACGTCGCTCGCCGCGGCAGGAGCAGCAGAAGCAATACCAGGTCCTAGCTAAGCCTCAACGACCGTCAGACCCGCGAGCGAGCGAGCGAGCAAGCAAGCGAGCGACCGACCAACCAGCTCAAATAAGTACGTTGACAGAAGCGGCGATAGCAGGAATTCAGCGTCGCCAATGCTCCCTCGGGTTCCAGTTTTTCCCTCAGTGGTTTTCTACCACGACCGATCCCCAAGGTGACCCTGGTTCCATTGATTTCCCATGATTACTTCATCCACCTACAGGGAATAGCGGCTCACCGTTCGCAGGAACTCTGACGGGCGCGGTGAGGAGACAGCCCTCAAAGAGCTGGAGATATGCCCACGCTCGATTAGTTCCGCAGCCGCATTTCACTTCAGCGGATTACAGATCTTTCTTTCAATCTTCCATTCAACTCATCTCGGCCATTGAATGCTCGAGCTGCCCCCTTCCTCTCTCCGTAGGATTGAGAGTCTCCGATGCCGTGTCTTCGGCGATTATTTGAGTCACGTCACTGATCGAGATAAATGCGTGCATAAATTATCACTATTGCGGAGCCGATTCCGTCATGGAGCTCATTCCCTCATGGGTGCGATGCGCCGCGCCGTGGTCCGGATCACGGCGCGGAGCCTCGACATCACCGGTTGATTGGATTCCTCCGGGTGCTCAATGACTCCTCGGTCGACAAGGAAGAGCGCTCCTCAGTTCAGTCGGATGCTTCGGTATCCGATTCGCGGACGTCGAAAGAATTTCTTTTTCCCGCGATGCATGCGTTCATACTCGATCGATCAAGAGAATTAGAGTTTGCAGCCTTGACCCGCCGCAAGTCGGTGGGAACAAGCGAAGCGAAAGTCCAGAGTGCGCTCGATTGCTCCGGTTGGGGAGCCTGGCTATCTTTCCTTTTTACGGGGACCGTCCTGCGTTGGTGAATATTCGAACAGTCCCCCTCCGTTCACCTCACTTGGCCTCTCCAATGAGCGTCTCATTAGGTCTCTCATCGCGGCCTTCGGAGACCCCGGTCGTGATCACGTTTGGAATTAATCATCCGGGATCGTCTTTCAAATGGTCTCGGTGCCGACCGCCTCGACATTCGGGGAAAGAACGACAGCGTCCCGAAAATTTTCCGTGCGCTGTCGGTGGTTTCGGATTCGGACTCAGAATTCCTTGCGAGCTGAGCAGTAGGGAATACATCGAGTTTCAGAATCCTGGTCTCCTGATTGTCGGGGTGCCGGAATCGAAAGTTTTCCGTTTTATCCTCTTAGAAAAACATGCTGATCTCGGCGACCAGTCCAGAGCTTCATTCAGACAATAACAGCCGGAAGCAACCAGAGAGTCTAATCTTTTGATCCGACCGTTCCAGTGAAACCCTGATGTTTCTGCATCAAATATTTCTTAAGGGTCTGACAGCGCGGATGGAAAGTTGGCCGACGCTGGTTCTTGGTAAGTGGATCGCCCGTTTCTAAAGTGTGCACTGGAATTGTCATTTTTTCAACTTCTACCCTAGCGAATTCTTCTATTCGTCATTACTCTCTCCGTGCTGAAAGAGCAGCTTACCGATCTTTAATCTTTTCCTCAGGATCCCTCTCTATTAGATTCTAGAGGGTATATCTATGTTTGTTCTCTGCTAAACTACTATGATCGTTTCTGATTCAAACTCAAATACGTACACCGTAGAGATTAGCACGTCCACGAATATTATAAGCAGAAAAGAAGCTCTTTAACATTGATTGCTCCTCTATTAAAATTCGCTGATTCCCTATACCACGATAGGATCGATCTTAAAACCCCGAGAAGCCGAACGCCGCACCGCTCAGTAATTTGTGGGCATAAAAAAGTTCCCTCTCGGAAGTTGGCTTCTTCAGAGCGGAAACCTCCCTCTCGCAGTTCGAAATTTCCAACTCTCGCTCCGTTCACTCGCAATCTTCGCATTCGAAAGGAAGTTCGCAAAATCTGATATCTCCGAATGAGCCGAACGGGGAACACTGCGCTATTCAATATTCGAGTCGACCCGTCGTAGATTGGTGTCCGCATCATCCAGTTTCTTATTTGGTCTGTTCGTTTCCTGAAATGCCAGGTGTAAGATTCTCGTACACTTTGAAATACTACTATGGAGTATTGTGATCTTAGTGGTGCCTAATCGGGATCCCTATAACGATTGCTCAATGCGTTTCGTATGCGTCGTTTCCGTATGTTTTGTCGTGTCACGGACCTCGATCCAAAAACCTTCATTCTTCTTCGGAGATTTTTCATTCCTGTATCTCAATTAGGATCCAGCTCTACTCCCGACAGTTCCCGCTCATCAGCCGAGAGACCAGAGCTTTGTTGTCCCGAATCGAAATTAAACGACATCGATATTATTTCGCTTCGATCACTCTCTAAAACTTCCCTCTCGGATCCGTTTAATTTTCGTTGCTCCGTATCCGGTCTCCGGTCGTGGCTTTCGGGTCGACGATCCTCATTCGTTCTGCGATCACTCGCTGCGTCCGTTTCGCGCTTCTCCTTATACAGGACTCCCAAGTCACTATTCGCGGGGCCCTTTATTACTTTCTCAAGTTTGGTAGTGCGTATCGACTCGCTTTCGTCAATGAAACTCACGAGAATTCCTGATCGAGGTGGCCTCCTGGCCGGTGTTCCATTTCGGAGGTTCGGATGCGGGAGTTTCTCCTGTTAGACCCTCCTGGGAGTTTCTATCTTAAGACTCCTACGACCCCTCTCGAGCGAATTTCGAGTGCGTCTTTCGATTGATACCGCAAAACTTCCGATTTACGGTCGGCGCACTCTTCGACACTAGCTTGCGATCTCACCACCGTATACCCGGGCACAATCATTCCCTGTTGCCGCCAGCTCCGCTCATTTGAGCGACGGGCACTCGAACGCGCATAAGTGATAACTCCAAATAAATAGTCGAGTAGATCTGGAAGTAGTGAACCTCCACAAGCGAATAATGTGATATTTTATTCTGTTTCCTCTCTCTTGTCCTCCTTCTTGTCCTCTTCTTCACTGGCTTCGCTCCTACTTCACGAAACCAAAGGGACAGGTGAGAGAAAATATCTATCAGTGACCACATGAGAAACAAAGCCGAAAAAAAAGAGGAAGGAAGTCTAGTGTCGATCGAGAGAAAGAAACAGAGAACTCCAAATCGATTGTGCATGCAACGGCCCCAATCCAACCTTGTTTGCTCGCAATCGAACTTGCCAAGCAATTTCCAATCCGACTCGATTCATCGTTTCCTCAAGACAGAATTTTCAAAGAACACCCGCTCGTCGACGTTGACAGACGGACCGACTTCCCTCGAGCAGATTCCTTCTTCCGTCGTACAGGATTCCACTACCCCTACTCATACAGACACACCCAGTCACCGAACACAGACGTCCTTCAGGCTCTCTCCCTACTCCCGTCGTGCAAGTTATGTTCTACGCCGGCTCGTCACAAGTAATGAGGTGCGCCGTAGGACCGCAAGACTGAAAATTGCTGCCCCTAGTATCATCCGACTCCCGAATTTGATTGAAGAAATTCCGTGAATATTTTGATCGACGGGCAGACCCCAATAAACGGGCGTTCCTTAGGGTGGGAATCCAGGTGTCCGAGCTGCGAAGAAAGCGAAGCTTCCCTCGCGAGCCGTCTGTGTGAGCATTCAGTATGCTCAACGTACTACTGGATTGGTCTTCCCCCTGCATGAGTGACCGGGCTCTAGTCCCCCCTTGATGGACGGAAGAAATCGACGAGCCCGCCTTTCAAATACATTGGACATTTACGGTGATTTCATGTAGCTGACCCATCTTGTCCTTGTTAGGCAGACGTGATCTCGGACACGTCTGACCGCGATGGACGCCTCCGGATTTTCTCTCTTATGTTCTGTTCCCGAGAGTTCAAAAACCACACCAGTTTTGTCAGGAGTACACGCGCACACATTCGCTGAACGATGAAGAAAATCTAGAGGATGATCCGTTCGCTGGATCGTTGCGCCATTTTCTAGCATCGATTGATATCCAGTAGCCGAGTTGTATGATATGCTTGATGAATGAACGTATGGGGACTTCATGAATGGATGATCGCAATGTTGCTGTTGTTGCAATTTTAGCCCCAGCTGGCTGGCTGGAAACGCTACCGCTCTTCGTGCTGCTAATCGAATTAGAAACTCTTCGACTATCGTGAGCTCCGAGCTCTGTCCGACAAGGCATCCGATCGCTCAGTCAGATATCCTTGATCGGCTGATAATGGTGACGTCAGAATTTCGGTTTAGGTGCCGCTGCCTGACTCATGGAAGTAGCGCTCGAGTGAAATAGACTGCGGCAATTGATTGATTGAAAGAGCGAATGGATTGAGCGGATGTTCGTCTAGCTGGGAATGTCGAAAGCTGAAGCAAAGCATGGTTAGTCAACAATGATTTTAGTTTATTGTACCGTCATCACGGGGAAAGTCACGAAGGAATCACGGGACTCTCTCATGGATGAGAAGACTCAGACAGTGGGAGTTGATGCATGAAGTGCTCGACCCGAGAAGAGGGAGCGTGGAAAAAGAAAACAATGGTCTCACATATTCGATAGCCTCTAATTGACTTGAGCTCAGTTCGGGGACAAAGACGACGGCCGCAAATAGCGCTGGACTAAAGACGCAGAATGAGCGTCCCTTCGGCTCTTCGCGTTCGATCGCCATTGCGAGAACGCTCTCACAAGGATTCCGTCGGGGACCTGCTGTCCGACTCAACGGTGACCAATAGAAACGAATCTGCGCGCGATCTAATCTACGTATAAGTCAAGTGCACATGGACGACGACATCGATGATTATACAAACCCGGAGCTTCTCGCGTAATGAGAGCTTAAGACGGAACATCAGAGTTCCGGTTCCGCGGGAGGAACTCAAGAGAAATAAGCATATTAATGCTGTACGAAACTGAGTTATCACCGCTCATTATGGGCCTTCTCAGATAAGGCGCAGGGGAAAAGTCCTTCTCCGCGAGGGACTCTTTTTCCCCTCTAGACGAGGCCACGTAAGACCGATGCGGCTGCTGCCGTCGCCGCTTCTTTTTCTCCCCCATGTACAAGCAGTTCTCCTGTGTACACAACGGCACTGGCCGCCGATTTACAAATGCGCATAGCGAGCAGCCGAGGGACAATTCGGAAGCGGCTTTTTCTCTGGGAGTGAAGACGCAGTCTGAATGTGGAGCAAGCAACCAGTCGGAGGATCGACTCGATAGCGGCAGGAGGGAGGCGGAGGAAGAGACCTGGGAATGTAAAACGTTCTGTTTCTCGTGCTGCGCCCGAAATCTCCATCGAACGCTTTTAGCCTCCCTCTCTCTCTCGCTCGCTGTTAGCGGTTCTGCGGTCCTGGCAACGGGAAAGAAGACGACCACCAAACGATTCACCCTCGCTATGTGAGTGGAGCAGTAAAACCGCCAAAAACCGCGACCGACGCCCTTTGACATCGAATGGCTTCGACAGTTCGGGGACGTCGCGCCTTTTTCAGGGCTTCCAGACGATCTTCGGGATCAGCGCCCGACTCGATTGGTCGCGGACAGCTTCTCGAGGTGTCCTCCTGACGACATCATCAACGCTGTCAAGGGATAAAGGAATCTATCGATGGATTAGAATCGCCCCCTCAATGAGCTGGGACGCTGGGAGCGCGGAGTTCATCACGGAAGCGCAACCTGAGCTTTGCTCTTCTGTTCCTCAGGCTGGAGCCACGCGATCCCTAGAGACGATACCGATTGCGAAATCTCGCAGAGTCGAGTTTGAGCAAATCGATGGGAACACATTGAATCCTCGACTCCGAGCCCGGCGACTCAGGTCATTTATCGGGGGAGCGGATTCTCAAATTATTGATGAATCGATCGATACCCCGAAATCAAGCCAGTGTCTCGAGCGTCGGTCGATCCTAGAAGAGAGACAGGACTTTCTGCACGGGCTTGCCGAAGCGAAGACATCGGCGTCATTCCAAAGTACTCGAACAAAGTACTTCCTTCCATAATAGAATGAAACCCGGTCGCATCAAAATCGACACATGAGGAGATAGGACATACTTATCAAAACGAAACGAGATTTTCGAGTCGGAAATCCTCATTATTGTCTCCCCTTGTCGAGATAGACAACACTCAATCCACTTCGAGCATTCATTTCATATCGATCCAGCGATCTATTAGCGATCGACAATCCTGACCGATCGAGGTGAACAGCCGTCCGGTTGATAATGAGCGCTTTGAAGGAATTCTCAGATTCTCTCACCTACCCTTGGAGCGACGCATGGTCACCGAAACTTTCCACGATGTCCATCTATGAGCACTCACTTTATCACTCACTTACTCAATCTTTGTGCAAATGCTCTCCCCATCTATGTTGAGCTCTGTGTCCCCCTCGGTAGAAGTGTCGGAGCGGCTCTTCAAGGTCAATGTTCGATGTCGAGAATGTTCTCGCGTTTATCCACGTCGATTGTGAGTTTCATCACCCGTTCGATCATCATCATGGATGCAATCGAAGCGGCGGAGAAAAAACTCCCGAGTCCTGGAAGAATGCCGTCGATATTAATCGATTTAGAAAATATCTACCTACAACCAGGGGCGTGCCCAGGATTTCGTCTTGGGGGGGGCCAACATTCATCCCGGGGTTCGTCGATCTCGACTTCGCCGTGAACCGAAGACAAATGAAGAGACCGTTCGTAGGCACCATTCATGTTTATATGATATGATAAGGAAGGTAGCTAGCTTAGCTTATCGATTATATTACAAGAGTCGGAGGCGGCTTGATGCCGCTCCTTGCTAAAAGTTTCATCCTTTGACTTCACTCAGGACACAATTTGAGGAGGTATGAGGTGTTATCATTCGATTTAGATGTTAGGAAGTTATGAGATGAGTCATGAGTTGGGCAAACTCTTGCTTCTGTCTCATCCCCGCTCCTCGCAATGAGCGACAACGACGATCTTTCGGATTGAGCGATGGCCATCGCCTATAGAACAATGTCTAACCTTCTCGGATCCTGGGCGATTAAATCGACAACTTCGTCGACACTAACCGGTACATCGCGCTGCAGAGTCATCGAAGCCAATCCATTGAGTCGTTCATGCCCCATCGTAGATCGAAGATAAGTTTTGAGCAGCTTCAGGGAGCTGAAGGTTCTCTCGGGTGTTGATGTCGTCACGGGGAATGTGGCAAATATCTGGAGGAGGGTCGCGATCTTCGGATATTCGATCCTTGGACAAAAGCTGAGTGCTTCGATTGCGGTTTCTGGAAGCTCGTTCCCAGCCTTCCTGCCCCACTTCGCCTTCCAGCACTCAAATCCCCTCTGAGAACGCTGGCACTGCAGTCTAAGTCGGTCTGATAGAAGTCCAGCGTTTCAATGAGATCGGCGAAAGTGCTACTGACGGTATACTTCGGTACAAGGCATTGGACTTTCATTGCCTTTTGCCGAGAATCGGCGAACAGCGAACGAAGCTCCTGGATCAAATGGTCAAGATACTGAACGTACATAGTCACCCGGAAATAAGCTTCGGGTGTCTCCGCCTGATGATTTCCCTGTGCATTTGTCTACCGCTAATGCGAGGCATTTTGATCTCGACATCCAGCAGAGCGCAGATCTCTGTGACTTCATCGTAGATTATCTTGAACTCGGTCTCAACATTTTGACGCTTAAGCTCAAGAATGGATAAGATGTTGTCGACCATCCTGAGAGCGGCAAAAATATCGAGGCTTTTTTTCTGTAATTGCATAGACAACGGGAGAAAAATGCACGAGAAGCTCTCAATGGTGAGTAGAGCGAACACGAAGTCGCATTTGCAGACGGAGCTCTCTAGTTCGTATGCTCGCACGCCAGTTTCTCCCGTGACTTGTCCGAGCTCAACCAAACAGTGGAAGAGGGGGACTAGAAGCTCTCTGAAAGTAATGAAGGCGTGGTGCGATTCGACCCAACGAGTGGGGCACAGAGCTTTGAGCCGTGTTTTGGACGACGTGGGTGCGTGGGCATCTATCTTATCCATCAGGCATTGGTGTCGCTTCGTAGACTTACAGAAGAAGTTACAAACGCTCTTGACGACACCAGCGGCCAGTTTGATAGGGACAATTTCGGCGGAATGGACGAGCGCGAGGCTGAGGCAATGACTGGCGCAGTGAAAGTACAGGGCTTGAGGCACCACGGCCTTAATTTCTGCTTGGACACCATTTCCAGCTCCTTTCATCGAAGCACAACCGTCATATCCTTGACCTCTGATATTTCTCACGTCGACTCCTTCCTCTTCCAAAGCATCCAAGATGGTACGCGCTAGCGCGGCTCCGGTTTTCTGAGCTACGGCGCAGAACTTCAGAAAAACTTCCTTGACGACAGGCTTGCTGGCTGAGGTCGATATGTAACGCAGGCAAATCGTCAACTGATCGATCCTACCGGCGTCTGATGTCTCATCCGCGAGCACGGCGTAGAACTTAGAATCATTGACCTCCCGTACTATCTTTCTTCGGATGATCTTTCCTATTGCCGCTATGAGCTCATTTTGGAATTTATTGCTCATGTATGTCGCGTTTCGTTTGAGATTGTTCAGATGCTCTTCAAGGAGAGAGTCTCCACAATCAAGACGAAATCTCAAGAGCGCACGGAATTTCCGTCGTTCGCGTTTTCTCCGCCCGAATCGAGAAGTCCGTTGTCTCTGTGTCCCCTCAGGGGTATATTCTGTCTACCACACAACAGTATCGTTTTCACGATGGGTATCAATCTCTGGCGGTTCTTCACAACTTGCTCTTCTCGGGCTTTCACTAAACGATTTCTGATATCGAGATTGACTCGGTCTCCATGCCACTCAGAAAAGTCATTCGCGCTCTCACTGGCTCTGCGATGATACTCACTGAGAGCGTGACTCTTGAGAATGTCGACTGCTTTCTTGAACCTGTTCAGCGGCTGAGTGATGAGTACACCTCGCTTTCTGAGACCCCCGTGGCTCGAAGATTCTGTTTTCGCAAAAAGAACGCAATGCTTACAGAAACCTCCACCCCCAAACATCTCACTGTATGCCAACCAAGGCCACAGACTGAGATAGTGGTATTGGAACGCTCGAGAGCGATTCGACTCTATCGTTTTAGGGAAAGCATACTCTTTGTCCGGTTCCCAACAGTGTGTCAGAGCCTCAAATCGCTCCTCGTCTGTCAGGGAATGGTCGCAACTTCCATTGCTTGTCACGAATTTCCCTATATCCATGGGGTTGAGAGCGACTCTCTGTCGCCTCGCCGACGGTGATGACACGGTCACTTCGTCTCCCAGCGTTGTCGCGTCTGGAGCAGATTCTTCCTCATTCAGCGCAACTCCGGATGGTACTGATACTGATGCGAAGTGATCTGTGATGTTCCGAGCTTCGGTCAATTCATTTGTAGAAGAATCGGGTGGAGTCTCGATGCTTTCACTGTTCTTTCTCGAGAAAAAAATTGTGAGCTTACTTTGCCCAGCCATTATCTCTGCTTGGCGATCCTTCGTCGCTGGATTCACAGTCACTTATCAGAAACAGAGAAATTAGGTCATGGTCATTCGCTCCCGCCTCTAGAGAGAAAAATCATTCCTCTTCGAAATCAGTCGACACCAGCAGCTGCGCGGAGAGTCAAGCGCCACAGGTCTCGATGGATGGTGGATACATCCGTCTACACATACGCGTATATGTACACGCAAAACATTCGAATCCTTTCCCACGCCTCCACTCAAACCATGTGGACCTGAAAATCTTGGGGGGGCCATGGCCCCTTGGCCCCCCCCTCGCGCACGCCACTCG
>NW_003805512.1:3155069-3231181 GCF_000255335.2 Galendromus occidentalis | reverse complement strand
CTTCCGTTCCCGCTTCCGTTCCCGCTTCCGTTTCCCGCTTCCGTTTCCCCGCTTTCCCGTTTCCCCGCTTTCCCGTTTCGCGGCGTACGCATACAGAACCTCCGTACACAGCTTAACAGGGTTCAGACCATATGAGCTAGTTTTTGGGCGGAAGTCCAGAGATCCGGTGCTCTTGGTAAGCGGAGACGACATGGAACCGACGGAAATGGATAAATGGACCATAAGCGAATGGCAGAGGAATGGAGAAAACTGTCGTTCGAAAGAATCGTGAAGGATGAGGAAAACCGAAGCGATGCAGAGAAAGGAGAAAGTTGGTCCCGCTTCACAGAGGGCTATACTCAATTGCTGAGTGTGAACCGTCCACTTACGTACCGAAGATGAACGGCTGAAGGTGGGTTTATCACGGCGTTCATTTGAAGCTCTTCCTGAAGCACGGCAACCTCGATGTGCCTGACACAAGGTTCCCCGAACTCGAGGGACCCACCGAAGAAAGCAGCAGCGACGAGGAGGAGGCCGAAACGGAAGACCTTTCGGAGGAAATCAACGACGTTTCAGACGATCTTGGAGCAACGGGACAGGACACTTTCGAACCCCGTGGGGAGGAAACGGAGGTAAGGGGACAAAATTCCAGAGAATAGGAAAGCCAAACCGGCTTCTGGAACCCCCGGCACCGGCTGAATTTCCTGCCGTCGACGAGCCGTTATGGGCGGAATATCAAGAAAAACCCGAAGTACATATAACGAACAGGGATAAGCAGACCGAAGGGAAAACTCGAAGGGAGGATCAGGGAGGGCTGTGTGGTCCAGCCCGAAAAAGTTTTTTAGATTGAACATCATTGTGATTGCGAGGTGGACGAAGTGATCGAATGTTCTAGAACAATCAGAGGAGAGCGAGAGGCCGATTGGTTAATTCGTTCCCTCTCCCCGGCGCGTTATGAAATCCTATATAAGGAAGCGGCAATTACAACAGCAGCTGTTACAGTCTCATACACGCGTTATCTGCGTCGTTCTTCCTCAGGACGTGAACTGGGAGTTCAAAACCTAGGGCAGCGGCACAAACAGAGATCGAAAGAAAGTATACCGAAGGCCATCAGCGAGATATAGACCAAGACATAAAATATGATGAAGTATCCCACAGCGTCTAGCATCCAGAGTCTCCATGATTTCCGGTCATCTTCTTCTGAGGCTCGTTCTTCGGCATCGCTTTTCTGCGACACCTCGATTAAATTCTCGCTGATGCCCCGAAGGGAACTCATCTTCCTTGTAGTCATGAACTTCCTCACTGGATATTGATGAAGTCTTAATTTTCAGAATAGAACCCGCTAAACGGAAGGACCGGTTCTCGTGTGATACCATCCTTTCTTCGGAATCATCTAAGATCTGAAGTCTTGAACTTCGCGATTGGAGCACGATGAATGTTTCAGTTGAGGGTATCATGAGTGAGGTAGCTGGTGAGAAGCATCAGGGATCCGAAGAATCACTCGCAACGGCGTCTCGAGCTACAATGGAAAAAAAGCGTCAACGTTGGCCAAATCGAAACCGTTATTTCTCGCGGGAAAGCGGAGTCGATTCCTAGTCGCACATTCTGATACCGTGTTTCTCTCAATATGAGGTCCTGTCTTGAACCTCTCGAGCCGACGGAGAAGGCACTTCTATATGGTATTTTATTTCTCACCGGTCCAGAACCACCTGGATTTGTCAAAATTCACCGTTGCCCCAACTCCTCCCTTAAAACATTGGATCCGGTATCCCTCGACGAATTCCAGAACATCACTCGCCGAAATATCTGTGAGAAAGTTTCCGTCCTGAAGATCTTCTCGCAGTGTTCGCCAACGATCTCTGCCGAATTCAAAGAGAGAGGGGGTCGGTCACCGCCGCCGCAGGATAAAAGATTCCGAATTCCACCCCGTCGGTGCCACCCTCCACCGAGTATGGTCGAACCACAAGGATGAGTTGCCCCCTGTTCCCCCTTTCCCTGGTGACGAGTTGTAAATTGTGGAGCTGGGGCTCCGGACTCTCCGCTATTTATCGGATCCGTAGAGCAAATCCGGAGTCCGGAGAGCAAAACATCAAGACCGACAAGGAACACTTTGCGCACTGCGCCGTGATCGGAAGAGACCTCTGATTCGGAGAACTCTCCATTCGCCCCATCGCAAGCTAATCATGACAGCTCATATGCAAAGAAAGCTCTTGGAGCGTATCCTGTACATGACGCTGGATGAAATGCAGCTGACCGGTGTGAGACCGGTGGAACGCATGAATTTCCAGTCCGACCCATTCCACCGGCAAGTTTTCTCGGTTCCGTAAGGATATCCGTGCGCGAGGCTTCTCCGACACCCATGTATGTAGAGCAGACGCAGCTCCGAGAAGGCGGCGCCTTCTCGGAGCAAGAATTTCCTTCCGGCTACGTTCTCAATGAATAGCGAAGCGATTTCTCTCTTCTTCGGAGAGCCTTTATTCGAAGAGCATCCGATGGGTCACCCAGTCTTCCGATGTTCATATTGCACTGCGATATCTGGGGCGGGAATGACTTCACCTTGGGAGTATTGATGGCAGTATTCTCACGATGAACTTTTTACAGGGAATGATTGTTCCACTCGAACGGCGGAAAGCTCCGACTGACAAATCCTTCTTGTTCGATGAAGACAGAGATCATTCTGACCGTTCGCCGCCGAAGATCGATCTAGTCCTGAGAGAGTATCAATTCCATTGAAAGACCAACTCTCTCGGGCTGGACCACACAGCCAAGGTTTAACGTCCCGGGTACTGTTGTTCACATTGCTCCCGAGGACGGATCCATATAGCAAATGTACCCAGGAGGATCAAGGCCGAGTACCTGCATATTTTTCCGGCAGCAGGGATCGAATCCACGCCCCCTCCCGCGCGAGCGGCGTCGTGGCGGCTATGCACGTTTGCACGAGAAGTGACAAAGGCGCTAAAAACTCGACCACCCGTCGCTTTCCATTGAGAGACCAGTGAAATCAGAAGTTCACTGCGGAACCGAGGAACCAATCCCGAGAATTACCGCATCTTTCAGATGAAGGTCAACGTCAATGGATACTCACCGAGAACCTGATGCTGTGGATGGAACTCCGATAATTTTCGGGTCTCTCATTCTGAGGATTCTCGGACTTGATTCTCGTGAGAGCATATGCGCGTGAATAATTAATTTCCTGATTGCGATATCTCCTTCTCTTGGTTTGTGGAGATTATTCGCATTTTCTCTCGGCTCTAAGTGAGCGATGTGCCGCGGATTTCTCTCCCTTACAAGTGTTCTTCTCGGCCCGCTAATTTAGCAGGCTGACGGGCGACAGCCATCTTGCCTCACGGTCAAATGGCACTTTTTCGTTCTCTCACATCACATGGCGCTCTCCTGCAGTTTTCGCCGGCGTCGGATTCGACTGACAACTTCCTGTCCCCAGAGAGGAAGCAGAGGTGACGCTTCAATCGGTCGGCTGAAGCCTTCATCAGTCACACAGATCTCGGAGTTCAACTCCTCCGTAGAGTCCCCGCTCAAGTCCGCCGCGTAGATGGCTGGAAGCGCCCCTTCCGAAGCCGTCGTGTCCGCAGAGGAAATCAAGTGTTTCCAAAAAGTCGTGAATGCATTCGGAGCGTACAAGTACGTGGAGTTTGTCGGAGCTCGACTATGTCGTACGACCCGCCCACAGGAGCCTCCTCGTGAACTCCCCTGTGCGCGATCAACCTTGGCGAGTCCAACTCATGGAGACTTACGGAGGGAATCTTTCGGAAAAGCGCATTCATCGCCGCATCAGCACCGATAGGTCCCTTCGAGAATCCCGAAACGTTTCTTGCTGAATGCGGAGCTTTCTCTCGATCATTCCGTTCATTCGGGAATCGGCAAACGCGGAATTCGTGCGAAACCAATTAATTCTCCGCCGTCGTTACGAGAACCGTTTCTGCTTTCCAGAGTACACTCGCTCAATCGAATCGGCCGATGCACTCAATACGTGAGATGCATGAACGGAGACTACCGACGATATCTGAAGAAATACTCTGAACATTTGGAGAACGTGAGTTCCGCTCTCTCTATTCTGGGGGGACCTCTGATGGAACCCTATCATTCCAAACGCACAATAGCACGTTGAGCCTGTGTCTAGAGCCTACTCCGTCACAGCCTTCAGCTGCTCCAGGCATAACCCATGTGCGTTGAAATCGAATGGAAGGAGCTCATATTTGACCGACCGCCTCTATTCAACGACTGCGAGTTTATTTTTATCAATGTCCCCGCACCTATATTATCATTGGTACTTGAGCGTGTGTCTCAAGATCGGGTTCTTCGAGGAGGTTCGGATTCCTGCGGAGAGAAGTTCATTTTCTATGGAGCTGGAAGTTCCCACCAGCTGAGGTGGGGGCGGAGCTCGGGAAATTCAGCCCGTTCACGCGCGCTGGTTCTTCCCCACTTGATGAATATGATACGATTGCGAGAGAGCGATAGGAGCTCTATGAAGGCATTCTGCGACTTTCAGCTGAAGATCTGCGTCGATGTCAACAACGACTTCCTGGAGAAAATGATCAAGGACACCGAGATTTTCGAGAACCTGAGTTTTAGCAGCTCCAGTGATCATGACGAGCGAGAATCTGTGCCCACTTCGATGGACATGGACAAGGTTTTCTCGACACTGAGGCAGTTCGCGAGGGAATGGAGCGCCGACGGCGAAAATGAACGACGTCAGTGCTTCTTGCCGCTCCTCGTTCGAGCTGAAAAACTGTTTCCGAGACATCGCAGCGAGGTAAAGGTTCTGGTTCCTGGTGCGGGACTAGGGAGGCTTGCATTCGAGTTCGCCTCGAGAGGTTTCTATTGTGAAGGCAATGAGTTTTCATTCCACATGTTGTCCGCTTCCTTCTATATTCTGAACAAGTCTCGAAAAGCGAACGAGTTCAGAATATATCCGTATTTGGGCCACTTCAGCAACAATTTTCGGAACGAAGATCAAACCCGAGTGGTGTCGATACCTGATGTCCTGCCCGGAACTCACGTGACCGATCGAAATTTCTCCATGACCGCCGGTGATTTCATTGAGGTCTACGGCAAGCAGAGCGATCGATGGAACATAGTGTGCACATGCTTCTTCATCGATACCGCGCAGAACATCGTAGAATACCTTGACATAATCTTTCGGATTCTTAGGCCCGTGGTTATTGGCTCAACCTGGGACCTCTTCTGTACCACCACGCCGATATGCCAAAGGTTGATAGCATCGAACCGAGTTTCGAAGACGTCAAAAACATTGCGAAAGCGATTGGATTCGCTATTTTAGAGGAAGAGACCGATCTGACAACTTCCTATTGTAGCACACCGGCCTCAATGCTGGAATATGTCTATAAAAGCGTTCTGCTCGTCTGCCAGAAGCCGGCAACGGTCTCCGAGCCGAGCGGCGAGGCTTGCGTCTCTTTCACTTGACTCGGACGGTTGTCGTTTGTAAGATATGCCTCGATCGGCACATGTATATCAGAATAAAAAGCAATATACTTACCCAGAATCCTGCCCCGCAAGAATACTATGGGATGCTCTCGCTGATTATCGCTATGAATCAAGGAGTAGCTCGATGCTGACTCGGTGTAAAATGGGTTGGCTTGGTACTTGTCCACGCTGCTGCTGTACCCTTCGATCAACATCATCATGTATTGCTGGATTTCCCTACAGGAAGAAGCTGCTCCTAGCGAGAGAAGCCCGCATGCCGATCTTTCTCTGGGCATTGGGTATGTAATTGCATTTTCTGCAGCGGGTTATGGGACCCCATCCGATCGGCCATAGATCCGATCTCATTGACCGGGAAGCATCGTACTGTATCCTCGTCTCTATCTCGGAGATTCGCATCAACTCTCGGAGGTGCCGTGGACCTCCACGTCACTCTCCAAGTCGCTCTAATCCCATGAACTCCCCTGCTCTTGGCGCGAGGAGGAACGTCAACAGGATGAGAGTGCTCCGATATCTTCTTTCTCGATACCGGATACCGCGAACCGTCAGTTTTTTCTCATCACACCCAAGTTCGTTGAGCGTGGTAACTACGGCGAGAGGAGCTGCTTAAGCTTCAAGAAATACTGCACTAGTTCCCAGTCGGAATCTAAGAGGGGAATTTGGGATCATCTCACGGTCCAGGGTAGCGTCTATGCCATCGGTTCTAGTATTTCGATGCAGCTCATGGTGATCGATCGCGAACGAGATTCCACAGGCTCCAAAGATATTTACATTTATTGACAGTTTCTGAAAGGCTTCGAAACGGTTATTGAATTTGTGCGAGTACCGACGATTTCATCTCCGAATTCTGGAAAATAGCGCGGATCAGATGTCGTACTTCGTTGACGTGAAAATGGGCTCTCAAGACGGATTTCGGATTCTTCCATTGAGCAGCAAAATCTTTCAGACCATAAGTCAGAACATTCCTCAATTCTGCAGCTCTATGCAAGACTGGCAGCTCCACATCATCAACTATTTCCCTCATCTGGTCCAAAATGTTCGTTAACAGCCGCGCCCAACGATCAGCCTGCTCGGTTTCGATATCCTCAGTATTGACTATAACACTTAAGAGAGACCCCACAAATTGATCGCTGAGCAAAACAATAATCCTCTCGAATATCTTCCTTGGGAGGATGTCTTTTAGGTCGAGGCGGCATTTTTTCAGTTGGTTCGGATATTCCGCGGATGCCGTTTCATCGACAAATTGGATTGATGAATCAAACTTGATCTCGTGGATACGATTCATCAACAAGGGCCCAGCGAAACGACGCAGCGAGATCGCGGCGCTTAATGAGACTCTCGACGGATGGATGAGCGTATGGAGGAGTACTTTGTGGGCGAAATACATCGTATTGCAGAAAACTATCCCGCACTCCCGTAGAGAAAAAGACGAGGACGCGTATTGGTAGAATGACGTGTAGAGCTCAATGGCGACCGCCTGATTCGAGGTTTCGAGAACTTCGAGGACTAATGGTCTCAACCAAAACGACACCTCGCATGGGTCGACATCACCGGGACCTCCGAAATCAGACGACGTGACCCTCTCAGTCGGCTCCAGTGGCTTCCGCAGGACATCACGAAACTGAGGAAGATAAGAACAAATTGATGCTTTTCTTATCCCTGGGAATCTCACTCTCCGTGGTGACTTGTACATCGGCTCTATCGTACCTTTTCTAAGAAACTCTCTTCGTTCTGATTCAAGCCATCCGCGGTGTCCTCCGAAAACGGATCCGAGGCTTTGTTGCTGTCTCTCAATCGTAAGAGCGTTTTACGATTCTCGGCTTCTAAGGTGTAGCGCTTGTTGAGAACGTATTGGAGGACACTCTGAAGGGGAGGATATACAATTACATAAGACGCGAGTGCAACGGTGCAAAAACTCTACTAGGTGTGTTCAGTCCTGTACTACCTTTATGATCAGCAGGTTGCCTCCACTCCACTGGTCGAGTTCTGCGCAAAGGTCTTCTACATCGGTGATGTGCTCGAGCGCCGTGGCCGGATCGTCAGCACTGGACTCGACTCTTTGCAGAACGTTCGCGATCTCCACCAGCACGGAGACCTTGCTGTCCTGGAGTGATTGTTTATTGCTCGAATCAATAGAAGAACTTCCCCATCCTGGAGCTTTATCGGTCGCGGGACGACAGCCGCGAGTGAGCGCGTATCGCTCCATTACAGCCACACAGGCTCTGATCGTAAGCAACTCACCATGATTTCAAGTTCATAAATTTCGTGTTCCAGCTCAGAGAGCAGCTCGGATTGATTCCTATCAGCGATACGCCGAAGCTTCGATAAGGTTGCATCGAAATCCGCGATTATCGAATCGACCTCAGCGAGTCTCTCATTCAGCGTAGTTTCCACTTGTTCTGCACGATGGGGGCTAATTGATTGGCTGACCCTGACTCATTCCATCAATCGCGGCCGGAATCCATCGCCGATCGGACTTACCTGTTTCGATTCGGGAAGACTCGTCGAGTAGCTCGGTGAATCCCACCTGTTTTTGCAGCATTTTCATTTTACGCTGGAGCTGTCGGTCAAGGTCTTTGATCCGATTGCATATTCGATCTCCATTGTCCGGATCTTCCATCACACCTGCGGAGAGGCATTGTCAAGTCTCTGAAGAGTTACCACGAATGAATCATTCATATATTATATTATACATCTGGATCCGGAAAACATCCAGAGCCTCTGCAGACCATCAAAATGACGGAGATCCGCATCTGGAGCCCTGTCGAACTTCGGAGAGAGACAATCTCGCGAGTTCGGGTGATGTCGAGACTTGTCTAAAACAGAATTCGGAAACGGCTCTCGGGGGAATCCCCTCAATAAATGACGGGTCAATGTTCAAAAACTCCGTATACCACAAGATCTCCCAGAACTTGATGAAGATGGTTCATGAAGCACTCACCCGGAAAAACACTGTCAAGAGAGGTAGAGCATTCGATTCATAGACTTCCACGTTTGCTGTGTTTTGTAAACAGAGTCTCGACGTGCCCCTCGTCCTAAGGAGATCCCAAATAAGCGATCGGGCTCGATAAGCAAGATCATCAACGCCACCATATCATCATTTCGCGCACATGGCTCCCGAAGAAGAAAACGCAACACAAAGCGCGACAAGCAACAAGCACGATCCGCACAGTGCCCCCATGCGTTAGGAACTTCCCGAAAACACTTTATTCAGCGGGCTCTCGCCTCATCAAGGTAAATTCGGTCATGTATTCTCGAACGAGTTCGAGTTCCGAAAGCGTTGAGGCTGTTGAGATCCACGGGCGTTTAATGAGCTTAGAAATCGAACGCGGCCGGTTCTCGCTGACATCTCAGTATTCCCGCTCCCCAGGAGACATTTCCAATTCTATTGCTTTCCAGCTAGGATGGCTGTCGACTCGACCGGCGGAGAGCTCTCCGAGCAGCGAGTTCTCGCACAGTTCGAGACCGAGGCTGGGGAGAGCACCGGTGATCCTTTCGACATTCCAATCGGGATCTCGAAGGATAAACTGCAGCTGGTGTGCAATGCTTTTCTGGAAAAAGAGTCTTCCAATCCGTATCTGTTCTTCGTTGAGGGGGAAGAAATAAGGAGCTCTCTGGAAGAGACCATCAGGGAGAAAAAGATACCAATCAAATTCGAAACCGTGGTCAAAATTGTCTACGCGCCCCAAGCTCTGTTCAAGGTGAGCTATTGGGAGATCCGTGCGAATTGGGATTCCATGCCATTTAGCCCGCGGGGACGTAAGTCTTATAATGATGAACGCTCAATCTCAGGTTCGGCCAGTGACACGGTGCACGAGTTCTATCCCCGGCCATTCGGAGGCCGTGTTGACCGCCCAATTCAGCCCTGATGGACAGTGAGTTAATTGACCGATTGCGGAAGTTTTGGGATACCACACGAAAACAAGGAAGACATCTCGTGTATACATTTTCTAAGAATCAATCGAGGAATAACTCTTGTTTCCCGAAGGCATCTCGTCAGCGGCTCCGGAGATACCACGGTCCGCTTCTGGGACCTGAGCACTCAATCGCCTCACAGTACTGGTCGTACTCACAAAAACTGGGTGCTCGCCGTCGCATGGAGTCCCGACTGTAAGAAAGTGGCTTCTGGGTGTAAGAATGGACAGATTTGTCTGTGGGATCCCGAAAAAGGGAAACAGATCGGCAGAACGCTCAACGGACACAAAGAATGGATCACTTGCCTGGCCTTCGAGCCGCTCCACTTGTGGGTATACCAGGCGAGGTTTACGTGCGGCCGGGGACCCGGGAGACGGAAATCCTCAGTCGAAGGTTTCACATTTTAGGAATCCAGAGGTTCGACTGCTAGCTTCTGGCTCGAAAGACGCCACGGTTCGGATCTGGGATACCGTGATGGGAAACACGATTCTGACGCTCTCCAGTCACACGCGCTCTGTCACGAGCATCAGATGGGGCAAGTTCGCAGTCCCCAAGCAGTATCTCTTGACTTTTCTCCTCACGCGCACGTAACACGTTTCGACGGATCGGACTCATGGATGACTCGTTTCTAGGTGGCACCGGCTTAATTTACAGCGCCTCTCAAGATTGCACCATCAAAGTATGGAAGGCCGAAACTGGCGCTCTTATGAACACTCTCCAATGTCACGGTCATTGGGTGAACGTCTTGGCCTTGAATACAGATTATGCTATACGGACGGGAGCCTTCGATCCCTGCAAGCCTCGGGACGACGATGCCGTTTCAACAGGTGTGTATACTTCTGTTCGGATCTCAGTCCCCCCGATTGAGGTCCTCCTTTCTTCTTCACTGAATTATATTTGTGTTCCAATTCTTGACTTTTTCGATATGGATCTGCAGACACCATGAGAACCTTGGCGCTACAACGGTATCAAACCGCGAAGGGCAAAGAGCCTGAGCTGTTAGCGTCCGGTTCTGACGATTTCACCGTGGCCCTCTGGAACCCGATGAGCAAGAAACCGCTGAATCGCATGACGGGTCATCAACAGCTCGTGAATGACGTGAAATTCTCGCCAGATATGCGTATCTTAGCGAGTGCTTCATTCGACAAGAGCATCAAGCTATGGGATGGCAGGACCGGTGAGGAGACTTGAGCTTCCGAGCTTCTCGGAACGATATCGTCTTGGGATATCGCCACGTCAAATGACTCTAATTTGCTTCGGCAGGTAAATTCATGGGCGTGTTGCGCGGTCACGTATCGCCGGTCTATCAAATCGCCTGGTCGGCGGATTCGCGCTTGTTGGTGTCCGGTAGCTCTGATTCGACATTGAAAACGTGGGACGTCCATTCTAAAAAACTGCTGATTGATCTTCCGGGGCATGCGGATGAGGTCTACACGGTCGATTGGAGTCCAGACGGAAGCAGCGTCGTTTCAGGGGGGAAAGATAGAGTCATTCGTTTGTGGAGGAAATAAACGCACCGCCGCAAAACGATGTAAAAAAATGCGGATCCGTATCTTCCTTTGCCGATATGCCTTCCGGAAGATGATGGGCCGAAATCGATGCCGATCTCGGCTTGGGGCCTCAGTTTCTCCGATTTGACACGATGCCCGCTACCAGATATTATGAGACTCTCGTCGACTTTAAAATCCCATCGAATTCATGTAGATGTCTATGGCTTACTTTATTTAGAATATTTTCCGCGTGTATTTCATTCAACTTTGGTGGCCACCCGCATATTCGCAGCTTCGATTATCGCGGCGAGACAATGGCCGAATTCTTGGAGTATCGCTTTCTCGGCTTCCTCCTCGGACGCTTCGGATGCCCTCGAGAGGAGACATTCACAAGTGGCATCGACGAGCTCGGATGAGATCTTCAGCTCGGGTTTCGGCGGAAGGGAGCGAGCGTCCGTAGACTTGTCAGCTTCGCCAACTCCGGCGAGCTGTTTGAGTGTTTCGTCAAACTTGGATTTGGGAGCTCGGTACTGTAATGACGAAGACGGGTTTGAACTTTAGGAATACTCTGCGGACCAATCGAAGGCAGCTCGGAGCAGCACGTTCCACGGAAATATCATGGACAGAACCCACAAGGAGCTCAAAGCCTTAAAGAACCCAGGAGAAAAGAGATCACTACCGACCTTGAAGTCTTGTTTGATGGTGAGCAGGGACTCTGCATCCATATTCTCTTCTATGTTGTGGCATCCGACGCAGCGACAGACCCCTGAGCACAGGATCCGCGCCTCATAACACTCACAATAGTTCTTGAGACAGCCCGAGCGTTTGCAATTGCATCCCTTCGTATGCCGTCTTTCTTTGTCGCCCGGTTTATACTTGCCTTGAGTTTTCGAATGAGAAATGCGTCACATTATTCCCATGTCGCGAAGTCTATACCCAAGACAGGTAATCCATCAAGCATCAATACAACGCATAGAAGTCATCGAAGCGAAGGAACAACTCACCGATTTTTGGGTGGAAAGCATTAGGGTTGCGCTCGAGACAAAGTTTCACCGCCAACGATCGCTCTTCTTCGTGTTCCAGGTTGTTGTAGCATTGAACGCAATTGCAGTTCTGACAGAACTCTCCGTTCGCAAAGCAATCGCAATATAATTTTAGGCACTGGCTCTTCGTGCAGTTGCACGGTTTCTTCGATGAGGTGTGGCTCCTGGGAAAAGAGAGCGATGATCTCGAATTCCGGTATTTCCTGACGGGGGTATGTCATTCGCCTGTCCGTTTCTATATACGTTTTCACAGATCAAGGCAATGACTGATCAGTACTATCGGAGCCCAATATCAAGATGGAAGCAATGGCATACAATTGTTTGTCGTATGCGTCGTAATCAGCTTGCGCTGGTTCACTGTTCTGCGGTTGGACGGCGAAACTATGCTGTCCTTGCGGTGTTGTTTGCTTAACAACGAGGTATTGAGGGTGCTGTGATTGAGGCGATGCCTGCACAGTGACAACTTGTCCGGACGAGCCCTGCGGCCGGTAGGTTATTTGCTGCATTGGTGAAGTCACTGTTGTGATACGAGGTGCGATTTTTTGTGGGGATTTCAGGGTTTGGACCGTCTGCTGGTTTTGGAAAACCTCCATCAGCTGCGGTTTGCCATCTGGACCCGTCGCAGGCTTCACGTATATAACCTGCTGAGAAAAAGTCGAGGAGACGGTCTCAAGTCGATTCGAACTTTTGTTGAATTCACGCCATGGCGTTCCCCATCAAGGGAATCGACTGGTCAGCCTTTGGAAGCACAAATATTTGTCCTCACCTGTTTTGCGATTGTGGGTGTGGGTTGGGAAGGAGTTCTGAGTAGAATTTTCTGTTGGTTATTGTCTTGAAAACTCGCCGGTGACTGTACAATCAGTGTTTGTCCTCCTATCTGAATCAGCCGTGGCTGGGTGGTTTGGATGGTTTGAGGGGCAGAAGACGTGACGACCTGCTGCAGTTGAGGCGTCTGATTTGGTTTAGTGATCCACACGACCTTGCTCTTCTGTTGGTTCGTCTGTTGCCCCTGGATCGGTTGTTGAAAATGGAGCTGCTGCAGCTGATTGGTTCCGGGCTGTACAACGTACAGCATCTGTTGAGGTTGTTGTTGAATAACCTGGGTCTGCTGTTGTTGTTGAACGGGTTGTTGTTGGATCATTTGGGCATGTTGAGACGGAGGCGATTCCGGCAAGTTTGGAGATTGACTTTCGGCAAGTTCTTCACTCTGTTCCACCATTTCCTCGTTCTCCTGATCGACGAGGACGACGGAACCGTCTTCTCCCTGGATCGCCTCGACCATATGTCCTTCCTCATCTTCGACCGCCGATCCGCTCTCTTGCATGATAACATGGTGTACCTGCGCTCGGAAAGACAAGACTAATGATGATCTCGGTAGTTGCATCGGTCGTGGCCACATCGAGGGAAAACGCAGCCGAGGGAGCAGAACAATTTTCAAAGCAACGAATTCCGAGTGTTTGACTCGTCGAATAGACCTCGGGAGTGTCGTATTCGCTCGAGAAAGATCAGATGCCTCCCTGCACCGGGATGAGATCGATGTCGGCTCGAAGAACCGCGAATTCCCCGCAAAAGGCTCTTCCCGCCTCAGATATTTAGGGGGATTGAGACTAGCCCTCGCATGTTCAGTGTAAAACGATTACAGAAACCAACCTCGCCATGTTCGTCCACTATCTGTTCTACGTGTTGATGAGAAACTTCCTCGTGTCCTTCTTGAACAGCTTCGTCTTCCTCCATTGGGACGTATTGGATGAGGTTGCCGTCCTCGTCCTGGATGAGGTTGCCATGTTCGTCGGCATGGACCTGGATGTAGTCGCCTTCATCTTCGGCAAGCTCGACTGAAGGGAAGAAGAGAATTAATTTGAAGCAGTGCGTCACGCACAAGATACGGGATCCCGGACGTCTGATGGTGGTAATTTGAAGGAGGAAAGTCCCAGAACCAATCTAATTCAATCCACCCCCTCGGACTTGGTCAAGTTCATGACAGCTCCGTTACACTGAGATCGGCTCGCGAGAGACAGTGTGCTTCGTTTCAACATCCGACATTGATGCGTGAAAGCCAGTTTCTAGTCGAAGAACCAAGCTGCCCGCCATTTCACTGCCGAAAACCCACGGCTGACCCCAGCCTGCTCTGAAGGGCTCTGAGCACGCATTCGATAGGCGCCGCGGAGCACTTCGGCCGCACAGCATCACGTAGGGGGATAGTTCGATCGGAATCGATCATCTACTATGGTTCAGGGAGCTCGATAAAAGGCGCCGAAAGTCCGAAATCGGCTCGTAGGTGGCATTTCAAAAATGCCGCCCCCAGCCCCGAAGTTTCGGCGGGGTTTCAGTCAACTTTCGATGGAATCGTGTCAAGTCCCGGGCCACGAGCTGCTCGGACGACTTACCTTCCTGTCCATCGGCGACGGTCTCGGCAATCTCATACGTGAACTCCGTTCCGGGCTCCGTCTCCATTTTCATTCAAAATAGAGGCGCATAACAAAGCGTACCCACAGCAGCAGATTCCGCTCCGTTGATCGCCATGGATGAATGCATTCTCGACGATCGTGCTAGAGGCGAGCGATTCGACGCGATCATGAACCTAAGTTAGCTACGTGATCGGCTATCAGCGAGCGCTCGCAGTCGACTGGAGTGCGCCCGAAGTCTATCGATAGGATCCTGGAATTATGAGCTGGTCCATAATCCAACCTCGAAAGAGGAGGCGTTTTTTTTTGTTCGCTCCTCGTCAGGACCGCCGCTCGGCTCAGGGAACTTCACCAGCAGCGTAGGGAATGCCACAGCCCCTCTGATGTTCCAAGTTACTGGTCAGACGAAGCAACCTCTTGGTCGCGTACGCTTCCGATAGAGGAAGCCAGGGCTCTGGGGTATTATCCGAGTCATCGATGTACAATTGACAGTGGATTACTATCTCTCGCACGCTCGCAGACCGACGGGCTCAATCTCATTAGGGGATTTTCATCCGAGGGAACCTCAGAGTTCGTGGTGGAATCAATGAACCCGAGCGCGCGATGGGGAACTTCGAGCGAGAAGTCGTAGACGGCTCTGAGAGCATCTACGAGAGAGCTCTTAGAAAGAGCTTCTCATGACAAAACATCCTGGTCAATATGGGAACCATCCTTGTTCCTCAGGGTACTTTATTACCCTCTCTGAAAAGGCGTATCCTCGACAAAGGTCGTGAGCATAATTGTAGAATTGTAGCTGCTGATGTGGGGCTGTAGCTTCCTTAACCCTGTACCGTCCCTCACCCGCCGTTTGGTTCCCCTCGGGCAATGATCGTCCCGCGGGAAAGGGCTCCTGCGGCGATCCTTTCGCTTACTTGGGGCAGCCTGAGCCTCCGATAGATCGCGAGCAGCAACTGCTGTCATGATGAACCGAGAAATCCAGGGAATTCAGCTTCCAGCAGCGTTGTCAACCGAGATCAAATGGAGCCTGGCGGTCGTTATCCTGTGATCCGACTCCGACGCGTTTCTTCTAAGCTGACCGAGAATCCGCGAATAATTCCCAAGACAGGGAATCGATCTCCCAGCAAACAGGTCAAATATAGACGAGAAGAGACCGATCCACGACGCCTCGAGTCTTCGATCAAGAGATTCCGGTCAAATGACGAACGCATCCCGCGTGACCGATCAGAACTGGTCCGGTGTTGAAAAACTCGCTGTGACCGAAGCTGAGGCAAGTATGGAATGTTACGAGATAGGAGCCAAGACAATCACTGCGCCGTTGGGAAAACCCTTGCTCGTCTCGGAGGCTAGCTCGTTCGGTATAGTTTGAAATCGGTTCCCGGAGCGACGCTCTCCTTGCGAAGAAGTCAGTGAAACAGCTACAAGGAGCGTGAACCTCCGAGTAGATCTCGCCCTCAGGACTAATATGAGACTTGTTTTGTTCAAAAACGTTTCCTCTGCAGATCGCGGAAATTTGTCCAGAATGTATGTTCAACTCCGAGTCGCTAGTGAGCATCATCGTATACAGTATTCTGTTCGTGTGCGCGGCCGTCGGGAATGTTCCCGTTTTCCTCTCCCTGATCCGGAACCGCCATAGGAAGTCAAGAATCAAACTCATGATGTTGCACCTGGCTATCGCCGACTTGATCGTCACCTTCATCTTCATCCCAACTGAGGTATGGAGCCTCAGCAGCTCCCCAGATGGCAAAAAGATCTTGGAATCGCGCACAGAATATACAGTCTCATACTCAGCACTCACTAGAGATTACCCCGCAGATATTCTGGGTCATGATGGTCCAATGGAAAGCCGGGGATCTCCTATGTAAAATATTTCAAGTGGTCCGAGCTTTCGGACCATATTTAAGCTCAACAATCATCATCTGCATCTCCTTGGATCGATATTTCGCCGTTTTGCATCCCCTCAAGGCAAGTTCTGAACCAAAGAATATCCGCAGAAGTGTCGTTTAGCTCCGAGAGGTTTCTGGCTGAGGATAGAGTGGTTTCCTGCAGGTTCACGACGCCCAGCGTCGAGGGAAAATTATGATCGCTCTCGCTTGGCTCGTTTCGCTAAGCTGGAGTCTGCCTCAAGCGGTAGTCTATGAAGTCGACGGGCACCCCGTCGTGAAAGACTTCTATCAGTGCATCACCTTCAATTTCTTCTCGAACGCGCCGCAGCAAAGAGTGAGTCTCTGGATCGAAATCAGCGCTCCTTGCTCTGATATTCTCGTGCCCTTTTAGAGATGGCATCGCCCTCCGGAAACATATCACATTCACATCACGGAATCTTCCCAGGTTTACGTCCTATTCGGTCTCGTACTGCAATACGGAATTCCACTTCTGATAATCATTTGGTGCTACAGCAGAATAATGTTGGCTATTTGCCAACGATCCCAAGACGGAGAGTTGGCGACGAGTCGCAATACAAATAATCTCCGCGTGCAGTACAGGCAAGTGAGGCTCAGGCGATCCGATCCTCGCAACGCGGAATGGTGGGTAGCTCGCGCGAAGAGCTTCCTCGAGGTACACCCATGATCCGAAAATATTATCTTGATCCAAACTTACAGCATCAACCGCACCCGGAACCGAACTCTGAGACTCACAGTTGTCATTGTTCTCACATTCTTCTGGTGCTGGACCCCTTACGTGACCATGGTGGTTTGGTATCAAATCGACCTCGACGGCGCGACAAAAATAAACGGTTACCTCCGGAACGCACTTTTCATGTTCGCCGGTGAGTCGAGAGTTTCCTCTTGTTTCGAGCCTCCCAGGCAGGGCTATACTCGCTGGTCTCCGACTGACTCCTCTTTCCAGTGAGCAATTCGTGCGTCAACCCTTTGTTATACGGCAGTTACGCCAAGTCGAACTGGACGAACGTATTTAAGAAATGCTTCAGTCCGAGAAAAGAAGAGAACGAGATAGATGGGCACATCTCAAATTCTCGCCAGACGATCATCATCGCAAGCGGAGGGAGTTCGCATCGCAGCAAAATTATCTACACCGGGAGTGACCCGAATCAATTAGACTGAATAATCGAGTTGTACATTCTCACGACCGGAGGTCAACGGCCGCGAAAGGACGGTCGAAATTCCGTCCTTGAGCACATCTGCAAACGCCTACTTGAGTTCCCCAGTTTGGTACCGTAAAATGTTGGAGCGATCGACCCTTAGAATCGGTTGAGACTAAACGGTCATGGTGGTTGTCGAACAATAGGATCCCAGAAATAGAACATGCCCAAGATTTTTGCAATGACGCATACGGTCGAGGATGAGGCTTTCGTTATGATTGTTTCGTTGAAGTATGTAGGGGTTAGTCAGCGAGCAAGAATGCTCACAACTGGAATCAGACAAGGTGAACGATGAATAAAGTCTCGATGGAGGGGGAGTTGGTTCTTAAATATGTATGAAGGCTCCTCAATACAGGCGGGATAAAAAGGTAGGTAGCTTCTGTGCATAGGGGACGCCGAAGCCCCTGGGCCATTAGCAAGAATCGCCCGGCGGAACTCCGCTTCGATCCAAGGGGGGGAAGAATCAAGGAGTTCGGGGAACGAGGGTCTAAATTATGATAATCACCCGTTCTGCTTATCGCATTCGTACATCTTGCCTTCATTCACTGTACTTGGAAGTCTTCCTTGTAGTTGTCACAGATCGGTACTTAGCGGAACTCTCTGTCGATCCCTCCCTCACTTCCTTGGTCCCTCTTTGGTTTCCAGCATCGCGCACTAGGGAATGATCTCCCCTTCGGCTCGTGATAAGGAGAGGGACCGAGTCGGAGAAATTCTCTGAAGGTTATCGATCCCTCGTGAGATGCGGGTTTTCGGGGATTGGACACGCGGCATGATCGGACGATTGCAGTACACAGGCTCGCCCAAAGTCCCATACAGAGTCAGTGAATCCGGATCGCTCCATGATTGCTTTCTGAGTGATTTTCAGTGTGGATTCGCTCGCTCGATCGAAGAATCACGCTGGCTGATGAACCACGGCTGTGAAGCCTACTCTCGACCGATCAGATAATGAGCGAGTCTCTTGTTCTGGTCTTCAGCCATCCCGAATATTCAATGGAAGTCGATTCCTCTCCCCCGGGGGGTGCAAAACACTGAGTTCTCCCTCTTCGAGAACGCTCCTCGGATGAATGGTCGAAGCAGCTCGCAGGCGAGATAGCGATGGGATCACCCTGGCTGCCGCTTTCGCATGTTACCTCTCAACCCCCAACCATTCGATCGCATGACCTACCTACATATGCTCCGCGAGAATGATTCCCCCAGATGTTCCCATAGATCCAGCAACCCTCCATGACACCTCAATTGACTTTATGTTTGGGAGACGCACCGAATGTGAACCTTGCCAGAAGCTTCTCGCACGTCGACGCCAAGAACCTCACTCGATTCTGCTGCTACGCAAGCCAAGTTGAAGCATGGATGTCGTTCTTGGAGAGCTCCCATCATTCTCCCAACTCCGAGAAACTCCTGGGTTCCCAAAAAGTAATCCCCTACGTCGGAACGCTTCCGCAAACGTTCCGCCAGCAAGCTCTGAGCGAGAATTCCGACCTGATTTGTGTGTAATTGACTCATCTATTCAGAATATCACGCAGCATATAGTTGACATGCCAGTATATGAAAATGGAGAGGACCAATCCCAGAACGACCAGGGATCCCAGAAGACGAGCTCCGAGATGAAGCTCTTGCCCGCTATCGGCCGACATTGGATAGGCCTAGAAATCGAAGAGAGAATCGGTCAAGCAATGGGAGCATACGGTGCTGCTGGTATGAAGTGGTTTAATTGTAAGATCAAATCTCCACTGTGCGGAAGGAATCTTGACTGCCTGCGCCGAGGCTTCCTGCAACTTACTTTCCCGTGTTCTTTCGAAGTTTTGGCATTGTCGTAGTCGCTATCTCCTGATCCTGTCATCTCAAGTCTATTTCTTTCCTGTACTCTTGAGACTCTTGTTCTGTGTATGATAGGGCAGCACCTAAGCTCTCGATATCGTGATTCACAGCAGTTTTTTCTCTAACACAGATCACAATCCGGGAGGAAGGAGCCGGTTCATCGAAATCCTCTCTGTTGGTGATGTCAGCGGAGCAGCATCACGCGCCCCGGAGCTACGGACAGCTGTTTTGTGTTTTCTTTGGAAGCACAGATCAGCGGCATCATCTCTGATCCATGCATGGACCACTCCTGGTATCACGTATCACTGATCACTGAGGAGTGAGGAGCTACATGTAATTATATCGACGAAAGATGTCCTTCATGACAGCGGGCTATTCGTGAGTTTGAACCCCGGAGCGCGACTTCAAGTCCGCGGAAAGCGGCTCGACCCCCACGCTGCCAACAAGCATAGGGTCAAGTTCTGGGATTGAGAACTACAAGCCGGATAATGCAATAAAAAGATCGCTGCCCCTCACTTTATGACACATGACTCATTCGAACGCTCTGCTCTGTTCGGGCCTCCGGATAAAATCTCGATTTCGAGTTCTGAGACTCTACTGCATCGTAGAGAATGTTGACCTCTCAGCGTCAGACTAAGAGCTCTGACTCCACAATGTTTCTACATGATTGGAACTCACCCCATCAAAGTACGTCACGAATCGAGATGCATAGCAATGCGCACTGGAATTCAAGCGTAGATCGCAGCTGGTGCTGAGTGACACGGGGTGGAGAAGCGCCCTCTTGTGGCAGTCCAAAGAGCGAGACTGGAGGGCAGCGACGATGCTCAGTTAAACCGGAACCTTCGCCGGCGATAGATGCACGAGATTAGATTGTCGTGACTCCGCCGCATGTGCGGGATACCGCTGCTCGAGGGTGAATCATACGATGCAAACTGAACTTCAGGTCCGACAGTGATCTGCCCGCGGCATTCGCTTCGTGAATCGTGAAGTTAGGTTCTCTCTCCGACGAATAAAGACGATTCCGTCGTTTAGTCTCTCCCTGACTCCCCGACTCGGGGACCCCGAGTGAAGGAGATCTACCAGAGACAGTCTTGTTGGTGGGCGAGCGGGCCAACAAGCTACCGATGCAGATAAAAGAAGACCTTCTTTTTCTCGGGGCAGGTGGCCTGAGGGATGGATATTCTTGAGAAAGCCGTAGCGGGAGATTCCTTTGGTGAGAATCGAGCCTCTCCGTCCCGGTCTCTGCGGAGCTACAATAATGAGGATTCGAATCATGTAGTGAGGGCCATTTCATAAAAGATTCCTCCACGAAACCATCCACCGCTCTCGTTGGAACCGTCAGCGCCGCGTACAGCGGGGAGGCTAATTTTTTATTTCATCGAGTCGCTCGCAGTAGGTATGACCGCGGTATCGATTGCACGGGATCGCACTATATCGCGACGTCACCATCCCGCGCAAGTCTGAGTACCATCCCGTGAAGCATTGACGCGAGTCCCCAGTCCGACCCGAATTATCGTGCTCACGATCGCTTCCGGCTTTCTTTCTGAGGAAGAACCTGATTTTGATAATCTCTACACCGGTCATATGCTTTGGCGCGCGATCTCATAGGGCCGACGTGTAATTCGCGCGCGAACAGCGTTGAGGATTAGGGGAATCCCGGGGTGAATCCTGCTCTCTCGAATCAATCCGTTCTAGCTCCTTTAGTGACCTCATCCCAAGCCCAAGCGTATGACCCAAATCGTGAAATTCTACCTAGTGAAGAGACTACGCTCTTTGATCAGCTGCGGCTTGCCATCCATTCCTCTTGCGATGATGTGTTTCATCATGAGCCTTCGGTGCTTGTTGTGAATGTTCTCATGACTCCCTGGACAAAAGGTTGTCGTTCGGGCACAAGGTGCACGGGCGCAGGATAAGAAGCCAATTTCGATCGCTGGGGCAAAGAGAATGGCTCGCGCAGGTATCCGCGAATGAGAGAATCTTCCTCTCCCGTTATCCCATCGCGACAGCCGAACCTCGCTTGTGAGAATACGAAAGTCCGCTCGTCGGCCGAGCTCGACTCTTGGCGCGAAAGTGAATTTGTTTTTTTAATCCGTAGGCGGCATCGCGAAATTGCGCATTCCCCGATGACTGACAGACTAATCTCTGGTCCTAAGAGCTCCTAAGTGAATTTCAGCCTTTAGGCTGCAACCACCAAAACTGTCCCGCCGGAGAGGCCGCGCAAGGAAAACGTCCGAGGACATACGCCCCCCTTAGCTGCTCTACCTGCGCGAAGTAATGAGACGAGAGGAAGTACCCCGCCTGGCGAGATTCCATCATTGTAATGACGGCATCGATCTACATAATATGTAGGTCTGCTCCGGGAGGCCGGCACGGAGAACCAGAACGCGATGGCACGGGCTCTGGGAGGGAGGGGGGGGAGCGCCAAAACTTCAGAAGGGCTAGACGAGCGGAGTGGGTACTCTCGAGGAGCTAGGAAGCCTCGGGCACTGGCTTATAGGCGGTGGAGTAAGATGCGCCTTGTGGTCGACCGTGCAGGAGCTCAAATGCAGAGGGAGCGGCGGGGGTCAAGACGGAGTGGGGAGGCGACGTTGAATCGAGTAATGTTGGACTCAATTCTCATCTGCGATCGGGATGATCATGGATGTAGCCCCCCTGTGCGATATAAGAGGTTTGCGGTCGAATGGAGCCAAGCTGGCGCAGGATCCATAGAGCAAATGTACCCAGGAGGATCAAGGCCGAGTACCTGCATATTTTTCCGGCAGCAGGGATTGAACCCACACCGCCTCCTGCACGAGCGGCGTCGTTGCGGCATTTCACCAAGTGAAACGCACGTTTGCACGAGTAGTGACACACGCGTCAACCACTCGACCACCTGTCGGTGCCCGGGAAATATGCTGATAGAGTTGACACGAGCAGAGTGTTGTCCTCTTCCAAGGGTAGAGCGACCGGTCGCTCACCCTTGCGCTGCGCGATTTGGATGTGTGAAGGCTCAAATTCGATTGAATTCACATTCGGTCTTGGCATATCAAGCTCCAGTTGCCGGTCGGGTATCTGGACTGAAACTGTACCAAGAAAAACGAAGAAGTCACCAAACTTTTTTTCCTGCGCGTCGCTGCAAGTACATATATTAGAGAAATAGACGGGTTGGCGGATCTCGCCAGTTCCCGCTACGTGGAGAACAGGGATACACCTAGAAGGGCCGCATGGAATTACCGTGTGCGACGTCACAGAAGAAAATTTTCGAACCCCATCCATCTCGGGGAGCATAAAGCCGCCCCTCGGCCATCCGTATACCATAATATTCTCCTGTATCGGGATTCCGATGCTTCAAACCGACTGCCTCCCGGAAACAACTCGAGAGAGTTGACACGAGCAGAGTGTTGTCCTCTTCCGAGGGTAGAGCGACCGGTCGCTCGCCCTCGCGCTGCGCGGCTTGGATGTGTGGAGGTTAAAATTCGATCAAACTCACATTCGGTCGTCGCACATCGAGCTCCAGTTGCGGCTCGGGTGAGTCGACTGAAACTGTACCAAGAAAACGAATAAGTCACCAAACTTTTTTTCCTGCGCGTCGCTGCAAGTACATCTATAGGAGATATAGACGGGTTGGCGGATCTCGCCAGTTTCCGCCACGTCGAGAACAGGGACTCTCAGGCGGCGGAGGCCTCATTTGCCCTGCGTGGGAGCGGCGCGTACGGTCGTGCTCCACAGGTGCGATTTGAGATGCAGCTTGTCGAGGAAGCTTTCGTCGCTGTTCCATGATCAAATGATCACGTATCACGTTAGAGGGGCGCTTGCGAGGATGGTCTCGAATGTCTCTTATCCATTCTGTGCGAGCATGCCGTACCTCGATTCCAGAACCCTCTGCGTCAGGGACGTGGTTGTGTACCCCCGTGAGTGCAACAACATCACCGTTCTTTCTTATTTTCGCAACCGGGGGGCATCCCTCCCCTCCGTAGGATTTGCACATTAGTGACATCATCTTCGTATCTTTCGTGGAGCGTTTGACGTGGAAAGAGAACGGAGCCCGTCCCTGGATGTCGTCCATGCCAGTAACCCTGTAATGGCCCTCCGGATCGGTCCAGGGATCCGATCGCTAAAGCGGAGACCTCGGGCCTTCACGAATTCTTTCGAGGTGACATCGTCGGATTCACGCACGGGATAACGCTCCGAGAGGCTTTCACGCCGGACGACGAATGTAGGAAACAAAGAGATAACCAAGAGAAACAGGCAAAAAAATATAAGCATTTGAATTCAAAAATTCGTATCTTAAACCGACCAACTTCCGTTTCCCACAGAACAGAGGAATCCGTTAGTGCTCTTCCTGACCGGGTTTCGCGCTTATCCGAACTTGAGCCCGAATTCCCGAATCGTTCCATCAGAAATACCCCGCCTGAGCTTATTCGGGCGAGCAAACTATTTATGGGGATCCCGCCTCTGGAAGCACGGTTCGGTTGTTGGGCTGCGCAGATCAGGGAAGGGGGCCTACCATCTAAGGCTGGATTTCAGAACGGGCCCGGTGGCAAAGCATGATTCTCGCTCTCCGCGCTGGGCGGAAGCCGGCATATTCCAAGCGTCGTCAATTGCCGATAACTGCAGTTTTTCGGGGCGCAAAAGCTTGCCCTGAAGGAGATCCCCTTCCCAATAGCGATTTCGTGCTCGGCTTCGGCTCGAAGCTGTGTCTCAGAAGGGTCTAGGTCAGTGTGTCTCAAAATGGGTACCGCGGCGGATTGCGCGGAACCCCAAAGTCTACCTGCGGAACCCGTCATCGCTGTCAGAATTTGAGAGCGGCAAAAGTTCCACTTTGGTTTGCTCACTTATCGCTTCGCTCGTTCAGATTGGGATCCTCTGGGGCGTCCCGAATTTTCCTGAAGATATATGCTACAAGCCTGTGTTCTCGGAGAATTTCCCTGATTGACCGTCTTCGAACTGAAGAACGAGAGCCTCACGCCTGGGGGATCCCGCCCGGGTTCGCTATTTCGCGACCCAGGGACGCATGATGCATACAATTCGTTCATCTTCGATGGTGCTTTCCTGCTCCATCCGCGCAATGGGACCGGAATAGCTTGTCCCGATTTGATCCGATGGGGCGCGGCCCGCTTCATTCTCGACTCAAAACCGATTTAGAACAGAACTCCCTGCTTGCGTTCGCGATGTCGTTGCTAGATTGGGTCTCGCCACACGACCACTTTCCTTGATTTACGCCAAGAAATAGCTCACATGTTCACTGTCAGATAAGTTCTGGACAACTTTATTTCATCTTTCTTCCACCTGTGACCAAGGGCGTCAGCGGCCAACCCATTCCGCTTCGAGAATATCGCTTGCACGTTGAGGTCTGACTTCACGACTCTGACATATCTCGGCGCAGTGAAGTGGCGCTCGAAGCGAACTTCGGCTCGGCCGCATCCTTGGGAGCGATACTTAGCGGCCATGATACGGTCATTCCGGACAGGAGTGTTCCTCGGTTGCCGTGGTGGAGCTCGGAGGCGACAGTGCCTTCCCTCGAGGTACTTCTCAGCTCAAGCGCCATCCACACTTCATGGCAAAAATGAGATCGTCATCTGCGCGGCTGTCGCTCGTGAGAAGAGATGATTTTCACATCGATTTCATTGACGTCGAGAACGCAAAAGCGTGACTCTCGATTCCTGGAAGGATCAGCGCCCGTCGATACATCGCATAGATGGGATGATTCATCAAGTCGGACCTGCCTTCGGTCAGGAGTAAGTTTCTCGACGGTCTAGGACTCCCTGCTCTAAGAATCCGTTTCGGTGTGATGAGATCCCTGGAGTCGCTCTGATAATAATCTGTCCGGGAGCCGCCGTTATCTACCCTAGAGGCCAAACGCCGCAGAGACCTCTCTGACCGCCCGCTCTCTAGAACATGCTACAGAATGCGTTGATTCGTGAGTGAAATGTTAACAAATGAGAACATGATGTACGGCGGGCTACATGCCGATACTCCGATACACTCCCTCTCTTCAGACGGCGCGGCGGTGTTGACAGCCTTCACTTGAGGCGGGGTGGCGGGAAATATAATCTAAGCAAGCGGAGGAGAAAAGCGGGGCAGGGAGAGGTAGTTTCCGCTACTGACTGATTCGAGAAATCTGTCCGGAGCCTTCATGATGGAATGAACTGTCCCAGCACGATGAACGATTTTTTACATTTACTCCGCGGGGGTACATCAGCGGCAAGGGAGGCTAGTTCCGTTTTTGACTTCGAGCTTATTTTCTCTAGAACGATAGACTCATTACGACCGAGTGCCGCGTCCGTGCCGTGGAGACTCGATCCGCTCGACGACCGATCTTTCCGACTAGAAAGATTTTTCCTTTCCATCATTCATCGGCGTTGAGCGAGAACTCGATTATGGCGATGGTTCATCGACCGAGATCCGTATCTTCGGAGGCATTTTCTGTCGAGCCTCATTGAGCTGCTAAAGCGGGAGCCCCTCATAAAATCATCAGATCGACCATTCTCTGCACTTTCTCTACAGATAATTCAGAATTCATCTATAAGCGCGAGGGCATTCATTGAGCTTCGAGCTCAAAAAAGGCTTATGATTTGGAGAAAATCGGAGAATCGAAGCGCCAAGATTCTCGGTGCCGTCGGAGCCGATGCTGTGAGGATCCTGATTCTCTTCGAGCTTCGAAAGCGGCGGTTTCGGGGGGCGCCTGCTGGTGTCCACGGCCTCGGAGGTCGACTCCGAGGGGTTCTAGATTCCAGCATATTGAGCCAGCTCGACCCATCTGCGGCGTTCGTTGGCGTTCGATAGAACTTCAGAAGTCAAGACGATCAAACCACGCAGTCTTGAGTTTGGCACGACTTGGAAAGCAGCTACAGAATCCCGTTCACATGACCGAAAGTTTTCGGATGATTCATGATCAATGTCGAACTCATGCTGCTCCGTGATTTGATATCCGGCTCTACATATATATCCACGGATGAAGCTTCTGTTCAGCACTGATCTTTCGAAAATGTCGTTTAGCCTCCTTAATTCTCGATGGGTTTTCGTGGTTTTCGTGGCCTTCATAATGTTGGCGGGATCCTCGTCACAGCGAGCGCACCGTAAGCAGGACCTCAGAGGATGTGTGACGACAGTCGTATGTGAGCTCCGACACGATGTTCTCGTTCGCAATTCTCACATCAATCTGAAACTCGATTTTTGCCGCAGATCGCAACGGACCGCAGTGCGCCACTGGCTCGGGATTCTGGTGTCAATCAGTGAGAAACGCTCGGAAATGTGACGCGATAGAATGGTGCAAAAAAGAAGCGTGGTCTAAGTCTCGATAAATCCAGCGAAGAAGGAGGTGGAATTGACAGTTTTGAACATCGATGAGAGTCGTTTGAGACGTCTCCCAAGAGGAGGCCTGTTAAATCAGAGCAAGTTTCATTCAAGGCCTCCGCTTCACCCGGATATTCGATTCATTCCCTCGGAAGCTCCCGTCGGAGGACGAGTTGAACGCTTCAAAAGAAAAAGCCTGCTGTACATAATAGAGCGCGGGGCAGTTTGTGACGAGGAGGCGGAATCGCTGTTAGTTAGAGCGAACGAGAGTTATGTCCCCCAGGCCCTTGATGGGTTCAAGGGATCGAGAATGGCACTTTCCAGGAGCTAGCGAGAAGAGACCTAGCGATTCTCCTCTAATTCATTTACCGTGGTACTCGCTGTTGGAGGAGTGCGCTCGGCCCGTAGCTCACCCCTGATGTTCGCCTCGCCTAATAATTAGAGATGAAGATTTTTCGCGGCAAATTTCCGCCGAATTCACGGGAGTTCGCGGCCTCCATTGAAAGTCTATGAGGAGTAGCCGGAAATTTCCGCGAAAATTCGCGGAAAAATGGCGGTTCGCGAAAAATCTTCAGCCCTACTCATAATGTATCTACTCATCACAAAACTCTCCTACGGCTCGGATATCGAATTCAATCCGGCGGAAAGATTCGATTTGAAAGCAAAAATCGGCCATTGAGTTTCCAAGAGCTCCTGCACAGGTTTGGATTAACTTATCAATTTATTTAGTTATTATCATTACTGTAATCGAGGTTTGTAGCATGCGCACGCGTCTCGGCTTTCCTAGAAAATAGCGATCGACCAACGGCCTGTCAAGGCGATCTTGCTCTCTGTCCCCCCGACATCGACCAAGAGATTGGATTCACATTTGGGTGCTTCTGAGAAGATTTGTTCACTTTGTCTCACTAGATCGAGTCGCCCACGCGCTCGTCTCTCTGTATAAACGATAAAGATCCCAGTTTGGCGGCAATCAGTGATTCTAGGCTTTCGTTCGACTGCAGGACGCTCTCAACTCCTGACATAGTCTATGATTCTGTACAGGAGGATTCCGGCTCCTAGGAATACGACCACACCGATGCCAATGTTCTCGAACAAAGTTCTGCGATCGTTCGCGGCCTCCGCGTCTTTAACACCTGGGGGAGGATGTTTACTCGATTTAGATAATCGGTGCCGATCGCCGAGCTGATTTTGATCAGGGACACAACCGGACGAACCTTTCTTGATAGCCTGGACCTTCTGCTGTATTTTCTGTTCGTGCAAACGCTTCCTGATGAGCATTTCTTGGTCAAAGTTTGGCGTTTGATTCCCCCCAGGCAGCGTGATCTGCGAATCGGATGAACGAGTGATCAATTAGTTTGAGAGAAATCTCCAGCAAGAAGGAATCCTAGGATTCGAGAATTTTCATCTGAAAACTCACCGACTCGTCCCGCATCCACTCCTTTGCCAGGATTTCTTTTTCGAAGCTATGGAGATCCTCGGAAAGGTTAGGAAGTACTCTATCTGTAGGCAAGGGCGACTGCGGGGGCTCTCGCTGCGGCTGCGTGCCGGAGAGTTCCCCCATAGGAATGTCTTTTGGCGGCAAAGGAGGAGGTCCACTGTCGCTCTCGCTGTCGCTATCGCTTTCGCTAGCGTCAGCCGATGCGCAAGCAGAGTCGGCCGGAGATTCCCCGGAGTTCGTTACAATTTTCAAAACTTCGTCTCCGCCCTCGAGTTCCTCCGGTGGTTCCCGCCCGATGGCGTCGTTCCCATTGGCATTTCGTTCCTCGTCGATCCCGACATCGTGTTCGTTGACGTCGTCCTCTGAGGAGCTGTCTTCAGTGTAATTCACCACCGTCTTCATTGCCATCACTGGACGAGCTCTGTGCGGTGGCGGAGGGGGAGCGTCTTCATCTTTCTTGCGAGACAGGTACGGAGATCTGCCGTCTCTCCGACGTAAAGCTTCTATGATGGCGAGATACGAGAAACGTAATTGTTCCGGGGCTTGAACCAATGACATTCGGTAACGACGCATTTCGAGCAAGACCTCCCGTAAGTTTATTTCGGATTCATGGAGGTGATTATGCTCGATCATCTGCAATATCGAATCTACGAGGCAGAATGTTCCCGATCGACCGATGCCAGCGGAGCAATGAACTATCGCCGGTCCGCAGTGGCTTTCGAGGCAGCCTGATCGCCGTCTGTAATGCAAGGATTGAGCTCATTGAATGCGCCGATGTCGGTCGGATCTTAGGCCAACAATATGAGGGGAAAAAGAAGACTTCAGGGAGAGCCCTCGCTTGTGTGCTGAACCTCCGTCGCAGCTCATAAACTTCGGATATTGTCGAGTCAACTCCATCCGATAGCCCTTAGCCCAGAAACCCCGCTATCTCGCAAATAATCGGCTCGTCCCTCCGATGACTTGGGAGTCAGACTCCAGTGATTGTGAGAACACCGAGAGCTGATCGACCGCGATAGGAAAAGGGACATATTGAGTGAGATGCCTTGAGACGCAACAACGATTGATCATGCACTGTAGCGAGTCACTTACACATCCGATAGAAAGTCCAGAAAATCATCGGGACTCTGGGGAACGCCAAAATCTGGCCAGTTCATGTAATGGAATTGGAATACTTCTCGACCATTCCCCGTTTCACCGTCCACGAGCCGGAAGGTCCTGAGCAAGTAATCCAGTTTAGCTCTCCAGTCATCATCGTGAGATCGATGTAAAGCAACAAGGACTCAATACGGGACGAGGTGCCACTCACCGACAGATGTAGCTATCTTTTGCACTTTCAGAGACAAAACTCACGGCCAGTGCAACAGACTCGAAGTTCATTTCTAGATTGTCCTTATCGGGCCAATATTTGTGGCACTTCAGGAGATTCTTCTCAATCAATTTGTTCAACATCACAATACCCTATAGAATCCGTGAGAGTTATTATCGGAACCATTCATGACAGCTAGCACAGAATAGAATTATTAATTTCATCGACGCGCGCATAGACCTCCTGCCAATTGTGGAGGATCACTCACTTTCGTATTTTGTTCCCAGACCATGAGCCAAAACTGGGACAGCGTTTCGGGTAGTGGTCCCTGTGGAGAAAATCAGATCCTCATCCTCTGACCTCGTCAAACTTTTCCGAGAGCGTTCCCTCTCAGGTCGAGAAAGACCTTGGAGCCATGAACTCCTGATACTCACTTGAGTCAAAATATACTCGCGACCGGCTCTCTTCACTGGGACGATATTGGCGTTGATATAATCGCTTTCAGATCTGAGCAGTACAACCCGAGAATGATCGTATGGATGTACGTCTCTGTATCGATTCAAGGGACGATTTTCTACTTTTTTGGCTTCCTCCGTCGTGTAGTCATGCTTTAGGGAGCTGATTTTTATGTTGAAGAAAGCTCGTTGCCATGATCTCTCGCTTTCGATTTCCTCGAAGTCTGCTTCCATGATGACTCCAATAGACATGCACACTTAATGGTCCGAGGTAATGAGAAGATGGTTACGAAAGGTACTTCCGCGCAGATGATTTTCACCTGTAAAGAGTGATGAAGACTTTCTTCAAATCTCGCACTTACAGAGCTTGGAGAATAATTGGGGAAACTTGGGATCGGTAGTCTCCTTCACGATGGCAGACGTGTAGATAATTCGACAACATGCGGATTGACAAAGTGGGTAGGAATGGTTTCTAGCTCGGTATTCGTAACTTCGATCTGAACTCGAGAGCGTAGGTATATGAGCGAGTGCGTGAAGACGCGCACATCGTGAACAGTCTTTGTTTGACGTTTATTAGGGGACAGATTGAGGAGAGATCTGAGACCTCTGCTCAGATGTCGTCCGCATCTCCGCCGGGAGAACGATCCCATTATCAATTGCAGCGGAAAATTCCGACCCATTCGAGGTTGTAATTTCATCGGAACTCACATTGAATGCCGGTACGACACAAAAATCCCCAAGATCTGAGTTCGCTGAAGATCTACTATACTCCTAGATGCTATGACGCTTGCAGTATCATTATTTGAAACGCGCTCAGACACGACATCAGAGAGCAGCACGAACTCACCAAATGATATAATTTACTGATGATGAGATTCACGCTCACGTAATGCAATGCAGATCTGCGGTTCGCTGCTTTATTCTCTGTGTGGGTGATGGTTGGCTGTTTGATGTTGTTGGTCGCCGCAGCGTTGACGGCGGCGGCTACAGCCACACGACGAATTTTTTGCTCTCCCTTTTCTCTCTGTTTTGATGGGCCTACTGGCACTGGGCGCCGCCTGTGTTGGAGACCATCCGACTGAACCCCGCGAAATATTCCGTACGAAAGATTCAGGCGGCTAACGACTTCACGTTCGCCAGGTCGATTTGATAATGGAGAACAAGAGCAAGGTGGGGAGCGAGGAATCTTGCGAGGATAGACTCTATCTCTGACAGTGGGAAGCGTGATGTCGATGATCTCCGCTGGGAAGTTGAGCGACCCGGGCGCCGGGCAGTCTCTGTGTTTCCGCGTCGGCTCAAAGACTTTCGGTTTGATGGAGATCGAGTCTTCGGGAGGACAGCATTGGTTCTAGCACGTTTAGTGGGGAAAAGTGCTCGGTGATCTGAGCTCTTCCCACTTGACTCGCATTAGGATTAGCGGGAGCCTCCTGCCCTCCTGCCCTCCTGCCGTCTGCCCTCCTGCCGTGAGGTTTCCCCTGGCAGTGCTGGTCAATCAACACAAGGAATCCTCGGTATTAGGAGTGCGGCCATAACCGAATGCGAATGATTAAAATCGGACATAGAGCCCTTCCGAGATTCCCTTCCGCCACGAGGGCCACGTCCGCCGCGGCTTACAAGCTTCCATATAGGAGTTATCGAGCTGACTATCCATCCTGATTCAAGCCGTATCTACGGCACGGAGCCGCTTAAGTATTCCCACCGCCGCACAGTGGGGCCAAATCACATTTTAGGTGGACAAAAGTCTTTTCCGGATTTCGATCTCCAGTGATAGCCCAGAATATTCACCGAAGTCTGGAGGTCAGAAAGCCATATGTCTTTCAGTATATACCGCTATTATGAGTTACGAGAGAGCGCGGAGCTTTCGAAGTCAAGCTTTAATTGGAGGTGCGATCTGCTTTCTTCCTCCCAGAAATAAAGCTCGAAAATGAATACACTCGTACACTTCCGAGGCGGCTCAATGGATTTTCCCAAAACACCTCCGGTCCGGATCTCGCGTTTGAGACCGGTTTGTACCCCGTCAGCTGGTTCCGCACCTGCCGAGCCGAGGAATCAGAGAACACCTCCAAGCCCCTAAATTCATCAAAATTGGTGGCTCTTGGAGAGTACTCCCCACCCTTTCCCGCCCGGATATTGACTCATTGGGGGACACATCACACCTTGAACCACCTCAGGAAAAAAATTGTCACCCGGTTTTGGAAAAAAAATCATCGAAGTTGACTTCAGAAATTCTGAATACGTAGGTTCTGGTTCAACCTATTTTCTGTTAAGCGAGGATGAGGCCCACACGAGAATTCAAGTGTGACTTCCGCGATCACCGACCTCGACGAGAGCCTGATAACCAGATTTCGCGTTATTCTCCGGACTCTCTGTTCGAAATTCGGAGTGAATATTGGGAAGTTCGAGATATTCGTGAGAGAGACGAAGTAAGTTCTGCAAGAACTGTATCCGTGGCCGTAGCAACCAGCAACGCTGACTGTTCAGTCGACTGTTCGGTGACTTCGTTGTTTCCGTCAGTGAAAATTAGCAATATTTGCTGTAGGTAATCATGCGTTTTTCGGATGCAGGCAAGCCTGGCATGCGAAAAAAATGAGAAGAATAATTTTGTCCACCGAAAATGTGATTTGGCCCCACTGTGCGCCGGTGAGAACCGTAGTGAACTTTGCGACAGCTGCGAGCCACAACGGATCGTCACAAGCCGCTAGGACAGCATTATCCCACGACCCCCGAGGTCCGTGCAAGAGGGGCGTATGATCCCCCCTCCGCCAATCATGATGTATGATGGAGGTGCACCTCCGACCGGACTCCGTTGATGAATATGCGGAAAAATTGAAGCATGGTGAGAGACTCCGGAAGGGGGGCAAATACCGTTTATTTCCAAGATTTCGATATCATCCATCTGATATCTAGTTGACATTAGACTTATTAAGGGTCCCCCGTTTAGCCACTGCGTACTGTGCAGCCCTCAAGGACATCGTTGTATCACCAAACGCTACACTTCCTTCTCGGGTTCATTGGTGAACCGATCGGACAGCGATACGCGGTGGAGAACTCTTTCGAATTCGACAAAGCACCGATGACTCTGTAAATAATGGAACATTTCAAGCTTGGTTGCCACGTCCGATATGACTATTCGATGAAGTTCGCTTCGACCTCTCTCACCTGTATCGCGGTGCCGTGTGATCACTGAAACGCACGTCCTGGATTGCTCGTTCAATTGTTGAGCTCGAGCACCAAATTTGAGCGTAGGTCAAGAAAAATAGTTGTTCGTCAGTGAAGTTAACCCCGGGCAATCGAATTTTCGTGCTTTTAAGCTCGTCTTGACGTCTGCGGAAAGCCTGAATAACACAGATTGAATCAATGGGTTGGAAGTTGGAAGCCGATCTTCCGGGGAGCGGACCCCGCATTGCGTCCCAACAATCGACCACCACTGTCCTGTGGCCGAGTTCCCAGTCGTGCCGGGAGAATCTCACCGTGTAGGACTGCATGATGCCTCCATTGTCCGCTATGTTTTCCCCTTGCGTTTTGAAACCATTTATCATCATGTTGATCTCCTTCACTCTATACCCCGAGTATTGCTCGATCATGCAACGCGCCTTGTCTTTGAAACGCTGCAAGGCTTCGTGTTGCCACCACTGCTTCAAATTGCCATGCTCGTCGAACTGCCGCCCCTGGAATGTTGTCGTTTCACCTCAGAAGGAGGACAACCGATGGTAGGGGCTAGGGGCTTCTATCAGGAAAGCGATAAACTTCATCGCTCTCTTGGCAAGGAGAGGAATTATTCATGGCCTAATGGTTGACGCTCGCTTCGATGGAATATCTCGAACAACCTTATCATCGAAGCCGTGAGTGATCTCGTGTCCGATGACCACTCCGATCCCTCCGTAATTCTTCGCAGGGGGGTAGCTGGGATGGAACATGGGCGGCTGGAGTATAGCAGCCGGCAGAGTGATGAAATTCCCTGGAGAAACCGACTATTTACGGGCGGGCATCCGGGTAGAGATTAGGGACAAGTCCGTCCCTCCCCCTCAGCGAGAACATACGCGAATATAATACGTACCCGTTCGAGTGTAGAACGCGTTCACCGTACCAGGGGTCATGAGCCATCTTCTGAGATCATTCTCTTTTCCAAGCGTCTCTAGTTCTTTCAAATGACGGAACTTGCTCACGCGTATGATATTTTCGAAAATATTGTCCGTTGTGAAAACAACCTGGGGAATAATGTAGCTTCCTCATTGGTTTTCTGCAGGAGAATCTTCTGCGGTGGGAGGGAGAGCGAGAAGTAGATGCCTCAAATCTCTTATTCGGAAATATCGACCTTGTGGTTGCGCTCGAGCCAGTTCTGATCCAGGATTTCATCCGGATAAGCAACTTTGAAATTCATGGCAAGCGCTTTCCGTATGGCGCTCTGTTTCGTGCTGCTGTCCATCCAGTCCAAATCCGAGAGATTCTCCAAAAAAGCTTCTCGTATGTCTCGTATCATCATTTCTGCAGATGCCTTCATCCACGGTGAATAATGGTTCTTAAGAAACATGGCTCCCGTGACCATGCCGAGATTTATATTGACTAGAGTTACACAGAGGCGCCATCTCGGTATAGGATGAGTAGTCCCTGAAATCGAATGCGTCTCAAGACGGCGCGCCGAGGGAAATGAGCGAATCAGGCTGAGTATCAGCAAAGAGATCTTCGGTTTACCGGTGACGACGTTCGTATATCTTTGACGCAACGAAACGAAACGCCTATCGAGGAAATTCATCAAAAAATACACTACTCTCCATCCCATATAATTCGCCAGCGTCCTGAAATAGGAATATAGCACACCAATGGGTTTTTAAATTGATAGAGAGGGAATAATAAGAAATCATCGAGGGAGAAGCGGAAGGAGGCTCCAGCCTACCTTTTTGGTGTATTCGAAATGAGATCGTTCAGCTTCTTCAGATAGGTGGGGGCGTAAACTACCAAGGAAGTGTTCGGTGCGAATTTCCTATCGAAGCGAGCACGCTTTAAGTCCCGGCCTCGTCCGCACTAATATATAGAGGCATAGGCATCTTTCGAGCTAGTTCTTCCATGTGACACACCTCTCGAAAATAGCATCCACCAATTTATGAATCCTCAGTTCTGGTACAAATTCATTGATTTCAGCCAACGTCATCCGGTGGTTGATGGCTGTGAAGTTTCTACGCTTCTCGCTAGATTCCAGGAACTGGAAAAACAAATTGAGTTCAGCGGGGGAGGGGGGTTTTTCAAGCGTTCCTAAATCAGGAAGCAAACCTACGGTGCGCATCTTGATCTCGAACAGAACCACGTGTTTCATGTCATCAATCGCTTGCGTCCTGTTTGCACCCAAGAGCTCAGCTGCCAAAACCATCATAGAGTGGTACGCCTGTGGAGCAAAAATACTGCGTGCTCGTCAACGGAGAAAGCTCTGGATTACTTTGAGACCTCAAAGTCACTCAATTCATTCAGAGCTTGATGTCCTACGAACCTCGATCTGCTTCTTCCCTCTCGCCGTGCTGAAGTCGACCGATGGTATCAAGGGCTCTTGCTGATCCAGCTAGAAGCAACGCACAATTTGAGCCGAAGTTGAATGCATAAGTATCGTTAGAAATCACCAAGAAAATGACTCCACCTGAAGGATTCTCGATGAGGAATCAAGTTGGTCCGCTTGTGAAAAAACTTGGAAAAACGTCTCAAACTTGAGCCGCCGGAACTCAATCAACGTGTCGTGCCAGTCGAAGTTCTCCAGATCATTGGATACTGTAGAGTTCGCATGCGGCGCTTCTCCGACATTTGGCCACTTGAGTTTCAATGAAGAGAGGAGCTCTAGCAGGGGTTTCTCTTTCTTGATCTCAGCCGCCGCTTTGGGGAAAGGGGGACAGGTTATAAAGGGAATTGCTCTGAGGGGAGCAAGATAAGATTCCAAAAGCAGAAGGGTCTCACTTTCATTGATGCATGATTTATAGAAAATCTTCGCCTGTCCAGCCGATCGTCCGTCCCTGTCCGTGATCGGTGCTTCCAGAAGATCTGCAAAGTTCCGTATCCGTCGTAGCAGCAAGGTCGGGGTAGATCCTTCCTTCTGCACTTGCGAATGCTACAATGACGAATTCTGATAAACAGAATCGCTCACGAAAGAGCGAGCATGAGCGAAGCCGATCCGTTGCTTTCGCCTAGCTCACCTACCTTTGAAGACACGACGCATCTCGTTTTTCAGCAGAGCCAGAGTGTCGAGGCCGCTCATATCGGGATTCAGGGGGTTATGCGCTCCCCATCGTCCGCAAGCGAATTGATAGAAATCCTCACAAGGATCCGCGCTTTCATCCATGGCTTCGAGTATCGAAGATGATGCGTGTATACATTCAGCAGTGAGGCACAGCCTTGAGGCTGTGATCGGAGACATGAAATGTCAAGGTATATTAATTGGCTGAGCTTTCGAATTATGCGAACCTGCGGTATCCCGCCCGGTATACTTCGATATCTGCACTCTACCCACATTGTTTCTGCTCTCTCCCCGTCCGCGCGACGGGCATCGAGACGGAATTTTCCAGGTAGGATTGCATGTGGGATGACCGTACGAGCAGCAGTAGGATCAGCCCGCACAAAAGACTCAGGGTGAGAACGAGCAACAGCAAACTTCGCTCGACTGCATTCGGAGAAGTCTGCAAGAATCCTTGAGGGTCTACTTTCGTTCCTGCAGGAGAGGGGGTTGCATCCATTCTCCGGCACGTAGGCTATCTACAGTCGCTGTATTTGTAGTGTACGAACCTTCTTCAGTTGTTCCGATGTTTCCGTCCGGGGTTGACTGGGCGCTGGAATCTTGAAACCTGCAGCGAGGACGGGACCGAACACTTCGGCATTCCTCACGTATTGTAGACGAATCCTTTCCGATAAGGAGGGGATTTAGCAATGAGTTTTCTCGATTCAAACTCGAATACTGTTCGTATTTTCAGCGGCCCGGAAAAAGCTTGAGCTGCATCTCCGACAGGCTGATTCCTAGTAGCTTATAGATTTCGAATGAATATTACGAGACGACAATCGCGCTCGCGACCTCACGCGTCAAGCTACATGTAGTCCGACGAAATACGCGGGCACTCGGGATTCCAGAATCTTCCGCTCAACGATGAGAAGAGAAACTCATTATTTATACCACTAGCATACTCCGATCTACACAGCGCACCGAGAGTCGTCGTATCAGACTCGAGACGAAACGAAAAATTACCTTTGGCACTCATTGGGAGCGTAGAGAGACGGCATCTGCAAGAAAAATGTCCTGAGCTCGCCGTAGGTTTGTTCATTTTCCAATAATCGAAGCCACTAATGAGGAGGAGAATTCGCTGATGTCATTCTGCCAAGAGAGGGCCCCCCAAGTTCTTGCATCTACATACGTGCTTTCTTGGAAGTCGTTCAGCTAGTCTCAGTTATGGAGGCGATTAGCTGGCGCGCATTGTACTTTCTGTGCAAACTTGTGAGTCGCAACGACGCGCGACGCGTTCTGAATTGGAGACGGCTATTTCGGTAAAAAAGGGTTCGATTCGCACCGCAGGTCGCTCCTTTAATCGGCCCGAGGTACATAATCGATCCGAATACGTATTCCGAGACTAAATATAGCACAAGTGACTGCCGTCGGCGGGCGTACTTATAGTCTTTCGTTCCGGAGATCACGACTCTTGGCTCCCCGTAATTCGTTCGTCCCTCATGGGAACGAAAGACTCATGATTCACCCCGCGCTTGGGGAGAAGAGGTTCTCATCTGCATTAATTTCGAGGGCTGTTCGTCGCCGATCAACAAGGTATTTTGGGTGAACGCCGACAACAGAATAAAACAGAATATCAGGGTCGCGGCGTTTTATAAATAAAACAGAGCGATTCTCTAAAAAGATCGGAAGTCGAAATTTCTCCGCCTCCGCGAACGACGTAGGAGGCGGAAATCTTTACCCAAAACCGATACCCTGGATTTTTTCAGGTTCTGATCCTTTCCATGAGTAGCGTTTCAACACTTTTTCATCCCTGGACATCGTTGGGTCTTTTATCGATAGGGTCAACCCTCTCGCTGTCACGAAACTCTTACACAAACGTTTTTGGTCACACCCAGACTGTTACAGTCGCCCCGGAGGTCGTCGGAACAGTCAAGGTTTTGACCACACGTTCTTCTGGGGTGTGACATTTTCTGTCGCTTTCTTTCGCATCGCTCGCAGTCGTTCGGCAGACATCATGGCTCGCCATCGAGTCGTTCCGAGTGCTGATGGATCGATTGTTCCACGAGGAATCCTCACGGAAGATGAGACGAGCTGCCCTGCGTCGAGAACCCTTGATTCCCCTGGAGCCTGGAGGATCCCCCGCAGCCGGCAGCACGGATTCAATGAAACAGAATCCGACGAGAATGAGCTGATCAGCACGCCGATCGGCTATTCAAGCCGGAAGGAGTCGAGAACTCACATCTCTTCTCGACAACCGGTTAGAGCTGATCGCGCCTCTGTGAGAGGTCGAGAGGCATCGTCAACGGGACCGGCCGCGAAGCGGAGCGCAGACAGGAAAGCGCGGATTGCGAAAAATAGAGGTAGAAGATCGATATTTATTGACGTGCATGATCAAGACTCCGATGCTCAAGCACTGATAGAATTCGACCGGGGTAAGGTCGGGCATCGAGGCCAGCGCGGTTGCGGAGGATAGAGGTAGGGAAGCAAGGACCAGAACCGGGTGTTCCCCGGGAAAACCAATCCAATTTTTTTTCCATGGAAGCTTTCCTCCGATGTACCATTCTCGAACCTTGAGAAGCTCTCACCCGCCAGCGAGCTCTGACGAGATCATTTATCGACGAAACCCCCCTCAGGGTATAGATACTCCATGTCCTGCAGAGAAGTCTCGCAAAATCGATTTCCCTCGAGGATACGGGAGCGTCTCCGGCGGACGCGGGAATGAAATCGCCACCATACTGTGTCGAGCATGAAGCTGTGTCCCGCGGCCCTCCGGTACAGATGGGGAGCTTTGCCCTGGGGGATCACCGTGGAGCGGAATATTCGTACCGCGATTTGAATCCGAGCTTCCTCTGTGATTTATGACTCCTCCAAATAGTGCGAAACTGACGATGACATCAGTCATCGCGCCGATGGCCACTGATTGTCCGTCACTACAATAGCGAGCGGTACTCCGGAAGAGCTCATCCGCTAGCCGTTATTCGATTCGCCGACTCTTATTAGAGTCGCAATTAGAGAGGAGCTTCGGAGCTACACATTCGTCAGCGTAATCCAGACGGATACATCGAATCTTTATCGTCGAGTTTTCCTGGCAAATAAACATGAAACCATCGTCATGGCGAATGTTGCGAAGCTGGAAAATCGACCAAGGTGTCGAGCTCATTATTTCTTCTCGGATGGAACCTTCATCAAGAGGAATTATTAGTGGGCGAAAAGCAGCGCGTATTGCCGTTGGTATGTTGGGGAAACGCTGCTGACTTCTGACGGACGTATGCAGACTGAAATGTCTCGGAATGCATTCGCGAGCAATTCACCTACCGTTGGCAGAGCTGATCTGTCGTGACAAAATGATAGACTAGTCGGGTCCATGCAGATCCATAGGTCGCTGGATAGTTCGTCGCACAGTCACAATTTGCCAACCTTACTCCGGCACTTATCACAGCGAACCGATGATCGACGGCTCCACATTATGCGAGTGCTGAGTTATTGATCCGGAGCTGGCCAAGCAACGTAGCGGCAAGGAACACCGTGTAGAGCCCGCTAACTAAATCGTCAGGATTCATACATTTTCCGGCGCCAGTCTAGCGCAGAAGTGGTCGCTGAGATCCTTCCCGGTATCTCATCCATTGGAAAAGCCGACGAGCGCTGGGAGAGACCGAGCGCTTCACTCACCAAGGCTACCGCGGGTGCAGGAGAGGGCGTCGAACAGAAAAAGATAGTGTCTGTGTGTTAATATCCGTTCATCTACTTGAGACATCAATCATCTATGCTTCATCAAGGATGCTATGATGCGAGTCTCCCATTAATTCCTCGAATTCCGCGGCTCATAGAAAGTGGCGAGCTCTCCTCGAAAATTCTTGCTCTCGCTAAGGAAACAGCCGGACGCATTCCGGAAAGCTCCTGGAAACCTCCACGCAGACCGATCTGATCCCAAAACTACAAAAGCTGGGATTTCCGAGAACTTCCGGATGTCAGCTCGATGAGCGGGAAGTCACCTTTGCCGCGGGGACGAGCTTGGTCACTTTTAGTCTCTTCTTCTTATGTAGCTTAGCATTCCGTTGTCGCTTCTTGGTAGAGTGGGTTCCTTGAAAGGAGTCCGACTTCACGCTCAATTCCTCGGCTTTCAAGTGCAATCGGTTTTCTCGTCGACTCCGCGCAAGAGTCACCTACTACAAAATGTGGTGACTGTTCCTCAGAGCAAGACGATAGCTGAAGCTGCCCATAGCTGAGATCGAATTGCCTATCCCCAGGGTGTAGGCGAGGGAATTCTTCTCAAAGTCAGAAAATTCATCGAGTTTTCACCATGCTCAAAATTCTGGAGCTGAATCGCGATACTATTTACTATTTATATATATCTACAAACGCTCTTAATACGACGGCAGCGTATCCGAAGCAAGCTCGTTGGCGCTAGGCCATATTCTCTTTTTTCTGGCTTGGCCCGCGTGTTCGGTGTCGACCATACTGAGGTCGTTCTACAAAAACCGTCGGTCCATTTTCGACCAATGACATCCGTCGGGTTTCGGTCAAGGCTCCCGATCCAGTTCACGAGCATCGACGTCTATTGTGACTGAAGCGGCATAGGTGTGAGCTTCGTGCATCGACTCTACGACAACGCAACGGCTTCATCTGTTCTAGCGAGGAAACTCCTAGGGAAAGCATCCGCTGCTCGGAAACTGCGACTGGGGGCAAGCGTTGAATACAGAATCGGAGCTCCGCGAGACCGTGGTCGAACCCATTCGGGGTTCATTCAAGGATCCGAGAGGAAGGTATCGAGTAATCGGAGTTCCCATCGAGAGCTCATTCAGACTCAGAATTCCGCTTCCATTGCAAAAGGATCCACAACTCATCGGGACTCGCAGCGAGGTCATCAGTTCACGCTCGGTGACCATCTTCTTGATTTTGCAGGGGTTACTTCCGGGCTATGAAGGAATCTCTAGATATTCCTAATCGACTACCGTATTAGTCCCTCAAGCCAAGCTACGTTCTACCTTGTAGAAGGCTCCGAGACGTATGATCGTTGTCAGTTATAGGCGATGATTTTCCTGACTGGTCTGGAATCCAAGTACCAGCGTGGCTGGAGACAATGAGAATCGATACACTGAGCTCCAATGAAGCGCTACGTGCCTCTGCTAACGTGGTGGATTTTTCTCAAGCCCGTGACGTGATCGATGCTGCTCCCGAACATCGCTGTAGTGCTCATCTTCTGGGTATCTCTTCTTGCCCCTGAGAACCACTCTCTCGACTGACTTCCCTGCTTGTCTGAGGTCTGAGCGACTACAACATCCTGCCCCTGCCGCGCGATATGACCTTTCATCTCTGCTTCCTAGTGAATGAACAAATCAGAGCCATTGGGCTTCGGATAACTCCCATGGGCTCCTTGGGGAGAGGAGACCAACCAGAGCCTCCAGGAATCGGGGAAGGTATCATCATGAAAATATCTGCCTAGGGAATCAAGACTCGGGCAAAACCCCTCCCACTCTAAAACCCGCTCTCGGAGTGGCCGAGCGTTCGATTCGAACCAGCGACCTACGGCTCGAGACGACGTCGTCGTTCCACGACGTGGAATTGCCTACGCAGGGTTTTTGCACGTTTGCGGGCGGATCACTCCTTGCGCAAGTCCAACGTGAGCGCGGTAAGTTGGAGCGAAGATCCGAGCCCGATAAATTTGAGCGATGCGGAGTATTTTCAATTAGTTGCCCTCGGTGCGTATGGTCGGGTGAGTTGTTTGAGCGAGCTCTGTCCGGCGACGGCAGCGAGCAGTCCCTTGAAAAGAGTTTATGTGAGGTGATTAAACCCGGGTTGGGGGGCGTAGACGCGGATTCAGGTTCACTTGGGCTCATGGCCGAACATGCTGGAGGATCGATAGAATCAAATTGAGCGAGCGAAGAATCTATCAGAAACTCGACCTGCAAGGAATTCCCCTCTCCCACCTCGAGCTCGAGCTGACGCTTTCTTTCTTTTTCTCTCGGAGTTCTCTGGAAAAGTTATTCGTTCCGGTTTCACATTCTTTCAAGGGGAAGCTCCCCTCTACCTCGGGAGATCTTTGGGGCGAGATGTTCTCTTCCCCGCTGTGCGACAGCGGCTTGGTCACTCTCGCTCCCAACTCGGATAGTCTCCACCCGACCGTGGAGGGACGGGTGGAGATCGTGATCAGGAGTCGTCGCTGCTGTGAATAGTATGAATCGGTAACGACAATGATTTTGCAGAGGAATGTGAAATTCTGTCCCCTACCCCCGCTGTTTGTTCAGCCGTTCACCGCAGAAGGGGGGGGGGTTCGGTTCCTGTTGGTCTTTCGCAGTCGAACGAGCTTTATTCGATTTTCTTGTGATATATTACCCTTACTTCCGTAGTCATCACTTGCGGTCTCACATTCTTTGAGGGCGCATTATGAGAACCGAATTTCGGGAGAAGCTTAACTCTCGGCTCTCGTGAACAGGTAAGCTTTCGAGAGAGGTTTCCTTCCTCTCGCTACTCGGCTCAGTCCTACCTCGTCGCAGTGGTCTTCCCTATGGGATACTGCCTTCATGAAAACATGCCCACGTTATCTAGGATCATTCGGTTCAGAATCACGCGTGAGAAGGAAACTCTTGAATTCGAAGATATAAGAGAAGGCTACGCTCCAGAACTCCAATCCCAAGCTCCTGTTGAGAGAGGTTCGCCTTGCTACTTGAGAGCGACTCGGCTCCTGTTTCTCATCGTCACTGCCATGCTCTCGATTCGGTTTCCCTGTAATGCATATTTGATCTTATATTATCTGATCAATAGCAGTCTTTCATCTCCAGGCAAGACTTGTATTCCTCAACGGCACTCGGTTGCTTCACATTCGATTACTAATGCAGTCGAACTCCGGGATCAGTCGTATTAGAAAAAGTCTGGTATATTATAAACTTCGAAACTACGCCGATCCTTCCCTAGAATGTTGACTACCCCACCCTGGGCGTCAAGCTTATCGGAGAAGGAATTTCGTACGATATTGATGATACTGACAATCATCAGGTCACCGCCATACTTCGGGGCATTCCATTCCCCCCGCGGCCTCACCTCCCCTCCACAGCTCATGCTCTACAAAGATAAGACAGGGTCTCAGAGAAGACCGGACCGCGAATATCTTGGTTCCAGAGGCATCAATGCATCTTCTCTCGCCATTGATGGGGGAAGCTCAGACTTACGCCTGATACGCTTCGGCATGAGGCGTATACGAAAAGGATCGCAATTAATATCACTCACTTCGCGTATCAGGTTTCTATGAATATTGATATATCCACTGGGAATATCGACTGCTCTGTTCAGCAGAGGGGTCCGCCGCTTCGAAAACCAACGGTGACCCTGAGTGCGAAGGAGAATTCGATCAAAACATGACGGATGCTGTCGGTCCGGTTCGCAGTTCCGAAGCCGCATCCGGAAGGGACAGTCAGGATAAGCCTGGCTTCGAGCTCAGAGGCCCGTATATATCTGTGTCGACTCTCCCCGACACCCCCATCGAGACTGGTCTACGACCAAATATCCAGTTTAAGGGAATTCCGAGTTTTAGCACCTTGAGCGGCATACGGAAAGAATGGCCGGCTGGTCCAATGAGATCTCGACGAAAACTCGTTTGAGTAAGGTAGTTAACTATCGCTGGCGTGATTGTCGAGGGACGGGACTCAAAGATCCGATCATAACATGCAGGGCCACGGACAGAAATTCTGAACCCGGAAGAAAACTCGGACGGGGCCCCTCTGTATAATCGTCTCATATCTCTTATTTTCGTATGTCGAGAGGGAATCTCGACAATTTGCGGAGAAATACGCCTTCAAGCTCGATAGAGGAGAGATATCAGACGCTGATCGGCAAATTCCACGATGCTCTGTGCAAGGGGGGCCTGCGGAAACTCGGAGTCTGGGGCGAAAAATACCGCTTCCCTCCCTCTCGGATCGGGCCTAATAACATGGATCGTTTCGGGATTGGGATAGGCATAGCTTATAGCCAAGGACCGGAGCCTGCGGCGAGGACGTCACCTGTAGTAACGGAATAGCGCGACCAAGGGCTACTCACGGGTGCCGTCCCTGGTCGTACCTACTCCAAATCCTTCCGGAGCCAACAATGCGATGCTCCGCGGCTCACCGTTCCAGCCCAATGTTAATGGGGGAACAACGAGGAGGATCACCGGGTGAAAGCAAGCCTCTGTCAAAAGACCGGAAGAATATGTTGAAGTCTAAACTTCGGCGTGCAAAGTCTAGATACTGTGCTTGCTGTGGGGACCTCTGACTGAGCTATAGACCCCCATTCTCCAGGAACATTGATTTTCGATGGGGACAAGGCCTTCGACATTATTTTCATGATCGTCCGCCCGAGGAGAGCCTCTAAATTATTTCCTTTCTAGGTAGAGCAGAAATCATCACTGCGCTCCGCTTCGCAGGAATGGATTCCTCTAGACCGGATCCCACGACAAGAGCGGCTTCTCCGACGCCACATACCCCGACTCGCTTAGACCAGAGTGGGCCCGGAACAGAGCAGGGAGAGCACTCTCAAAAGCTAGAATCTCGAAGCTCACCACCCTATATTTATAGAGTACACGCTCACACAGTAAACGTGGAGAGGGAATTCTCTGCCGCGAACCAAACTTGGTGGACCACTAGATATAGAGTCGTTTACAAAGTCGAGCGGTTCACGTGAGGGCAATGCCGAAACCCTCCTTAAAAGGCCTCTTTGTTAGGCTCGTTCCGGAAATAAAGCTGACGACTCAAAACTCGTGGCGAGGGTCGAATCAGGATGAGCTTTATTTCGAAATCGAACCATGCATTGCACCAGAATCGCATGCTTGTCAACGACAACGCAGATACCGAGAGCGGCTGGGCCGAAGGAGATGGTAATTCATACCCACGATGATGGAGATGAGAAATGCGCACGTGGGCTCTTCTCCGCGATGGTAAGCGAGAAGTTCGGTGAGGCCTGCTCAGGCTATGCTCGGAATGCGGCCTGAATTCCGCATGCCTCAGAGAGCTGATTGGAAGAATGACGAGCTTCTCGAATGCCTCGAAAAACGCCTCCCATGCCGATGTATAGTATCCATTCGCATCGAGGATAAGGGGTTGACCTTCCTCGAAGATATGACCCGCAATCGGGGAAGGATTCTTGAGATTCCACAGGGAGTTTTTCCGGTACAACTCCCCCACAGGCTATACCATTGGACGGGGCTGTACAGTTCGAGTCAGTTCTGGTCAGCTCTGGCTCTCAGACAGTGTGGTGTACGAGGAAGCGAGTCAATCAGCTAGCTGCTAGCACACACTGTCGCGGGGCTCGAAGAGTTGCAAAAGATTGCCCTGGAATCCTGAGTACCCCCTTCTCGTTTGAGAAAGCCAAATGGAGGAGTGTCCGTTGTGAGTTGTGACAAATTATTTCACGCCTGCTAGATGAGAGGAGCATCAGCGAAAGGCATGAGTCAGTCAATCTTACTCCATCTTCGCGCCTCGCCGGAGACTTGCCGCTGGGCGCATTCAGAACTGAAAATTGCATCGACTCGGGGAAATCAGGCGCTCGGGGCCCCAGGTATGATCTGGGTCTCGATCGAGACGCGTCGCCATCGATACTCCGGGGGACCACCGTCATTGCCGAATATCCTCCTTGCGGACGACTACCTAATGCCAATTACTGGATGACATGTCGGTCACGGGGGAGTCCTGAAAATATATCATGTACAGACATCACGATGTATTGGCAGTCGAATCGCACCTACTGGGCGGTGCCAAAATTTATTTCACATCTTGCATAACACATTCACCGCTTCATGGGGAACGGCATCCTGTTGGTTGATTCGGCATCTGCTCGAATCGGAGGAATGCCCACGAATATACAAGATAAGTGTACGTAAGCCGTGACGGTCGTGAAGCCGCAAAAGGCGGAGAGACGTGAAGCTCTTCGCAGCCTTCGGAATGCGGATGACGAAGTTTCCTGATGCGGATGACAGAGTCCAACAATTCACCGGCGTCCTTAGAAGCATTTCCTGTGCACGATGGCAGGTCCAGACTCATCGTACTCCTCCTTGGAGATCCACATCTGTTGGAAGGTAGAGAGGGAGGCGAGAATAGATCCACCGATCCAGACGGAGTACTTCCTCTCGGGCGGGGCGATGATCTTGATCTTCATGGTCGAGGGAGCGAGGGAGGTGATTTCCTTCTGCATACGATCAGCGATACCAGGGTACATCGTGGTTCCACCGGACAAGACAGTGTTGGCGTACAGGTCCTTACGGATATCGATATCGCACTTCATGATCGAGTTGAAGCAGGTCTCGTGGATACCGCAGGATTCCATTCCGATGAAGGAAGGCTGGAAGAGAGCCTCAGGACAACGGAAACGCTCGTTACCGATCGTGATGACCTGTCCGTCGGGAAGTTCATAGGACTTCTCGAGGGAGGAAGATGAGGCCGCGGTGGCCATTTCCTGCTCGAAGTCCAGGGCGACATAGCACAACTTCTCCTTGATGTCACGGACGATTTCACGTTCAGCGGTGGTGACGAAAGAGTAACCACGCTCGGTGAGGATCTTCATCAGGTAATCGGTGAGATCCCGACCGGCAAGATCGAGACGGAGGATGGCGTGGGGAAGAGCGTAACCCTCGTAGATGGGCACGGTGTGGGAAACACCGTCTCCCGAGTCGAGAACGATACCGGTGGTACGACCAGAGGCGTACAGGGAAAGTACGGCTTGGATGGCGACGTACATGGCGGGGGTGTTGAAGGTCTCAAACATGATCTGGGTCATCTTTTCACGATTGGCCTTAGGGTTAAGAGGCGGCTCGGTGAGAAGGACGGGGTGCTCCTCGGGTGCGATACGGAGCTCGTTGTAGAATGTGTGGTGCCAGATCTTCTCCATGTCGTCCCAGTTGGTAACGATGCCGTGCTCGATGGGGTACTTCAGGGTGAGGATACCTCTCTTCGATTGGGCTTCATCCCCTACGTAGGAGTCTTTCTGACCCATACCGACCATCACACCCTGGTGACGAGGGCGACCGACGATGGAGGGGAAGACGGCACGGGGAGCATCGTCTCCGGCGAAACCAGCCTTGCACAGACCGGATCCGTTGTCCACAACGAGGGCTGCTACGTCGTCGTCACACATGTCTGCGGAGAATTCCGGCCGGCAGGGACAGCAACACTTCCTAATCGACTGTGAAGTAAACGGTCTGAGGTGAGAGATGTGCTTTATACAAAAGCATCCCACGCCCTCTGGTGACTGTAGCCCTCTCACAAGCTCTACTCGAACTACCCAAAATGGCTCAGTGCGCGAGTCTGAGCAGTTCGAGGATGAGTCTAACCCAAGAGCAGCGCCACATGGCCTAGCTTGGCCAGGCCAAACCAGAGAACCGGCTTGCTGTTGTGCTTGTAAGGGCGGCCGACAGCCACATTCAGACGCTCAAAAGTATAATCTTCCTGAAACAAGCGACTGTGCTCTAACTCGGGCGCCGCTCTAACTCGACGGTTCGGAATCGCCACGCTCAGAACACTACATCGACTCTCATGATCCAACGACGCGGACAACCTTCATGAATGATCATCGTTCGTTGCTCAAGCAAAGAAGGCGTAGTACGCCCGTTCCCCCGCTTCTCAGTCAGAAAGCGAGAGCTCTTACGGAGCTACAGCAGCTGGAATCATTTCCTCCTAGTCCATAGCTGTGGGTTTCCAATTTCTGGGTCTGGGCATGCTTCCCATCTGTAATTTTGGGCTCAAAATCCTCTACCGCCGTGAGACAATGTGGCAACATCATCATCTCATTGATTCTCCGGAGTCTAAGCGGAGAAATGGACGAGAGCAATAACACAGTTAAAATTCCCGAGTCAGCTTTCATGGCACCCACTCTTCCGCGAGCCAAGCTCGAGCCCGTCGGGCGTTAGGTTTTCCGAATTTCGACTCTGCGCGAATCTTGAGCTGCGTGATTTATTTCCACTTCAATGCGCTACAAATCCTCGCCAGTTGACGGTGACCGGATGTTTCATGCTTTATGTACAGAAGTTCGTGATGAGGCGTGTTCTCGGCGTTGATCGTCATCAACCCAATCAGAAACATTTGCGATGGACAATAGCCGGACCGGACTCGTCGTATTCTTGTTTAGAGATCCACATTTGTTGGAAAGTGGACAAAGACGCTAGAATCGAACCACCGATCCAGACGGAGTACTTTCTCTCAGGGGGAGCGATTATCTTGATTTTCATCGTCGACGGAGCAAGGGCTGTGATTTCTTTTTGCATACGATCAGCAATTCCAGGGTACATCGTGGTTCCACCGGACAAGACAGTGTTGGCGTACAGGTCCTTGCGGATATCGATATCGCACTTCATGATCGAGTTGAAGCAGGTCTCGTGGATACCGCAGGATTCCATTCCGATGAAGGAAGGCTGGAAGAGAGCCTCAGGACAACGGAAACGCTCGTTACCGATCGTGATGACCTGTCCGTCGGGGAGTTCATACGACTTCTCGAGGGAGGAAGATGAAGCTGCGGTGGCCATTTCCTGTTCGAAGTCCAGGGCGACATAGCACAACTTCTCCTTGATGTCACGGACGATTTCACGTTCAGCGGTGGTGACGAAAGAGTAACCACGCTCGGTGAGGATCTTCATCAGGTAATCGGTGAGGTCTCGACCGGCAAGATCGAGACGGAGAATGGCATGGGGAAGAGCGTAACCCTCGTAGATGGGCACGGTATGGGAAACACCGTCTCCTGAGTCGAGAACGATACCGGTTGTACGACCAGAAGCGTACAGGGAAAGTACGGCTTGGATGGCGACGTACATCGCGGGCACGTTGAAAGTCTCGAACATGATTTGAGTCATCTTCTCCCGATTTGCTTTCGGGTTCAAGGGAGCCTCGGTGAGCAGAACGGGGTGCTCCTCGGGAGCCACACGCAGCTCGTTGTAGAATGTGTGATGCCATATTTTCTCCATATCGTCCCAATTTGTCACTATACCGTGTTCAATAGGATACTTGATGGTCAGAATGCCTCTCTTGGATTGGGCTTCGTCTCCTACGTAGGAGTCCTTCTGTCCCATTCCAACCATGACGCCCTGATGTCGAGGACGACCCACGATCGAGGGGAACACAGCACGCGGAGCGTCGTCGCCAGCGAATCCAGCTTTGCACATTCCGGATCCATTGTCCACGACCAGAGCTGCGATATCTTCGTCACACATCGCGAGAGCTGGTATTGTCGGTGACTTGACTGAGCGGTATCGAGTTTTGGAGTGACGGGGGTTCTCGGTTCCACAAGGGTCCGATGCTTCCACATGTGCCTCTAGGTAGAGCACGCATGCGCGGTACACTCGCGGTGTGCTCTAGGACCATATAAGGAGAATTTCCCGGCTCGGAGGCCCCGATGTGCTTGGATCCGCTCAGATAGAAGCTATGTGAGTAAGTCAGTCAGTCAGCCTCTGGTGACAAGGAAGGCCCATGTTCTCCACCAAGGCTGAATAAGCGCGGCTCGCTGGGACAATTGTTCGAATAATAATCAGACCTAGGACAGGAGGACGCTGAGTTTTCAGAGAGTTCTGAGCATCGAATTTTTGTGTCGGCGCCATGGGTAGCGAGGCAGGATACTGTTCAGATCTTCGGCTCCCTTCGAGTCACCGGATCTCGGCAGGACGGAGCGTAATTTCATACAGAGAAGGACCCTGGGATAGACAAATCCTAGATTCTCTTATCGGGAAAGACTCTTGCGTGGCAATTCAAGTATCATTCCAACGCTTTTGTGACTGACCAAAAGCGAACATTTTGAAAGAATGCCCTCCCTTCGTTTTGTTTCCATTCTCCGAGTCCTCGTTCAGTACAGCACTCGGTCTGGGCGCGGAGAAATGTAAACTCGAGCTCTCGACGGCTGTGCCGGTCACCACCAAAGCGAGCCAAAGCCAAAAGTTTGTTGCCAAATAATGCCTGAGACCACGTCTTGCTACTGTTGAGTTTCGGTTGCGAGAAGCTATCTCCCGCCGGTCGTCTAGTATAGTGTAGACTATCTTTTGAGAGTCTCTGGGACCATTTTTGTCCTGGTGGGAGGGCCCGCTAGGGGGCGTTCGGTCGTATTTAAGCGGAAAACAAGAATCTCCTTGCCAGTGTTGCTGAGGCAATCGGTGAGTTCGGTGTCCCGTGGCAGTCATCAACGTAGGACCTTTCCAAAATGTGTGACGACGACGTAGCCGCCCTTGTCGTGGACAATGGATCCGGTCTGTGCAAGGCTGGTTTCGCCGGAGACGATGCTCCCCGTGCCGTCTTCCCCTCCATCGTCGGTCGCCCTCGTCACCAGGGTGTGATGGTCGGTATGGGTCAGAAAGACTCCTACGTAGGGGATGAAGCCCAATCGAAGAGAGGTATCCTCACCCTGAAGTACCCCATCGAGCACGGCATCGTTACCAACTGGGACGACATGGAGAAGATCTGGCACCACACATTCTACAACGAGCTCCGTATCGCACCCGAGGAGCACCCCGTCCTTCTCACCGAGCCGCCTCTTAACCCTAAGGCCAATCGTGAAAAGATGACCCAGATCATGTTTGAGACCTTCAACACCCCCGCCATGTACGTCGCCATCCAAGCCGTACTTTCCCTGTACGCCTCTGGTCGTACCACCGGTATCGTTCTCGACTCGGGAGACGGTGTTTCCCACACCGTGCCCATCTACGAGGGTTACGCTCTTCCCCACGCCATCCTCCGTCTCGATCTTGCCGGTCGGGATCTCACCGATTACCTGATGAAGATCCTCACCGAGCGTGGTTACTCTTTCGTCACCACCGCTGAACGTGAAATCGTCCGTGACATCAAGGAGAAGTTGTGCTATGTCGCCCTGGACTTCGAGCAGGAAATGGCCACCGCGGCCTCATCCTCCTCCCTCGAGAAGTCCTATGAACTTCCCGACGGACAGGTCATCACGATCGGTAACGAGCGTTTCCGTTGTCCTGAGGCTCTCTTCCAGCCTTCCTTCATCGGAATGGAATCCTGCGGTATCCACGAGACCTGCTTCAACTCGATCATGAAGTGCGATATCGATATCCGTAAGGACCTGTACGCCAACACTGTCTTGTCCGGTGGAACCACGATGTACCCTGGTATCGCTGATCGTATGCAGAAGGAAATCACCTCCCTCGCTCCCTCGACCATGAAGATCAAGATCATCGCCCCGCCCGAGAGGAAGTACTCCGTCTGGATCGGTGGATCTATTCTCGCCTCCCTCTCTACCTTCCAACAGATGTGGATCTCCAAGGAGGAGTACGATGAGTCTGGACCTGCCATCGTCCACAGGAAATGCTTCTAAACATCTGCACAGTCGGAGCCACATCGGAATGCCCTTGCGCACCAGTTGCCCGCAACACTCGTCAGCTGCTTACCATCTGCGCACTGCAGTGCTTTGGATGTGTGCTTTATATTTTTCGTTATCGCTCGCACGCTTCTAAGTTGTTATAAAGACCCAGTTAACATCAATGGAGGACAATAAACTGCAATTTGCACGTTCCATCTACTCGATGTGACTCTCACTGGGGTTCCACTCCGCGGGGTCCGTCGCCGCCCAGGATCATCGCAATGGGGAGGCCTGAAATCGAATCATGAATGGGATGTCACCAACGCCGTAACCAGGTCCGGGTGCGAACAATCACCTGTCTCAAGTTCCGTGACCAATGAGGAACTCGAGGCTTTGTCTCAATGAAGCGGCCCTTGATGTGATTTGCAGACTTAGCTTCGGTCACGTGCCGCTCTCGCGTCCATCCTATGTATCAGTATGTGTGGGCATTGGATCTCTCCCGGGGTGGACCACAGAGGAGAGGAAGATCATGAGCCTGTCTCACGAGGAAAATATTCCCTCGAGCTGTTGGCATAAAATTAACTTTGCTAGAGAAGATTGAGTACAAAAAAGCATTCCGGGTAGACTGAATATTGATGGTTGCATCGATCCGAGGATCTTCTGAAATACCACGTTCAGTTAACTTGTCTCAGGCAATGATCCATAGCGGATTCGGGATCGATCCTCATTACATCTAAGCCGTGCAGGCAGATTATTCATGAGGAGGAGGGCCCGGATCCCGTCGAAGTCGAGAATCGCCGCAAAGCGTCGTTTAAATCAGATCCTGTGCAGCCTCCACAGATGAGAATGATAACCCCTTCGAGAGTCCGCTCAAGACCGAACAAACGTTTCGGCCTCCCGGCTTGGGACGTCGTCGGTCATCGACTACGATGGTGCCTGATAGTCGTCTTGTGTCTGAGTGGGCTTGGATTTCAGATTCGGGAGTCCCTGTCTTCATTTCTCGATTACCCCTACGAAGTAGTGATATTCGACAGGAGAGTAGCCAGAGAGATTCTTTTCCCCTCTGTCACGATTTGCCCGGAGAACTGGTTCGATCGAGGCAGAGAGCAATGCGAAAGAGATCCCCGGTTCTGTACAGTCGAAGGTCAGGTAAGTACGAACGGAGCCTCCTGAATGGGACGGTTGAATGGCTGGAATATAGCTCAATGAGATCTGCTTCTCTGTTTCAAGATGCTGACAATCGGCTTCTACCACTTCCAAGGCAACGCAACCATCAGAAAGCTTGTGAGATTCGAAGCTCGGGATTTATTCAAGTGTCGAATGGTGTCGAAGATCTGCCCGAGTTTCGACTGCGTCGATTTGTATGTTTTTGTTATCCAATGGGCTCCGAGGCAGCAGTGCAAGCCTCTCCATACAGGACAGCTCGGGGGATCGTCATCATCTTATGAACTCTCGTTCCAGCATGAAACCCACCTACTTTAGGCAGCCTCGACATCAATGCTACACCATGGATCTACTTCAATTTTTACCCACGAGGCATTTTTATCGCAAGTGCGAACACGCCTGGTCGTATCGTAAGTTTCGAACCAGGAGTCTTAGTTCTCCGATCCGCTTTGAGGGTAAAACACTCTCGCTCCAGGTCTCGAACTCTCTTCCGAATGGAGTGATCGAACGCTTTCCTTGGCTTCGGACTTCATGGACGCGGGACTTTTCGTCCAAGGACCGGGTCTCGCGATGCCAGCAAAGCAGACCGTCGTGGATTTGCCAACAGGGAGAGACTTGCGGATCGGCGTTAGACAGGTGACGTGAGGAATACATTCCTTGCTCTCTCAGGTGCAAGATGCCCGCCGTGATTCGGTGTCCCCTCGATGGAACCAGGCTCTCTTCGTGTACTTCGATTGATTCGCTTAATATTGGAGAATCAGAGACAGCAATCGCGAACCGGATGAATAGGCCCGGGGAGCGGATTCTTGGGTTCCCGATCTGAGTCGGGGAGCTCGTCGAATGAAGAACCTCTTTGAAGGCGATCGCCGGACGCATGGGGAAGCGCGTCATTGCTGTTGTTTCTCTTCTCTCCCCTTTGGTAAAGTCGCTGCAGCTTCGCAAGAGGAAATGCCCTGAGTGAGAAACCATGATTTATTTGCTTGGTAGATTGCGACGGAACGTCTGAAGCGTCCGTTCTCCTCAAAATGCCGCCAATACGCCGATATGGACGATAAATACTTCGGGCTCGAAAGTCGCGAATACTGCATACAGAAGTGCGTCATTGCTGCCGAGATGGACATTTGTAATTGTGTTCTGATCCTTCATGAGTACGCGGAGACTATAGCTCGACAGCTGCCCATGTGCAATGCGATTCTGGCCGGTGAGTGAGACTGTGATGGAAAGGAAGCGACTCCTCCATTTGGGGACATCCGATGCTCTATGACATTCGTAGCATAGATTAACTCAAGCATAACTCCATACCCCCCTGCAGTTCGATGTTTCCGGAGTATTGCCGCAACTGATCGGATACAGAAATGCGTCGAAAACTGTGACGTTAATTGCTTGTGAGTCGACAAATCCTTGCTGCGAGACGAAATGAGAGCTCTTGAAAGCCGGCGAGAGGTCTCACAAACGCCGCAGGGTCGATTGATAGGCCGAAATACTAAGCGTAAGACTGCTTGCCCCGCAGAGATATAAGCTATGATGTGAAAGTCTGGTCTCTGCGCGACCTTCCTCCAACGCCGAGTGATTCTAATGGAACATCTCTGTCCCCACCGAAAGCATACAAGCTCAAACTGGAGTTCTATTCAGATCGTACTGAAGTGAGCAAGGAGCAACGAATGACCTCTGTACGTCATGGGTTCATTTTCTGATGCGCACATGTCAGAGGACCGTGAGGCCGCAAGCGAATATACCTCGATTTAATCGAGACACACATCCAATCTATGCACAATAATCTTTCAGCCCGTGGAACTGCTTGGATTCTTGGGTGGATACGTCGGGATGTGGATTGGAGTATCTCTACTCGAAACCGTGGGAAGTCTCCAGGAGCGATTATCGAAGCAAACGATCATGGGGTCACGATGAGATCGTCGGAACGACGTCAAGCGAAGCTCCATTGCGGACGCTCAGGAACATCCCGTCTTCAAGCTTCTTGTCAATCAGATATTGCACGTAATCTGAACAATCGACTGAGCAACGTCGAACTTTTGTGAATCAGAATACGGGGCGGCATTGGGGGTAGTTCATGACCAATTACCCTTGTTTGAAATGGCTCGGCTCTTTGAAGTCATAAACGTAATTACTCGGATAGAGAACCCGTACACGAATCTCTGTACTTGAAAGTCTGTTAGCGGCGCTCAGAGAGAGATTTTTCCATAGATAATGTCGATGAAAATCCTTGAGCGGATTCTTCTCGAACAACCGTCTCAAACGATAATTGAAAATAAGAGTACCTAATCAGTATACTTCATCACAAGCGAAACGCCAACCCTGCCACGAGAACCATCGATGACTGCGCAGTATCCCGCATCACGGTTCAAAGTAGAGTTAAACAAAGTAGAGAGTCTCGCCGATGGCGGACCAAAAAGGGGTAAGAAGTAGTCAGAGGGAAATTATCTCCTCGGATTGCCCACACACTGACCGTAGGCAGTCTTGGTGCTTCCGAGGCAGCCGTCGTCGTCATCAATGCATCGCCACACGAGCGGCTCTCTCGACCCTACTTCGTGCCTGCCCTATGGTGGCGTTCAGTGAGTCTGGTCCGTCTCTTTTCCATGTTTGGAGCTGAGAGGGAGGTAGGAAGGAAGGAAGCGAGCAGGCTCGTCAAACGATCTCTGGAACTCTTTCCGCCAGGTCTTAGTGTCGTTCGTCCGCGCTCAGAGCCCTAGCCTGAACCAGAGAAGCCTGAGGGAATCCCCGGCTATCGGCCAGCGAGCGAACAGACTAAAATCTCGAGCGAGCGAGGAGTCGCCCCATGCTTGAGGGGAAATCGTATATGTCCTTCTTAATTTATCTGTATTCCCGGATAAAATGATGTATACGCCGGCATGATGATGGAAAACACTGTGGAGGCTAAGATGGACGGGCATCCCCAATGTCGACTTTGAAACCTTCCATTATCGCATCCTCATGAGCTGGCGGGGTCGTTCGAGCTTTGTGTCGAGCTCCAAGGATAGAGTTTCAAGGTGGAATTGGATTGACTCGGATAGCTCACGAGGGCGCGATGATTGAAGGCTGCAGGTTCGACATCGGAGGTGCCCATGCTTTAGGATATTTTCGGTGTTTTGTGAGTTATGGAACTCTTTTTACGACCAGCCAGTCCCTTTCAAGTCACCATTCGCCCGCGATCTCCAGGGTGGTCGACCACTTCCCTCATCATCCTTCCCACCTGAAAACCTCCAACGATTCCCTCCCTGACAAGCCCGTATTCCGAAGAGTAGTGTCGCAGATCCAGAGGATGGCGTGAGTGTCGTGATATATAGTGTGAGTATTAGAAATTCATTTGTGAATATTAGAAATCGTTCCGGAAAACGTGGAGAGACCGATGCCAGGAGGGGGGAGAAAAAGGAATCCTCCGGGCATGAATGATGATTTCCTTCATGTTCCGCTGCTCATTCGGGCTCAATTTATTATCGGCTCGATCTATCGCTGATACAAGCACTTGCTACAATATACCCGCCATACTTGAAATAGTGGTATTTATAATCACTCTCATCGCAACCGCGTAATCGTATCCATGATTCTGGTCTCAATCTCCATCTCCATCGTTATCATCACCACCAACGTCACTGATACCGATTCTCTCTCTGCCAAGATCATACGATGCTCCGACATAAGGCATCAATTAATACTTCCACATCCTTGGAAGTAGATTTATATTTCCATCTATTTACGTAAGAAAGGACGAACGCAGTCGGAGAAATTACATACACGTATCTATGCGCAGGATGCGATTGGCTGCTTCTGCTGTGGCGCTCTGGGTTTCGTATGCTGTGTGTACTGGCTCCGATATGGTTTCAGCAGGTTACAATCGAATTGGAAGAAAAATCCTATTACGCTCTTCCTGGCGAGTTTCCCGGAGCGCATTGCCTTATTCTCCTCGATCTTCAGAAGTGAGTACATTCCGGGCTGTCACAGAGTGCTACCAGACTAAAGGGCTTCATTCTTCTATACGGACGGTGGTGTTTGGTGGCGTTGGAGGCCAGGAGTTGAGAATTGGGATGCAGCGCTGACTGGCGTACTTGGAGGCGGATACGCGTGGATATGACCACCGTGCTGATCCAGAGGGTGAGCTGTGATACTTAAGGAATGCAAATGACTAGTCAGAAGAGCATTCGGCGAAGATAGGGAGCCCACGCGATGCGAAAGGGTATGGTGATCGTCGGGGCTCATGACGGAGAGATCCGAATTGGAATCCTGCCGTAGGACGGAACTGTACGATCCGGAAGCCGATCCAGTTGAATGAGCTGTAACGGAAGTGTGCAAAAAATTATCGAACGCCGTACGTGGCTTGACGGGGGTTCCCGACGATACCGGATAGTCGGCACAACTGCGGAAGTCTAGTTGATCGCGGAAGAAAATTGCGAGCTATTGAGAAACTCGCGAGATCACGATGGAAGCACGCCAGCCATATTTTATATTTTTCGAGTGAAATCTAAGCACGGTGGGATAATTGAGGGATATACTCTGAACCAGCGCGAAAAGGGTGAAAACCCACCTCCTGGACTTGTACGAGGTAGTCTCAGATCGGTTAATCCATGCTGTCCCTGTAGCTGGTAGCCGACCATTTCGGAGGGGAAGAACTGGTGAGGTGCGCTCTGATGTCGCATGGAAGACATCAAGCTCCCATAGCCAGCAGCGGTAGTCGCCGATTTCTTACCGACGCTCTTTTTCGGTGTGTTTCCTTCCACACTCTTCGGTTTTCGTTTCCTCGTTTGGATTCCGTCCTTCTTCATTGCTGCCGGACGGTTCACCTGAAGTACGAGAGAATGCTATTCAATGAATTCCCATAGGTAACGAGTATGGCGGGTATTGGGCTCGAGCTTTACGTGCGCGGATCTCCTCTGAAGCCTCTCGAGTCGCTCAAGACGCATTACGATGAGCCTGAAGTCGTGCAGGTCTCCCCATGGATTCAGCGCTCATCAACCTGATGCAGTGAGCATACATGGCCCCGGAAATTTCTCGCGATTGAGATGTGTGAATCTACATCAGATTGAGGAGGGCTGCCCCTATATCCGGTAATCCGCTCTACGCTCAGTGGGGTGAGATTTTCAGCACCTCCCCGACCTGAACCTCTATTGATGCGAGTGCTGAGGGAACTTCTTGTCGAGGAATCCGAATGGAGCGAGCGAATGATTCTGGCCGGCTTCATCAGGGACTCAGTCAGATGGAAACTCGCAATGATGCAAGACAGCGATGCTTCCGACATTCGCTAGCGTCATTGCGCTCGGCGATTTCGGAATGGCCTCGAATCGTAAAGAAATCTATGTAGAGAATGATTCTATCGTTCTGCCAACCTCACTCGGGTCTGTCAGATACGTAAACTGGCGTGTTCATGAGTCAAACTTCAGAATTCCCCCATGGACTTACCCCGTGCAGTTTGTAGTAAAGACCGCAAGCATTGCAGACAGGTTCGCCTTGATTGTTCCGTCTCCACAGGGTCGTGTTGTTTGTGTCGCAATTCGAGCATACTAATCCAGGGCGCTTGTTGAGACTCGGCTGTAATGTTGGAATTTTAATCGAGGCGCGAAAGCCACACTGCGGGGCTCATTACCCAGCTTGAGATAGGTTCATTTCAAAATCAAGATCGGCGAGCGAATCGTTTTCGCTCCCCAGAATACTCATAGAGCCTAAAATCCCGGATGAGGGCATATCCGGTCGAGAATTTTTCCGCGTCCTCCTACCCGAAATTATATCCGAGGCGAGAGCTCCCCGAACTCTTTCGAGCTGGAAACCGCCGCGCCGACCATCGTTCATGGACCCGGAGCTCTGTATGCAGGATACCCCAGGGTACTCAACTCTCTGGATCCTTCGGGGGCCTGAGAAACTTCGCGAGTCCCCGTAGTCGATCTGTATCCCTCTGGGAAGCACTGATTCAGCCACAATGAGCTAGAGCCATTCTGCCGGCAAGATATGTAGGTATCTGGCTTCGACTTGATTTCCCGCATATTCCGGCGCGGAGCTTCTTCGGAGAACTTACAGAGAGCTCAAGAACCGGAACGCAAGACAATTCGACGCCGAGATTAGCGGCCCTTGCAGTCCGTGGGGATCTGGTCCGCGCAGAATCATGGAGACACATCGATGGGGGTCTGGGCTCTAGTGCGAGGAACATCGTCTCCCTGGACCCGTCTTTTGAAGCAATTCCGAAAGCAATACCCGCGGAGTTCAAGCTCAGCCGGGTGATCTGACGGATGGTGGGACCGCCCGTACTCGGCCTCGATCGTCCCGGGCCCATTTGCTCTCCGGATCCGTCCTCGGTACAATGCTCCAACTTTCTGACACAGGCGGCTCGGCGTTTCCTGATGTTCGCGGCTCAAAATCACCACGCAACGCAGCCGGCGCGGCGTCGGAGCCTACCATGAGCCCTCGATTGATATCAAGAAAGTAAAAGTCTTCGTGTCTGTGGGTCAATATCCCCGATAGGATCAGCTCAACTACGCGATTATGCTCATATTCCGGCTCCCGTGCCGCTCCGCCAGGAAGCCGGGAGGTCTTATTATTTTCCACGATATCTGAATACGAGTCAGATGGGGCGAGTCGGGATCGGACTGTCGATTCCCAAGCATGAAGTCCGTCCGTCGTCAGCGGTTACATGGCGAGAGACAGCTGACACAAGCGACGTGGAAGTATTTCTCCTTCGAGCGCACGCTGTGACCTGCGTATCTCTCGTTGGCATACGGAGCAGCGATCCGGGAAAGAAAAGCCGCGTCGTTTGAGCAAAGGCAGGGCTCGAAGTACAACTCGTTCGGACCAAGGCCGGGCAAGAGCTCTCGATCGAGAAGAGGTGAACGCCACAAGATATTCTTGATACCCGAGGGAAGTGTACCTCAGAGCGCGATGTCGTGTATCGGGATTCATCATCCTGCGGTAATGCTTAAGACTCACAGCCATTGAGCTCACAATAATGGACTTCCGAATCTAGATTCCGATTCCCGGAGCGGGTACTTCCGAAGAGAGCCTCGATTCTCGCCCGAGCTCAAAGCTCGAGCACTCTGTCCAATATAGACAACTTGAGCCTGGCAGTCTCAGACCTGGAGCAGAGCCCAGAGCCGATAGCAAAATTAAAACTTCCATCACAGGAGATACAATGTACACCGTAGCTGCGTCACCTCACTTCTATGAGCATTAGCTTATCGCGTTGCCCGCTCCATCTGGCCTCTCACAGCCTGGTGAATAGCCAGCGAGGTATACAGTTGGGCAGTCAGGCATTGAGCCACGCATTCGAACAGACAGCCACTCACTCACTCAGGCAGTGAGGCAGAGGGCCTCAGCTCGCCGATAACAGCTCAGTTTCCCTATAGGGGCTGCTGCTTTTATTTTCGGCCGCTGAACGATGGAGGGAAAAGACTCAGCTTCACCGCAACTAGCACAGGCAGTTGAAGCAGCGGCATCAGTCGGACGGCATCTTAAGTTTTACTCTTATCTTCATTTCACCTCTCCCTGGTCTTCACGTTTCCCTTATCGAACCACGCCATCTGACTAAGATATTGAGAGTGAGCCGACGAAGTCCGACGTTGGATCGTCCGGAGATCCAGAGCGATCGCGGAGAAGAAACGAAAGCCCAACACGGGAAGGTCGACGAGGAGTGGTCTTCCTCCTGTGATGGATTTGAAGAACAGAATCCACGAGGGTCTGCTGAGATTGGGACGAGATATAGGACGGAGTCGTCTGATTCCGAAAGTAGCTCGCGTTTCATTCACGGGAGATCATCCCGATCGTTGTAAAGTCCCGAGCCTTGCGGCATGGGCTCGAAAGGCTTCGCAGGAGGAACAACGGACAGCGCCCTTATGCAATCGTAGAGACAAGAGCACAATCTTGATTCTGCCGCTTATCGCTAACCTGGAGCCTCCACGGTCATGTGACTCATTGAAGGCCAGAACGGATTTCTCTCACGGCACGAGCAGACTCCGGAGTCTTGGTCCCTATGTGGGAACGCACCGAAGGAGAACTCTCCACCTGAGATTCGGTCCCGCGCTCTGGTGTGCGAGCTCTCGAAGAAATTATGTAGATGAGGTGAAATGAAGATCAATGTTGGTGGAATATCAATGCGCTGGTAGGAATACCGGTCAAAATCAAGGGTTCACGAAGCCCCTAGGGTGTCCGATATCCACCAGGTGCGACACTGTCTCTCGAAGAAGCGGACCCACACAATTCAGCTTCGAAGACGCCGTAGGAAGTGATCCTCCGACTTCAGAGCCTTACCCAAAACCCATATCGGATTCTAGAGACTGAATCGGAGCGGCAATTCCCTCAAATGATACTCCGCAGAATCGCCATCAGCGCGCTCCTTGACGGCGATGTTTTCCTAGCAACGTCGGAACCTGCAGCTCCCGTAGCACGTCTGAGCGACGCGCTTCTGTGACTCTATGTTTTCCGCGCTTATTTTACTTACTGACAACCCGAACAAAGTAGGACGCCTCCTCTCAGAGGCGACGGAAAAGAAGGAGCTGTAGTGCGTCCGAGGGGTAGGATTTTGAAGAGACAAGAACGATTGTGCGCTTCTCATATGTATCAACATACGAGCAAGTCAGTCGGAATGAGAGTCACTCCTTATGCCACTAATACGAATCTTCGCCAAAGAGTCGTGCGTGGATATACGACTCAGGATCCCGGTATGCCTTTACGGCGGATTGGAATACCCGAGAAACTCTCTAACTCAGTGTGATGGAGTGTTTCAATCCCTTCTCAATTTCGTCTTTTTGCGTCTTGGGTGCGACAATTGAACTCGGCAAACAAATCGAAAACGACCAGCAGCAATGACCGGACTCCGCCCAGTGCGGCTCTCGCTCAGCTCGCACGATGTCGGATCGGGGAACCGGCCGTCCGACAATCCGAGCGGCCGACCGAGCAAGCAAGCAAGCACTTGGCCCCATGAGCGTTCCCCGTTCTTCATCCGCGTCCTTCTCACTAGAATAGAAAACCGACAAAACAAGTGCGAATACGATTGCATCAACATTCTGTCCGCTCCGGCCGCCTTGTGGTGGATTTCTACGTCTTCATCCAGAAATGCTTTTAGCGCGAAAGAATCTAGTGCTGCCAATAATTTTATGCGCGGCCTTTCGTGGAGCTCCACCCCCTGCTCCGCCCAGTGGCCTTCGGAGTTTCGCTTGTCTGCTAGCTTCTCGTCCGTCCGCCGCAACTTCACCACTTCGGTTCGGCTCCACGAGGAGCGAAATTCCGAAATCCAATTACAAAAAGTTCTACAAGCTCGTCGTCGCCGCCGCTTATCGTATAGCCGAAATCAAACAATAAAATCGTAGAGCATCCGAGAAATGACATCAGACCGAAGACGCCGGAGAGAAACTTCAGCTCAGCTCTCTGCGGAAGCAGAACTCTATTCGGTGCGGGATCTTCTTTCGAAGATCAGACCGAGCAAGCGGTGACGAGTCTCGCGCCTCGTAAAAAGATAACCACGGGATCTCAACGGTGATTAGCGTAATCCTGGAGAAAATCACAATATCTATCAGTGTTCTGCGTTCATCCGACACATATATCTCTGACAGATTCAGCCGCTACAAGAGACTTTAGGCCAGATATCATTTTATGACATTTAAATTGTTTTATAAGCCGTACGCAAAGCCGACAAGCAGATAGTGACAAACGAGCAGATGAACAGTCGACTCATATCTGACTTGATTGGATAGCATAAGGCGGTATATTCGAGGGATCGTCGAACATCATTCATGGCGTACTCTCTATGATCAGAAGGCACCTTCGAATGGGAGGGCGTTCTCCGGAAATGGGCACCCTTTGCTTCGCCCGCCTGCGTGAGGGAACGATGCCGTCGGGATTCGCTGGAGTACAGCGAGCATGCTCCTCAATCAGAGAAAATTATTATTTTCAATCCTCAAGCAGAGGAATTACGGTGTTTTCGGAAAGGGGGCCTGCGTGTCAGATCGCATTACTCTGATCCCCGCATCGAATCAGGAAGTTTAAAGTTTTCCGAACTACTTGTTTTCTGGAAAGTATCACGGAGCGCTCCGCCCCATGTCTGCCTCCAGTAGTCGCAGAACGTAGAAAGCTGGTGATTCGTAGTAGGGAAACCAAGCCTTCCGCAGAGGACGCAATCTGCGAGTGGATTGCCACCAATCAATATCACTCAGTGTCTCAGTTCAGGGGAATACAATCATTCTCCGAGCAGAAATTCCCATGTCGGTTCGCTCTCGATCCACTAGAACAAAAGAACTGAGCTTGAGCTTGCAATGGCTCCTCTAAAAGTTTTCATACTTAGAGCAATCTGGATGGAGCGAATGATGTCTTCTCGAGATAGGCAATCAAATTCAGAAATTTTCTAGACTCGGTGGAGATGAGAGATGAGGAGCGAGCGGCTCTCGATTTCCTAAGCAACCCGACGTCAGGCTCTCCTCAGCCAGAGCGGTCGATAGGAGCAGCGGCGTACCGCAGCGGTCAGACAGCCAGACTTTCGAGTAAACGCTCAGCGTCGGAGCAATATTTCCTATCTATGTCAGACACCGTTCCTGCTGGCTGTGAAGCGGCGCGGATGTCGTCTGGCAGCTCTCGCTCGGCGACGAAAAAGAAAAACCGGAGCGCCTGAGAAGCAGAAGATCGTAAAATGTGACGAAAATATCAAACATGGTAGAGAAGGGGAAATACGGCAAAGGATGCCATCCAGAAGAACGTTTCGAACTTTCCATCAAGTCAATTTAATCACGAAACGTCGGATGAAGAAATCCGGGCCCTCGTCGTCACTCACAGATGCGAAGGCGTGCTGTGAACCGAGTTCTTAGCGCACGCATACGCTGGCCGTATCCGTATACGCAACTCGATAGGCAGCGAGCTGAGTCGAAAAAGCCGTCTCAAGGGAGATATTCGCTCAGGAGTCTGGCTCATGCAGACGGCGTGTAGAGCGAGATTCAGGATTCGAATTTCGATGCGGGGAGCATGCGAATGTTCATCCCGATGACCGAGATGTAGAGCTCCGATGATGATTCCTGTCAGGCGTCGGAGCGTGGCGATTTCAAAACAAGAGAATCATTTCTGCTCCCAGGGAAGCGATTGTAAAGGCAGATATCGAAATCCGATATGCGAACTAGGAATGAATGATGAACAATGTTTCCATATAGAATCTCCAAATGGGCAGGAGAGGCTCGTTCGGAAGATTCGAACCGGCAGTTTGAACCGATTTTCGATGCGTGACCGCGTATTCGACAAAAAAACTCGACTTGAAACGGAAGACGTCGCCAGCGACCCTTGCGTGCTCAGAAGAGGTTACTCTTCGTATTGGCGACACTTCCTAAACAACAATGAGAAGCTTTATACTACGCATCATGACAGCGTTCCCTATAAAATCAGAAAGACGCGACTTGCTTGGCCTGTTTGCCATCTTTGCTCGCTTGTTGGCTCTTCGAATAAGCGCCGGATGGCTTTGAGCCCGGCTGGCAAAGGCTACGTCTCTTGTGGCTGCTTCTGTTGAAAACCCAAGAGCGCTTCATCATTTTAAAACGAAGAAATCAACATCACAATTAAAATGAGATTCCACCAGCGCAAACGATCGCGTGGAATTCTTTCAAGCGTCTCCCTCCTGAGGCTCCATCTTCTAGCCAACTCCGGATCTCTTGTTTGGAACGCCTCCGAATCCGCGAAGACTTCTTCGAGCCGCGATATTCAGTTTTCCGGCTATTCGTATCATGGAGCCGGTGCATTAATAAATAGCTCGCGGGTCAAAATTGGTTATCGTGATAGTTTTTGTCCGAAAACCCGTTTCCGCGTCGGAAACAGCCACGAAATGAAGAGATCAACAAACAGAATGAGGAACGTCCCAAATTAGGCGCCTCAATAGCTGACGTGATCGGGACCTGTGGCAGAGGTGCAATTATCGATTTGCATAGATAAGCCCGGCTCTTATCTCGAAATATATATTTCGGAAATGATTTGGGGAAATTTTGAAGAGCCACGAGGAGGCTGTCGTTCTCGCTCCGAATTCTTGTTTGTCGCTCGTAGCTCACCACGAAGCCATCGCTCCTACATCTGTATCGGTCCCCATCCTTGATATAGAGGTACAATGACTAAAGCGACTAATTTCCTCAGCCTTGGCGTTGGACTCGCCTGTATCTTCGCTGCCCGATATCGACTCTAGATCGACGAATCGATGCCGATGCGGCTTTGCGACTGACCGACAGCTCCTCCATCCGATCCTTATGATAGAGCGAGGCTCTGCTCCTGATCATGGTGGGGATGTTATCACAAGACTCCCGGCTACCGGGCCAGTAATCGGGGGAGTTGTCCACAATTGTGGCTGCCAGGCTTCGCAGGCGGAACTCGCTCCGCTCCATTCTAGTTCCTAAACTTTTGAACTTAATTTAGAGACGAGCTCCGAGGTTCCGCCAGATCATTTCAAGTCCGAAACGGAATCCATGCAGTAGGTCTGCAGTCGACGTCAGTGAGACGGCCTCTCGAGTTGGAAAAGACAGTCTGAGACGGGACCAAGTTGAATATTGATTGCCGTCACTGGTGGCACAGTCAGTGCTCGAAGCCGACGATCATGCATCTAATGACGCCAATGGTTGAGATGAATCCTCTAACCGACCGAAGAAGGTTGGATAGGAAAGCGACCGACGAGAGTCCCTAACAAACAACCAACGAATCAGCCAGCTAGGAACGAACAGTGAATGCCAATTTAGTTTCTTTCGTGTGCCGCTTTTTCTGCGTTTCAGACTGTGGTCTTTCTTCCTCCGCTACTCCGGCGTCGTTGTTGTCGTGGCCGTCTTCTTCATCGTAAACTTTCAGCATTTGGCGACAACCGGCGCCAATTTCAAATAAAATACGTCTGGCGGAATTGAAAATAAAATGGGCCAGCGTCACTAGCGCGTCGCTCCTCATAGGGCAATCCGCCAGGGGATGGAGAACGTAGGAAAGCGCTTCGCGTTTGGTATACCCGACAAGAACGCGGGACAATCATGGAAACTGTGATTCAAATAGACAATACGCGATCCTCCCATACACCGCAAATATTCTAACAGTAAGGCACCCTCAGTGACGACTTCTAAGCCCTCTGTTATTGCGTCCTATCGGGCTGGCAGAAGATATCGAGCTCTGCTTCGAACTCCAATGATAGAGCTTCAAGGAGGGGTTAGATTGACTCCTCCAGCTCATGAGGTTGCGATTATAGGGAGCTTCGAAGTCGACAGTGGCATGCCCGTCTACGGTATGAAGTTTTGACTCTGGGGATCGAAACAGCATCAACCAGCGAATCTTCTCCGCTCAGCATATTGTAGCGGAGCAGCGTCCGCTGGCTCGACCCTCGGCTCAGCCAGGGAGGAGTCTGTTGAGGATTCCTATTCGACTAAACAGGGTCCTACGGCACCCGCTCTGCATCGGTGACAAGCGGTGGCTTTTGTGAGTGTGTGTGTGTGTGTACGCGCGGGTATTCCGCTGTCGTAGTGTGAAGCCGCCATACAGACAGCACTGGGCCGGCTGGCTGGCAAACACGCAGGCGGGCCATCCATTCGCTGGTTGGTTGGTCGGTCGGTCGGTCGCTCGGACGAGGCTGGATCGCAAATTTTCGAATTCCACTCACGCTCCATCTGCAGAGGCAGCGCTCAGCGGAAGCAGCCGCTGAACTGGAGGCGCAAAACGCAGCAGCCAGTACAGATCCACGGCTTGGCACAGCCGAATACTCACCGAGACCACGCTCAACGAAAACAGGTCTCCAGGAAAGGGACGGATCGAGACGATTCATTTGCTCAGCCACTGCGGAATATTACGCATGGGCCTAGGAGTTACCATCCAAGCAGACGTACGGCCGGATTCCTTTTCCGAAAGATCATTCCTCCAGTCGAATTTTCGGAGCGATCTGCGAGAATCGCGGTCTCGAGTTTCTCGCTCCGACGACGATCGGAACGGGAGCGAATGGCGATTCCCTCCACTGCATGGATGAGGAAAGTGGGCTCCGTAGAGCGAATTTTCGCATTAGCTCTTTCGATGAGGTAGATGTAGCGGAAGGAGGTTCCTACATCAATGGAACTTCGAAAATTATATCAAGGGCTCGGCGAGCTGTGCTGCAGTCGGCAGTGATGAAATCTATTGCTGTCGCTGTCCTTCCCTTGGTTAGATTTTACGATCATCCGAGAATAGTGGTCTTCGTCGGCGTTGTGGTTGCCGCGGCTGTTGTCGTGGTTGCCTTACGGTGTGAGTGGCGTAGCAGCGAGTAGAGCAGAAGCGAAACCACCGCAATCAACACACGCAGCAGCGGCAGCAGCAACCACCGCCGCATTACCACTGGCAGGAAGATTGGTAGAGAGGTAAGGGCTGGATGGTTGGCGCGCGCTTCGTTGGCTCAATTAAATTTCACAAAGACAGACATCATCAGCGGCAGCAGCAGCAGCACCATGATCCGGCGACTGTCGCTGCAGCCAAGTAGTCGAGTGCTTTTTTATTACAGTCGCATACTAAGTGCCAAAGCACAATAAAGCACGAAAGTACGTCATCACACGATCCGTGCTTGCTCTGCTAGGTAGCGCAGACGCTCGGCCAGTCCGTGTGTCAGTTCTCTCCATGTCTCCTCCGTTCCGGGCGTAATTGTTTCAGATTTCAGAGATTCCAGGAGCCCATTCGCGATACTCGACGAGTTGCTCGGGCGTTTTTCCTCAAGGGCTTCATCCATCAGCGTGCTTCTGACGATGAGTGGAAATCGGCGAGACGTCGGAGACGAGTTTCCAGCTTAAATACAGTGGCGCTCGATGGCTTGTTCTTGGATTTTATGGCGCGGTTCTGGAAACGAATTCGTCAATAAATCCGCGCTAGGAGAATAGACGGATAAGGGCCGTCAGCGAGGGATCGCTCCTCCGCGCAGGGAAGGCGGAGGAGCGACGTAAAACGCAGCTTCGAAATAACGAGCTGATCGCGATACAGATATGGCAGACGGAGAGGAACCAAAACGCGATGAAAGAACATTCATGAATGTATTTTATTCCGAAAGCCACGAGATGAACCGAAATATCATCGATATGGGGGGCAATCGGCATGGATGATCGATGGGGATCATTCCGAAGACGGAGCAAACGGAGCTTCCTAGAATACGGCTCGGAGCACGACACACAGAATCCTCATGCACTAAGTGCTCGGGGAACGAGAAGCTCGTAAAGTCGACTTGTGAGCAGTGCTACCGTGGCTTTTTTCGGTAGTGTTCGCCGTTCATTACTCCCCATAAAAAAAGTGTAACACTTATTCGAGGGTCGTGGCTCTGAATCGATGGATATCTAACGCGAATAGAAGCTTCGTGTGTTTGGTGGGCTTGGATTAGGGTCGTGATGGTCGATCGTTCAGCATAGGTTGCTTAGCCGACGTACAGCTCATCCGCGCTGATGTGATCGCAGCGGCTCCTCGCTCAGATTCCGAACCGGAGATCTGGGAGGAAAATCTCGATACCATTCCCCATGAGTAGGAGCACCATCGCGGAAACTTTCGAATTCACCGCCGTTCGTTTGGCTGTCGGCGTTAAAACAGCAGCATCGCGTCGCCGACACTCATATCCTGTTGCACGATCAAAATGTCGATCGCTGACTCCGGATACGCGCTCGTTTCGCCATTTCTATTCTGTGATCAAGAGCTCGAGACATTCATATCGGTGCGGACCATTTTCAATGATATAGCGTCGGGAAATCCTACGTCCTCCAATGTGTATTTTGTCATTTGGTATTCGATGACGGGAAATATCCAGACTCAATTACAGGAGCTATATGCATAGATGAAATATTGCCGCTCGGAATCGCATTGATGCTCGGAATCGATTGCCATCATGCGCGATCCTCAAAGAATGGACGCAAGTGTTCGGCATTGGGCGACGATCCTCTGCTAGTGAGCACGGTAGGAGAATACAATATGCAAAATGCTGTGAGAAGTAAAGCTGCCTGACGAGCAGCTGGACGAATGCTACAGTTCTAACGAGGAGCACGATGCAATAGAATTGGCGCTAGCAGCACTGCCAGCCAAGCATTATCCTCTGAACTGTCATGAGCAGCACGGGAAGTTGTACGTCGCGGGTCTGGCTGCTTTTTCGCTGGGTTTGCGGTGGATGGTGCCGCTGCTACTGCTGCTACCGACGTCACGTATTACGGATTATGGTCACAGTGGGCCACCACACCGAAGCCGAAGAGCAGTCTGGCGCTCGTGGGAAGATTAATTTTCTAATGTTGCTTTGTTCGTAGAACCCTCTGGTCGGATGCTGGAGGCCAGATAGCTGACATATCAGTACTATTTCAAATCAACACCGATTGCTATCATGATACGGAATCGTAATCTGAAGCTTGTCTACACCGTTCACGCCATCTGAATCGACTCACACTTGGTGCCGCCGGATCGAGATGATAGGTACTACTGATTTAGATCGAGCGAGACTCCCTTCCTGGGCACACGGAACCGAACTCGACAGATTTCACTCTTTTTCCTTGAGAGATCGGAGCACTAGAGTTAAACGATCGCGATGCCTGAGTAGAACGATCCCGGTCGGAAAATGTCGCGACTGAGCTGCTCGGTGTTCGTGTCCGTAAAGCCTGCGGTCTTCCTGTGAAGGCCGGAGCTGTCCCTTCGCTAAGCGCAGCCAATTACGGCGGATTAGGGATCTCAGAAGAACAACGAATGATCCCAAGCCAGTGAATCAGTGACTGGCAAAGAGGCTGTCCGGCCGCCCGGCCGGCCAGAAGGCGTACGGGCTGCCCTGCAAGCTCCACGGATGGGGTTCTGGCCAAGCACACGGACAGAATATACAGATGCTATCGTCGTACCACCTCCCGCGGCGACTGTCGAGCCGCCACTTACGACAGTCAACGCCGACCAAGCGGCTGTTTTTCATAGCCATCACAGCAGACTTCATCAATAATTATTGGTCGTCATGGAAACAGTCCATTCATCGATCCCTCTACATGATGGGCCGATATGAGCTCGGTGACGCGAGCATCATAAATGCTCGGCGAGAAGATTCGTCTAAGGTTTCGACACCTACCTGTTGAGAACTGCTCGCCGAAGGAACCGACGACGTTGAAGAACTTCCGTTGACAGCGCGCTTCAACAAAGACGAAGTTGATGAAGGCGAAGATAAAGGCACTGAAGACGCCACAGACGCGGCCAAAGCAAGCGGCGATGCACTCGAAGATGGTGGACTCTGATGGTTTCTACCGGGAGGTCTGTTGGAGCCGTTCATTTTCGTATACAAACCACAAGCATTGCATAGATAATGACCCGCCATATCTCTTCGCCATAATGGAGTTGACACCGCTCCACAGTTCACACATTCCTTCGAGTCTTGATAGTAGTCGATATAGGCTGGATCTAAATAGATAAAGCACAATTAGTCACTCAGTGGTGCAGCTCCATGGTCGATGATGACCTATCTAGAAAAATCGCACTCCGCTCATCTTCCCACCGTCCCCACGAGCGCGACGCGATGAACTAGCGATCCGGAAAGTAGCCGAAGGTCAAAATTCCACCGGCAGAATCCCATGACAGTAAGACGAGGGGAATACCAGCCAGAAATCTTGAACCATGTGGTCTCGTCGCTTGGACTCATTCTCCTCATGGAGATCATTTCGTTGGATGCGCTGATCGAATCCGAATAGTAAATCACCGAGACGCTGCTTTCGTGGCCAAGCTTCGGTCGACTTCCTTTCCGATTGCCCGCGACCATCCACGTACGCTTGCTCGCTCGGTGACATCTTTCCGAGCCACTACAACGAGCAGGCATCATCGAGTCGCTTATGTCCGTCGCAAATCTGAAGTGATGGTGGAGTTTGAAGCGAGCCGACGATTCCGGAGATAATCCGGGCCTAGTCGAGGCGACGGAAGTAATGAAAGCCATGAGCTCTGGAGATGGATTTGCTCCCGTTGGATGGAAGTCATCCCGCCCCCCATGTTCTCGCGGACTGAAAAAACGCCTTTCGGCTTCTCGGGTCCGCGATCATTCATAAAGCGATCGCTACAGGGAATTTCGCTCACGAGCGGAACTTGCCGCCGATACCCATCAGAAGTCTCCGAGCGAAAGTCGAACGGGCGCCAGACGTGTTGCGTTTGGTGTTTTGAAGTGTTCTGAGTCCCGAGCTTTGAGACGCGACGCCTATCAGTGACTCGGGTTTGTCGTTCCGTCTTCTCGTCTGTGCGTATGCCCGAGGAGGTAGTGGACGCTATCGAAGTGGACTAGCGGAAGAGGAGTCGAAAGGCGACTGTCAGACCGCCGTCGTTAGATAACAATCCTCCCTCTCTGGAGGCCGACCTGTCAGCCGCTCGGTCGGTCGGTCGCTTTCCCGACCGGCCAGCCGACTAGCTACTTGCGGTTCTAGTCCGCTCGATGCTCACGGCACCGCAGAATCAAGCGAGAGATAAGCACGTAAAAATCTACCGGTGTCCTGCATCCCTGTCTCCCTCTAATTGCGATGACTCGACGGCGTCGGACTGGAGGCCATGCTTGCGAAACTCTCGGCGCTTCCGAATGACGGTTCACATTGCTCACTTAACGATGTGGAACTCCGACAAGGTCTTCAATGACGGAGCAAATGAAACTTATGCAAATGCGTTGCATCCACGAATCATCCTGCGGAGCTACGACGACGCCTCGATGCGGAGTTTCGATGACGCAAGACTGAACTGTACAGCACCGAAAGTGCCAAATGAAAATTCGCGACCGCTCGGGTCATCCTCGAGAAGCCAGGCGTTTAGCTGATCGGTCGATCGATTGGTATATCTGGCAATCCAGACTCTAGACGTTCACGAGAACAGTGGCCAATTTAGCATGAGCGGCACCGATCCTTTTCTCCGCGAGATTCTTGACGGCGGCGACATTCAGTCTGAAGAAGCAGAATTCAAACTTCATACGTTGCTCAGCTTAGGGGTCACCATAAACCGACAGAGCGATTTAGTTTCTTTTCCTCTCGCCCGCCGTCTCTGTTCGCTCCTTTTCGCCAGACTTGGCTCGATATCTCTAATCAATGATCCTATCTCGCGTAATGATCTAAATTGGCCTCAGAGGAAGACACCACTCAGATATCCAGCCAGTCAGCCAGTCAAAGGAAGTCTGCCTGCCTGACAGCCACTAGTAACAGAATCGCAGAAAACGAAATCAGGTCAGGCGAATTAATCGGACAATATTCGGGAGCCGCGAATCGGAGCTCCGTTGGACGGAGGCCCATTCAGGCTTGCACTTGCCTGAGGAAGCCCACAGATATGATTATATGTCCTACCCATACATATGTATGGACGAGTGAGCGATGCACGAATCTCCCAACGTTCGGGGATCCGGCAGACAGAGCGATACGTAGAGGAACTCTTCGAAGCGCATTCTGACCCTTCAGCGGGCCCTTTCAGAATCGTTTCAGGAGCTCGAATTCGCAGCTTCTCCGCCTGATTGACGAGGTAGACCGAACATCGATCGACCGAGCAGACATATCTAACTGGTTGACGAGGAAGAAAGTTCAAGTCCTTTTGTGGACCCCGTAGCGCAAATAGAGACGACAGTTGCAGCTCAAAAACAGCAGAAGCAGCAGCAGCAGCAACCGCCATCGAGCCAGGCGACCCGAGATAAACGACAACGGTCGGTCAGCTGTACGCGTCTGTGTGTTGCTGATGGGGCACAGAGAGAAACTGATAACAGAAATTTGCATTAGGCGTCGCCACCGGGAAACCAACCAAACAGTCAAGTGTCCAGCCAGCGGAGCAATTGGCCGATTAGGCGCTGGACTGCTCGAGTGACAAACAATATTTTTCAAACGAGACAGGCTTCAGAAGAGCCTTCGAAGTCCAGCGGTCTTAACCGAAAAACAAAGGAATCGACGACGGAGGGTGACGACAATCTTTGAGGGACCAGAGCGAATATGGTGAAACACCGCTAACCGGAATCTCCCTAACGCTATCCCGAGAGAGCAGGGAATCGGACGGAGCCTGCGTTTTCGTTTTCATGGTGCTCGACCCGCGCGCGGGACATCTTCATGAGAGGCACAAGGAGAAATGGTGACATTCGAGAGCGGAACGGTGTCCGCTTCGATGATCGTCCCGAAATAAAATGTGCACTCGGGACGAAAGGGTCGCGAGACGTTCATGAGCTCAAAACTGCGGTATCCATGGCGATGAATGCCAACACCGAAACCTCCGAGGGTCATGCATGCTCTGATTCTCCATTACCTAGGTATGATAGGGGCACAAGTAGACGGGGAATATTTGTCGAAGATTTTCGGTTCACAATTTACCCGACACCCGACCATTACAGCTCTCATTCTCAAAGAGTTCCTTATCAGAGCGTACGCAGAAGAATGATTGGTGCATGGAGAGCTCTTCCTCGATATTCTTATATGTAGGTACACAATTGAGTTTTCCCCGGGACTCACCCATTGGCATGCCCAGCGGATTTGTGGCAGCTGGATAGCCTGAGAATCCCGTCGGATCGTAGCCCTGGGCGGGCCATCCGAGGACTCCATGGTTTTCAAGAGAACGCACATTCGAACTGGCTGTTTGATAGGGTTGGCCGTTGTATGTCACGTAACTAGAAGGCTCCATCTCAAAGTCAGTCGCGCAGTGGGGCTTCAGACACTGAAGCATTCCAGGCCTCACGGCAATCGGCACTTCCGAAGAGTCCACTTCCACTAGATATTGTTGCAATTGTTGCAGCTGTTGCGATTTAGGAGGGTCTCGTCGAATCGACTCCTGCTGTTGTTGCTGTTGTTGTCCTGATTGTTGAACAACAACAACAACGGTACGATCCCTTATCGGATCCTCTCCAGGAGAAGTGATAGGAACGGCGTCGACACTGGTCTGATAACAAGAAGACAACGAGTTATCTTCACCACCCGCAGCACTGATATGGCGAGCAGCACAGACTGAATGTGGCGGATCGTCGCCGAGTAACAGCGAGTCTGCTGCAACGGCTGCTATTGGTGCTGCCGCTTGTGGCACCACTGGTTGCTGTTCTCGCTGCTGCTGCCGATCCGACGTCGACGATGAGGGGCCAACCCAACGTTCCGTTTCTCTCTCGCCGCCAGTGGACGAGGATGACGGCTGCTCTGGCAATGCAGCCGCAGCATACGTCGGGGGCGGAGCTTCAAACGACTCGGGCGGGACTTGGTGGAGAGGGGCCGCATATCTGAAAGGACAAGAAACGCTCAGTCAGATCAAAGTCATTAAACCACGCCCTACGGCAGACCGAGAGAATGTTTTCGTCGCCAAACTCGTTCGCGCTGGGATGGCCTGAGTGCTCGTGATTGAAGTTACTACGGTTCTGCCGCCGCATATTTCGAGCCCTCTCTCAAAAGCAGGCGGCGAGCGCGAGCAGCGGCGGGATCGAGATGCTCATTTGTTCGCCGTACGTTCGTGATCTGATTGTGGGAGCTTCACAAACTTATGCTGCACCGAGGCGTTTGATTCCTGTTTCAAGAGAGCCCGGTGGACGAAAACAATTATCAGCACCCCGGCTCTGGGTAGGAGCGGAGAAGGGGTAATGCCGCAATGGCTTGCGACTAGCAAGCCAGGAATCTCGTCGTTGCGACGTGATTGATCGAGTTGACTTCTATCGGAAACCGAGGAAAGTCTGGTTGGAGATCCCCTCATCCTCGGGAGACGTCCTCGGACCCCTGCACGCTTACAGGACACGGGACCATTCAGATGAGAGGCGGCGCGGGCATGAGAAAAGGGGCGATCCCTTCTCCGAAAGCAAATACATAGTTCACAATGCGCATTGTTCACAATACACAATTCATCAGAACATCTCCCACGGGAGTATCGATCTCAGATTACAGCCCCTGGAGGACAGACCAACATGGGAGATTGGGAAAAACAAATCTTCACTCCCTGATGATTTCACGATCCCGCCTCCAAATGAACACAGATTTGCATAGGGAAATCCGGACATCTGAATGAGACCGATGACACCGGATCACTGGTAGTCCTCGAGGAGCTCTGACTGACGAGAGAGCTCCTCGCAGTGGCGGCGCCAGCCATTTTTTTTTGGGAAGCTTGAATTTTTCTTGGATACAGCTTCCTCCGAACGAGGAAGTCAGCGCGCTCGGAGACACAAAGATTTGCTTTATAGGGCAAGTATTAGTGTTGCATAGGTGCATACAATGATACATATCTTTGTACATTATATAGTAGAAACAGCGGAGACCTTCCGCGTTCCGTCTTATGTTACTTTCCTAGCGACGAGCTGAGATACGACTAACTTAAGCGTTTGAATCACAGTCATAACACCAGGGGAATTCTCCGATCTTTGCCTTTGGCGAATTCGTCCACGATTTGATTTGGAAGTTCTCAGCTCTCGGTCAGATGTTGATGACGGATATCAGCTGGGGTATCACCAATCATGAAAGAGGAAACCCCCGTTTTGGGGTTGCGTGCGTGTAGTGCGTCCAAGCGCATGTGCGCGATCAAGTCTTTCTCGTGACCTCGAGAAATTCAACCCAGCATGATCGACAGCAGCATTCTGAATGCTCCGAAACCGATGGAACATATCTATGATCGGAAAATTTTTAGGAAGCTAAGCTTCCCGACTCCAGAGGCTTAGGAAGCTATAGCTTACAAAGCTTCCCGCTGGCGCCGCCACTGGCTCCTCGATGAGTGAAGGTCGATGAGGAAGCACCAGGAAGTGTTCGAGGTCTGGGTCTGGAGTCCCCGGAAAAATTCAAGACTCCGGGAAGCTTCGGGGTGTCTGCCTTTTGTTTCCACTTTCATTAAGATGATCGAGATGAGCTGCATTTTTCATGAAACGAGAAAGCATCTCCGCATTGCAGACTGAGCGTTTCGCTCGCGGGTCAGTGACCCATTTGACCACCCGGATCGAAATAGGTGAAATTTTCCGCTCTGTGGAGTCTCCTGCAGTCGGAGGACACAGGAGACTTGCCGCTCACGACTTGTGGTATCCTTATCAACGGAAACGGCCTCACGGAGCTGCAGCCTTGATGATAGGAAATTTGGATGAGACGTTCGATTCCTGAGGAGCCATCCGAACCAGCTCGATAGTCATCGTACCCCTCGGGTGGCGTGGGAGGTCGGAGTCTACTTCCCTATGACTCACTGTGAGTTCAGCAAAGCATTCTGTTTTCCTCACGCAATGATTGAGGATTGAGTGTTGAGGATTTCTTCTTGGAAGGATGCGATAGATCGAATATTCGTCGATCCCAAAAATCAGCACCATGATCCATGAGCAAGACCCGTGGTGTCTTCCGTGGGTGACCCGCTCTCTTCCTTCACCCTGAAAATAATGGAGACTCCGTCCCGTGGCGCTCGCAAGTCTCCGGTCGACACACTGACTGGGAATGAGAGACTCGAGCCTTGCGGATCGAGGAATTCTCCATGAGCTGTCATATGATCAAGGATTGATCTGACCCGAGTCCCGAGAGATCTCGAGGGTGCAAGTGACGCAGCCCTCTATGTTCGGAGATTCCCGATCTGAAGCTAGTGATCCCACTCAGGTAAAGGTGGGAAAAACATCGTCAGACTGAATGTAGGTACTACTGAGTCATTCTTCCCGGATCTCGCCAATCTCTCTCAGTTCCACTCTCAGTCAGACTTCGGGCTTGAGTATGAATGTGGATATCATCGACGCCTTTGAAGGAGGAGAAGCACCGATAAGTGGAACTTCCACAAACACTTTCGGGAATCATCGGGATAGTTCACGTTGCGTCGAAAACCTTCCTAGACAGTCGGATGAGCATATCAGCAGCTTTTCTTATGGTCTGTTTTCCGAGAATTCGGACCAAATAATTTGATCTGGGCAGTGGCGTACGCAGGATTTTTCTTGGGGGGGGGGGGCTAGATCAGGTCTCCGCATGGGACTGAAATCCAATATG
>NW_003805512.1:3075027-3154986 GCF_000255335.2 Galendromus occidentalis | reverse complement strand
GGATCTGGGCGGTGCTCGGGGATGACGGGCTGGAGAGGATGACGATTCAGAAAGAGACAGATACGTACAGTCGAATCGAATCCCCTTCGAGTGACCTGTCGAGTGAACGGAAGAACTCATTCGAACCGGGTTTTGCTTCAGCATGCAGGGTACTTCATTTTGGGGATCTCGGACTCGGAAGTCTGGAAGATGTCCCTCATGCCCGATTTCTTTCTCACATTCCCCAATTAGCGGCTCTGATTCTATCATGATACAATCACAGATGGAACCGTCGGACTCAACATCGACTGACCAATGTCCGACTCGGATGTCAGCGGAAGCGAGACCGCGTGAATTCTGGCTCAAAGCATGTCGACTGGAAATCAGTGCGCATCAGGGAGCACGAGAGAAAGTTGAAGCTTTCTCGTTTCGGCGACGACTGCCAATTCGTCAGCAGCAGCGGCGTGCAGAGAACGTGTGCGCTCCGCATTCGCGCCGATTCCACAAGGATCTTGGAGATCCGAATTTTGGGTGAATTACGAGTCACACTTCGAAGGGCGTCACCGTCTCATCACAATACTAGCATAGAGGCATTGACTTCCTGCATGGCAAATATCGTGAAGGGCCACAAAGTGTAAAGTGGTCCGGAGCAACGAACGCACTGGTCTATGGAGCCGCAGAGCTCTGTGACCACTGGTCCGCACGACGCAACACAAGATGGGAGCTTGAAGGCGATGTCATGCTTGATACCTCCCGTTTACTCCGAATGAAGCTCAATTCCTCCCTGAAAGAACGTTTGATGTTTTTTTAACTCAAAACATTCTACGCTTCGATGCCTCCCCTCGTGCCATCCGGATTACGACGTTTAGGTAATTTCCAGACTTCACCTCCGAGTGAGGAACCACGTCGCATACATGATGGAAATCGATGACTCCTCCGCGGAATGCCGAGAGTAATCCAGTATCTTTGTGAGAGTAGCAAACAGGGAGGCCTGTGGCCTACCCACACATCCGCTCTATCGGACGCTACGTTTCCGAGATGCGTTCTCATCTTAAAAATTCAGGCCCGCTTTTTCTTTTGCCCTGAATTCCGACCAGGGAACTCAGAGTGACTCGGGGGCTGATCGAGTTTTACCGCACATCTTCCGTGGATGTCGCGGGCGGTGCGGGATGGTCCATGAGCGCAAAGCAGGAAAACCGAAAAAAATCCCGCAGCTGGTTTTGGCGAGTCGGAGCATCGAATGCTTCCCCACGATTTCCCCTCACGCTCTACTCGATGAGCCGTCGACCGCCGATTGTCCGGATTCCGGATCCTTTACTGGGGCTGAAGCACTGCCATCAGTCAACTCTGCGGGCGCTCGGGAGCAAGATTTCATGAGCGCTGGTGTCTGGATGGGAGGTGGCCGCGTGAGCGATGTGCTCCTCCCATCGTACATCGTATGTGGATACTCCGTGTCACTTGGAGGGTCGGACAGGAGTCATCTTAAGATGTGTTCCCCCGCCATGAGATCCCGCTAATCAGCAATGGGAAATCGAGAGCTTTCAGGACGATAGAGGACGCGCGACACATTCATAAATTCACGAAGCATGACTAGGGTCCCTTGTACTTGAACATTGGATCTTCGACATTTTAATTCTGAGTAAGCGTGCCTCATCCAGTCATGGGATCTCCCCATTCAATTCTTCACGGACCTGCTTGAGCATTTAGCGGTAGCTCAATGCGACGTAACCTGGGCGGAAAAAATCCCGACTCTCGAGAAACGAGCTGCAGTCGCCAAGAGCTTTCCCCTCGGTGAGGTGGGAGGATCGGACCCTTGTCGGCTGGGAATCCAAATTTCAAAATCGTTCCCATCGCCAGTCTCTCATTCACTCCCATCCTCCGGCAGCTCGAACAGCGGGCTCACTCGTGTCAGCGGAGTGTCTCTGGACTCGTATCTCGGAAGAACGATTCACATCGAAGATCTTCGAATTCCGCACTTGCCTCTGAGACTCGCATGGCCGCATGACGTTGTATCAGTGCTTTCCTGCGGCGGATCTAGCGGTAGGCTTCTCCCATCGCGGGATTTCAGGTCCCTTATTATTTGATAACACATTCACCGAATACGGAAATCGTGGAACCAGTCGGAGATGACTCTGCTGATGGAGCAAATCGTCAGCAGCGAGGTCTTGCTGAAAAACCTGTGCAGGAGCCCGTAGGGGACTCTTCTGGAATCGGGCAGGCCTTCCCCCAAGAGTCAACGCTATATGTTTGCTCTCGGCGCAAGCTTAAGTGGAGTCCTCGGGCCCAACTTAGTCCTCGCGCCCTACCCCCACAAAATTTCTCGCCTTCGGGCCGGGGGCGAGGCAGAGATCAGGTAATCGTCTCGATATCAGTGGCTGGAGTGAGTATCGGAGCAAGCCAATCGGGATCGATTACTCAATCGAGCCGCTCTTATCACTGCTCAGTTTGCATAGAGCCGATTCTATTCTGACGAAACCTGCCATATTTGTTCGTGATTGACGGCGTTGCAGACGACCAGCCGATTGTGGAAGCAATCTCTTGCTAACTATATGCATACATACGTACAACAGATATACGATCATTCTTGGCGACCGGAATGCCAAGTGGCCGTCGTCCGCGAGATCGTCCAAGATTAGGAGCACGATTCAATCCTTGAGTTACGACACTTCGGTATCGGCCAGCCGATACGATTGGTCACTCTTCTTTCCTCAACTCCCTCGCAAAAAGAATTCTTGACGTCAATTTGATGGTCATCCGCGCGCTTACTACGCGTATCCACTCCGGAGCCCTAGGGTCCGATTTTCTACTCCGCTCATGTCATACCGGGAGAAATCCGTGGAACAAACGCGCGGAGCCGTTGTATCCGCTCTATGTAGAAGGAATAATCGCTAAAGTTATCTTCAAGAGGCCGGTTCCCGCAAGATTGACCGCCACCTGAATGATTTATTTCTGGATCCTGAGGTGCAACAATGATGAGTGATCTCGATTGCGAGCTGCGAGGGGAATTCGCAATGGCTCTCACCTGCTCGATGGATTCAGGCCCAACAGTCGCTCAACTTCCCTCGATGAACCCCAGGGCGAGGCTCACTCGTCGAATAAAAAAAAAAACAGGAAACACGTTTGAATAATCAGCTGCTGATGGCACGATTACATTCCACCGACTTTTGCAACGTCAGGCGCCCAGAACTTTATATCATTCGGCTTTCGCGGAGAAAATCTTCGGAGGATATCAGGCCCTTGCATAGCAACTATCAACGGAGCGCGTCAAGAATCATATCGGACTCTATCGCTCCTTGTTCGACCGTATCTCACGGAACCGATGATATCATCTCAAGAACAATCCGAACTTCGCACGGGACACTGGAGTCTCCGGGCTGACCCCCGCTAACTCGATGAGTTTACGCTCTTCGAGGAGTGGAACCTCACTGGAAGCGCTAGCGGCGAAGGCAGCAGGGATTCCCCTGCATTGTGCAATGTACGCAAATGGCGGACATGGAGAGAATGACATGAACTCACATGCGTACAGCACAGCAGATACATAGTTTTCTTCCATTTGCTCTCCGCGATTCGAATATCCATAGCGGGCTCATATAACTTTCGCTCCAGATGCTGACTACCGCACCCTGATTCTGTGAATTTCTGAGCTTCTGTCATCTGAATTTCGATCGCTTAGGCATCGATCCTTCCCAGGGACGCTGTAAATGCGTCGACATACACTAAAAAAGCGAGGCACGGGCCATGGGGAGGGACGGAAAGTTTCTCTGGAGCAGAATGCTCGCAAGACGCGAGATAATTTATTTTCCGGAGGAAATCTGGATGGGCTGGAGGGTGTGTAGAAGCTTAGAACTCTGATTCGAGTGGGCACTTCCAGGTCCCACCGGAAGAGGATATGATCTCATGGTGTCAAATATTGACTCTGCACGATCAGAGCTTAGGTATGTCGTGATGACTTTATTTTTCCTCCTGTATTCTCCGCCTGTCGCAAGTTTCCCACAAGTATAGCAGTTCCCTTTCTTCTCCCGCTTAGACCTCAGGGGAAATAATAGGTAGGCAGGGATGCTCGAGCCGTTATCTTGTCGACCAGGTGCCACTCGCTCAAAGGTGCTCCATAACGAATGACGACGATGTTCTCTGGTTGCTGGCCGCGCTGTTCCGGCCGTCACCACCACGGCCGGCCGTAGCTGCTACAGCGCGGCGGCAGCGCGACTCTCCAGCAAGGGATGTACATAGATGAGAAGCAGAGAGAAACTCTCCATAATTCGTTGGGCCAAGAGATGCGCTGGCATGAGCCCCATCAAGTGTTTGAGCAACAAGAAGACGGGCGAAGTCATCTGCAAATAGCAAACCGAGAGAACAACATCCAGACACCACCAGAAGATAATACCTTGCTCGCTCCTTGCTCGAGACAGGCGAAGAAAAACTGAAACTGGTTCTCCTCGGCCGGTCGTCGTCGGCCGAAGCGTTTGCTGATGCTGCTCCGGCTGCCATTGCTGATGTCTGCTTGACTCGAACAGGAGGTCAAGCTTCACTCAGTCTGGACGAAGTGAAACGGGGGAAGAGATTTGCATGCAGGCATCTCTCGCTGGTCTTCCACTCGTTTGTCGATCAACGTCCCGGCCAGCTCCGACCGCCACCAATGACGACGTGACGCCCCATCTGCATAATGACGATTATGGTCGTTCAACTATTTCTTCACGAGTTGGTCCAGGCATTATGTGGTGGATTGCGCCAATCGGGCCTTCCTGCAGCTATGTTTTCGAGATGGGACGCTGACCACCGTAACCACTTCTTCCGGCGGGTCGTAACTCGACTTCGTTTCTCCCTCACCACGATAGCATGATCTCACGTTGGCTCTTGATGCGATCAGGATGAGGTTCCCATGGTAGTCGACGCCGCTGTCATATGATCAAGGATTGATGGCGTTTGGAAGTGACCGAAAACTGTGGCAGAGTCGAGCATACGATTCGTGAATCGAGAATAGATCTGCCACAAGGGAAGAGAGGGAGGTGAGTAAAAAATATCGGTGACTTCTCTCGATTCGAGCGACGACATCATTCTCATGACCAGCGTTAACGAGAGAGCCATGTCACAAGACCAAATAGCTTAGAACAACCTTTCGGATGCTTTGAAATTCGACACGATAATCTTGTCGGTGTAGAATTCAGATAAGCCTTCATGCTTTTCCCGATCAAGTTCTCCCGACTCGTGACCGAGGGAACAGATCTGACTCCTGACGATTTTCGGATTAAGTTTCCGGAGCTCCGTCAAGTGACGATCTCGAACTTCTAGGGAACCTGGTGAGCTACTGCTATCGCATATTCGCCTGAAAGCCCTGTTTCCCAGCCCTTGTGGAGTTCCTCGTTCTTCAATGATGAATACTCTTTCGAACCGAACCCGGCCGCCTCCGTCACTTTTGATTCAAGTTTCCCGGGAAGGAAGGTCCGAAACGCTCGCTCCGATTCATGCGAATTTCCGTCTCGCAGAAATCCTCTCTCCGGTCCGACTCTTTATCGATGCCAGAAGCCCGGCGCAAGATTTCCGCATCTTTTAGGTGATGGCCTTTCAAAAGCCTTTGATGGGTCGTTTTCAGCCAGCATACACACTCGACATGTCATGAATGCCTAAGCGACGGATCGAAACCCTCCATGCAGACATCGGCGGTACGGGTGTCTTTCTTCTGCTGCTCGGACTCAGTCAGTGTCTCCCACTGGAGATAACTCACGGTAGCGTCAAAAACAAATTACAAATACTAATAAAATGTAGATAACCTAAGGCAGTGGACCACTGCTACTCGTCTTTATCTGGACGCTATCGTAAAAATTTAATTACCATTCGGGAGTTTGCGTTCAGCTGCTACCGAAGAACCCCCTGCCCTTGTTGGCGATGCTGTTCCCTCCGGCAGGAAGCATGGTTTCCTCATGTCGAATATCGGGAACAGGACCTTTCGGCTCCTTCGAACAAAGGCAGACTCTTCCTACAGCTACAACACGAGCAACGGTGCCTCCGGTCTACTCATAATGATTCTAACTGCATTTCGGCGCGATCAAGCGGCGTGGGCAATACGGATCGCCGATGTCTTGCCGATCAATGATGGTGGAAGCGTGTGGGCTATAGATTCAGATTCAGGGATATCGCTACTCGAGGCGATACTCCGCATCATCACAAAAATTTGACCACCGTACATCTGGGCGCCTCTCGCGCTGCGTCCCCCGATGCCTCAAGAGAGCGTAAAAGCTGCAAACAAAATCTTTAGGTATTCGGGAGAGCGCTCGCTGATCCCCATTCGCAATATCTTTGTTCGTTGCGGTTCGTTCCCGCATTCATAGAGTCTTCTGCTCGGTAGAGATCTAATTTTGGTATGGGAGATCGCCCGATTCCATATTCTTGAGGAATACGGACGAAGTGTAAGACTAACGGGTTCATTCCCCGCATGGCTCCGCCAGCACCGTGCTGTAGCCAGGAATTCAATTCGATCCCCTCGAATCGATACTGAATATGCTCAACTTCTTTCTTCAATATCGAGAACGATCCTCTCGAAGTAGACCTCCCGTGAAGCCCAATAGGTTTTAGGTCCAAATTAGATTGCGAGACTCGAGGGCAGCCTGAAAGGATGAGCGTCCAAACTGCAGACGCCCCTCTTTCTGTCGCCGCTATCGGCGTTGCTTGTCGATTAAATCTTTAGCCATCTTCATGAGCGACTCAGTCAGTCAGGTCTTCAGGTCTTTGCCGAACGTCAACCATCCGCCAAGCCGAACGACCATGGCTGGCCAGCAAACTGGCTGGCTGGATAACCGTCCGAGCAAGCATCCCACAAACCAACAGCAGCCGTTCAAGTCTCTATCTAGATCTGCCACCGACCAACTGCTCGCGTGAAGATAACGTCACAAGGAGCAGAACTCATCCATTTTGAGGAGATTCATTATTTCCCGTTGGCGACAAAAGACCTCGTCTACCATCGGTAGCAGCAGTATCATCAGCAGCCGAAGACAGATGAAGCAAACTGTGACCCAGCCCATGGGAAACCGCAACTCGACTTTGACAGAGGATGACAGCGGACGAGTCGACGTCCGGAGCGATCTGACGCACCCCAGGTCGAGGCGTATACAGTACGAGCCTCCCCCCTCCCGGTAGCGGGTAGGCGCAAACCAGTCGGAGACTTCTCGCTCGTCCCCCCTCAACTCATTCTTAATGCCTGTCCCGGATTGAATATTAAGCCAGAGAGGAACACGAAAGAAAGCTTCCGAGATCATCCGAACAAATCCACCACCTTTCAGTTCCGGTATTGCAAATTGGGATAACCTCATACAGACCCGGCAATACCTCCATCATTAAATTATCGGAGTTCCCGGATGAATATTATTTGCAGGTGGAGACGTCCGGAAAAGCTGGTGAAGAGCGACTCTCACGCGAGAGAACGTCAAGCGAACCGAGAATTTCTCGCTGTGATATTTGTGGCGATGCCTCGAGTAACCTTACCCGCAGGTTGCTGCTGTACGGTTGAGCTCCGCGACGGCACGCCAATGGCCGCATAAGACTCTTGCGTCTCGCGTCAACGGATCGGGCTTGACAAGCAGCTTCGGGCCGATCTGGGCGCACCATTTCGGATCACTCTGTCTTTTCAGATAAGCCAACAACCAACGACGAACATCGCTCGGTGCGGCATGCGCCCACGTGCCCGCTCGCTAGTCAGCCGGTCATTTGGTCTGCGGCCTAGGTCTAATTTCGCCATTGGGAATTTCTGGAGGCAAGTCGACGTGTGCACGGCTCCTCGGCAAGCGTCGGTGCACGGTTTCGGTTCAGGTACCGACGGCATTTTTTTTTGCCTGGGTCGGACATTCTACAAGCATGACCGAGCTCGTCCGGTTGGGATGGAGCCTTAATGGCGAACGGAGTCGACGTGCAGCTTACACAGAACACGCTCCGAGCGTTAGACGTGTCTTCGCGCCATTGCCCATAGGTTAGCGGAATCGTGAGCTGTCCCTCGCTATCCTCTGTTATCTAAAATAAATTGCCGAGATATGGGCCGAGGCCGAAGTATCAGTCGAAGCAGAAAAAAGAGCACTTTGCTGGTTCGCCCTTTCCTCCAATGCGTCCCCCGGCTGTCTCTGTATTGTGAATTTATTTCACTTAGCGAGCTGTGTGGCACGCATCCTAAATGCTGCAAATGGAACCTACGTGTAGACGCGCTTTATGTACGTACAAGAAACTCGCCAACCGGTTCGAGGCATGCTCACGGTCACGAACCCCAGCAAGGAAACGCATTTGCAAAGGAGTTTCCCGAAATATCCCTCGAACCCATGTGCCTGTGATCCCAAGTGTGTGAACAGGTCGCACGAGCTCAACGGGAGCTATCACGATCATTCCAAAATCAGGGACTTCCTGATCGTCGAATCGTATTTCTGCGCATAAATCCAGGTTTCGCGGATATGCGCTTCGCATATGCTGTCTGGAGAGAGCTACAGACATGTCCATAACTCGTTGCTCTCCGGGTTTCCTACAGCATAAACATTCTGTCAGGCGTCGGCTGCGAATCATCCATGTATCTCAGAACGCCATCGACGGCTGCTAAAGTTGAAACAGGTCGAAGCCTTCGTCACCGAGATCCAAAAGTTCGGCAGACAGCGCATGAAGCATAGGGTTTTTCCATCTAATCTAATGAACGGCCATACAGACAGACGAACTGTGTGAGGCAGATGCATGCATGCATTCCTGCCGTTCACAAAACAATGTCACTCGAGCAATTGTCGTACGAACAGAGACTTTTATCGACACATTTGCATATCAGCATAATTGGCTTCGGAGATGTCACGCATTGATTGCCGAAGGTGGAAACCCTTCTGGATTGGCAATCAGTTCTCGGTGAAAAGTCATCGGAGCTCGATAATCACGGTGGACAAGCCATCACGGAGCCTTCGTTCCTCCGAATATTTCCTATCGGGGTGAGCCACTATTTGCTTCGTACAAATAAGACCTCGGTTTCCGGCAAGTGAGACATCCGTTTACGAGCTATGGGAATCGGTCCCGGAGAGTCTCGGTCACTGACGCTTGAGGTACCGATCGATTCCTCCTCGAGTCCAGCGATTCCGGGCGTCGACTCGGACTTATAACACAACTCTGATATTGTGGCCTTAAACTGATATCAGCGACTCCGTCAAGCTCACGACTATACAAGGAGCTCAGTACGTGTTTCCGGAGAGCCCTGCCGGGTAAAGGTGAGAAGGATTAGTGCTCTTTGGATACGATGAACTCTGAGACACGCCGGAGCTCAGTCAAATCCGGGGGAATGCGGCAGTTCCGGCGCCCTTGATCACGACAGCCACTGTAAGGCTGTAGACGGGTTTCAGTCGTTTTAGCTTACCACGAATTCGGGCTGAAGATAGACATCTCTGAATCTGAATCGGAACCGAACTTGCTTCTCATATCTCCATCTTCGAAGCAATCGATCCATTCTCCTGAACAAGGATTCCGGCCCGAACAGAGTTTTATCCTTGGCCATGCATATAAACGACCGGGATCAGCTCCTCTCGGAACCCTCCATTATGAAATGATTATTGTCGACAGAAATACAGCGTGATCCCTCTTTTGGACGGAGATTCGTTCTCTCGATAGTTTTCACAAATATCGTAGATGGTGTCGAACTCGTTCCGGAAGAGCTCTAACTAGCTCGCGACACAAATCCTATTCAGGCACTGTACCGCGCCACAGAACAGTGCTTCTTCACCGAAAGTCCAGGAATTCCAACTGGTACGGAGCGGATCGGGACCCATTCTCAATTATTGCTCCTATGAGATTCACAATTACCTAAACGTCACACGACAGGCTCCACCTGACGGTAGAGGCGAAGGAGTCTCCTGTTCCACATGTCCTGCAATGATGTTCGAGGAATCCTACGGGCTTTTGAAGTGGACGACGGGGAAAGCGGCTTGGTCGCCACCTAGCCCAGCATACTTCCCGAGAGCACGATGGAAGCCGTATGATTGCCATTGAGGACACCATTCCCAATATCCGCGGAGAATATTGGGGGGTTGTCCGAGTATTCCCACAGGACCCCCTCCAGAGCCTCAAGTCGGGGCTGCAGGCTCCGAGGGAGGGACCTTCCGCATGTCACAATGCGAATCCAGAATCTAGACGACAAGTTTGGTGTGCTGACTTTGCCGGCCTTTCACCTAACCTTAGATTCCCACGCGTCCGAGAAGCGGCTGCTATGGAATGAGTACGTATCGCTGGTCGAACCAAGAAGCTCGAGTAAGTATACATTTATGGCTAGAGACCGATATTTGAAACATTGGAAAGCCCTAGACTCATGCTCAGACACATGCAACATCGAGATACCGCCAGATCACGATTCGCGATGCATCGTACCCCTCCGGACTTTGTATCAAGGGTCATCCGACGGTGGGGAAGAACCCGGCCGATGCGACGAATGCCCTGACAAAAGCTCGCCGTATCACCTTCCGAGCTCCGTTGACATAAACGGAGGAATTATGCATGGTCTGGCATTGATTTCTCTTTTCCTCTCGTCCTCCACAGACCAATCGGAATCTGCTGCGTTGAACGTGGAGATCGCGGAGTTCCTCAACCTCGGGGCCTTCCCTGATTTCTCGACCGCCGCCTCCTCATCCGCGAAGAGACTAGGTTGTCCGGGATCCGAAGGAATCCAGGCCTCGTCTCTTGACGATTTGCACACCAAGAGCGAATCTGTTCACGTGATGTCTCCAGATTTTCGATCAGATTTTTCATAAAATGTACAGGCAAGTTTCACTCGGCATTCAAATCCGTGATTCGACATTCATATCCTGGTCAGGGGAGGGATGAATGAAGGATGCTCAGATATAGTGAGGCACGAGCAGCATTTCTGTGGCATTGCTGAATGATTGCAAATCATCTGCAATGATCGGCAAACCGGCCCCTTGATCCACCCCCTCTCTGGGCACGCCACTGTTCAGCGGGATTGTCTAAGGAACTTCTCACATTATCATTTGGATCATCCGCAGTCTCGCGCGAGCTCGCTCATAACGACATCTCAAACAGTCTGAGGGCGAGCTCCGAGCCGCGCAGCTCGTAGCGGCAGGGGCCGGTGGCGATAGAGGGTAGCCGCGGCGGCACGATGCTTGATGTTGGTCAGCGCTGGTTCGACAAAAGTCACTCAGGTCATCCTTATTTCGGCGTGCGCGCTCTCGAACTCGATCAGGACTTCTGGATGGATGACATCCCCGACCCCGACCAATGCACTATCGTGGCTGAGCTCCGAAGACAAAAAAGAATCTTGGTATACGGATAGCGGATAGCCCACAAATTTACCCCAAACCGAGGGGAGAAGTCCGGAGTGATCGGAAGAGCTCAATCCCAATCGCTGACAATCTCGGGTGCAGCGTGGATTCGCCATCTCGAGTCTGCGATAACGTCATGTCGAAGCCACAACGCATACCAGGGACAAACTTGGAGTTTTCCGCCCTCTTCTGAAGAACGGCCCGCAGACATGCATGAAAGCTCACACAGGCGAACAACGGAGGGGTCCCGTATGGATTGCGTGCATAATCAAAGATAAATTATGGGGTGAAGCAGTGGAAAAGGTGTACGCTGTCAAACATACATTACGCTTTCATCGTAGTGGGATAAGGGGGATCCCTCGTAGGCGTCACTCTTGGTCGCTGAGGGAGTCGACTGAGGATTTGAGAGGGAGGTTCGGAAGTCTACCGTCAAGCTGAGCATTCCTTTCAATCACTGATGATATACACATCATCTATCGAGGCCTATTGACAGGACAAGCAGCATGGGAGCCTCACACGTAACCGATCTTCAATCGGGGGCTTTGCATCAGGGAGATCCTCGCTGATATGTATGTATAATTGGATCGTCCCGGCAGTCGAGCTTGTTCAACAATTATAATTATACGAACCCCTAGCATATGGCGAAGCACCACAGACGTCGACGACAGCGACGAGTTTTCTGAGAGGCTCCGCCTCTGCTCTGGGCGGTCTCTGTGTACTTTTTATCAGCAGCATATGCAGGAGCTGCAGCAATGTGTGAGTGAGAGTGAAACCGTGTCTGAGTGAAAGAGTGACCGAGCGGCCGCGTTTGGGTCGTCAACCATGCTCTCCCCCTGATCATCTTCGTCGACATTGTCCGAGCCGGCTACGTTGTCCGTTCCGCTGCTCTTCAAGAGGTTCTGTCAGATATCTGGTGGTCGAACATGCGAGCTGCCAGCCGACTTCGAACATGAACACAGCGAGGTATGCATCTACCCGCGATCGAGGGCTGCGAAGCTCCTATATCTTACAAGCTCTCCCCTGAATTCCGCCTTGCCCATATTCTGCGGGAGTAGTTCTGGCATTCCGAGGATACAACTTTCTCGAACTATTTCCGGGCCGTCAATGGACATTAGGTTAGTCGAGGACCGGGGGAGGCCAGTGAGAGGACCGCTATCGCCGAGAATAAAGACGATTCTGAGGGATTCGTTGCTGATTCCCAGAGAGTGAATCCACCAAGACAAATGACCATTTCCTGAGGAGTCTTCTGCGACGTCATTTGGTTCCTCACAACATTCACAGCTATCGCATGATCTATTCATTCATTCGTTCGTTTGGGGGAAGAGCCTAAGCAGAACGTGAACTCGAAGACGAATGCCTCTCGTCTGCATACGCTTGCTGTCTGTCTTCAGCTTTTACTCGCTTCCGACAACTTTGATGGTTGAGTATGACAATTAATATATCTCTATGGATGATTCGTAGAGATCCTGAAATGCCTCGGGGGTGAGAAAATCCGAAGCGACTGATATCATGCCCTCTGAGGCGAAAATGCTCAAAAAAAAAATCGGAACACTGTTCGCGATCGAGCATATATTCGGTGTTGGCAAAGCTTCTGTTCACCTCAGCGAAGCAGACTAGGGAAACAAATGAACCAGTGGCGTGGCCAGGATTTTTTTTGGGGGGGGCGGAATTTTTTCCGAACTTGTGGGTAGGCTCACAGAATCATCGGATCTCCGTCTCATATCGATTGAAAAGTCATGATTCGCTAGCAGCAATCGATTCTATTACAAAAAAAATCGAAACAGCAGGGAAACGTTGAATTTAAAACGCCAAGAGGTCTACCTCCGTCACCGCGAAGAGGTAAAGTAGAACAAATGGAAGGCACAAAACAATCTACTGACAACGAAAGGTGACTACACTGGCTGGTAGGCCTTCGCGACTCACAACATTAAGTTCAGTCGGCGCTTTTGCTTGCTGGCGAATCTGTCGATTACGGATTCTATGTCCCACTCATCGTCTCGATGGATGTTCGACACTCTCCGGAAGAAATTACGGGGGGGCGAACGCCCGATCGCCTCCCCCCCTGGCTACGCCACTGAATGAACAAAACATGCCAACAAGTCATACACCCTCATGTCTGTCCTCACCCAGTACCTACGGGAAGGTCATCAGGAAGGAACGAGGAGCTCAGGAAAAAATCTACAAATCCCAACAGGAGCACTCTTTCTGCTCAGAACTCGCGGAAGGCTTCAATATGCCGAGAGGGATTACACGTTGGACGTCCGAAGAAGCTCCATATCGAGTAACACCGAGATGATTCGTATCCGAGAGAAGCGACTCATACGAGGCGTTCACTGTGTGGAGTCCGAGTCCAGCCGTGATGCCTAACTTCGCGGACAGCACTGACTCCGAGGAGTGCACACGTGTTGATCACGCTAGGTTCAACGGGAGAGTAATTTTCTTAAGCTGACGCCGACGACGAGATACCGCTTATCTCCGGCACTATGACCTAATCTTCGCGTATCTCTGTTTGCTCGAACGTGGTGATATAACGAGCGCGCGCAACTTTTCGGGTAAAGGCAAGCAAGTCGAACAGGCAGTCTCCCGAGGGGAACTCACCTTTCCGGGCGGACGGGAGGCAACCGGAGACCGGATGAGCCGATTGTTGAGGTTTCAGAACGCAGAAACAATGTTTCCATTACGGATCGACACGGTCCGTACCCATAGACTAAGTTAAAGCAAGATGGCTGGAGCGTCCTGGCTTTGCTGAGCTTTCCTGTCCGCGGCAGTCTGATTGGCCAGCCGGCTGCCTGTATAGGTGCCTGGTTGACTGCGTTTCGGCGTTATCAGTTGAACTTTGGTCACCAATATTGACCGAAGAAGGGAACAGGACCGAGAGCGCTCGCTACGGCTCTCGACGAAACTGCAGTTTCAGCCGAAAATACTCGTTCGCCCATTCGGCCGCTTCTATGCTGTGGACGCTGGCACCGTTCTACCGCTCCGATAGCGAAATATCGAGAATTTCCGAGTTATTCTCTACTGGGTTCCGTCTATCGAGATCCAACATTACCGTGACGGCAAAAGCGTGACGATATCCGCTTCCCCGAGAGCTTTCGGGTATCCCGGTGGGCACCGGGAATGTCCGTACCGACGTATAATATGAAGATCGACTCTGCTCGGAAGCTGAGAGGACGACCGGCATTTTTCCCCCGTGTACGGTCCATATGTTGGCCGCTCAGCGCTCTGGGACGCTTCGCTCGGAAATTTCCCTCGAACTCCTGGAATCGTTGTGGTCGCCTGCTGCCAACGAAGATGAGTGGATTATTTCTCGGGATGAACATCCAGGACTGTAATCTGCACGCCTCCTCCTGACACATTCACTGAGTTTCCGCGTGCCCTTCTTCTCTCATTCTTATTCTGCCTAAAACATGAGCCGGGGAGCTGGAAGAGTCAACGGATTGATTCCGCATTCCACCGACGCCGACGGGTTGGAATGAATGCTCCCGGAACGAGCTCCGCGCTGTCAAGGAACAGGGCCCTAATGTCTGTCGAATATCCAGGCTCACGGAGGCTGAGAAGTCGATACAATTCATGACGGGAAGAAGCGGAGGATACCGCGTAAGTTCTTTCCACATCCGATGTAGCGCGGGCCTCTCTTGCCCTCTTTCCCAGGAATTTCATTTCTTTCCCCGAAGAGAACCTCGGGATCGCTCGTAAAATGTTTTCCGAAAACCCTTGAAGCTGAGACCTGGCTACCCTCGACGCCGTCCAGTTCGAAGCAGGGATGGGGTCGGAATCGGAGTACACCACCATGGAGTTTTGAACGATCCCCTCGCGGTTCGATAGCGTGAATTCTCGAATTACGAAATTTGCTCTGCGAAGCGCGGCTCACATGAATGAAGTGTCTCGTCTTCTGCGAGGGAGTCCGTCGAATGGGCCGAATTCGAGGACCACCGACGCTCTCAATGACTGCGTGCCAGACTGCCCGGACTCCTTTCTCGCAACCCCTTCTCCGAATGAGCACCGTAAATGAATTACTGCCACGATGAGGATGGAGGTCTCGGCAGTGGCGTGGTGTGCCGGATTGCCGCCCGTCACCGATTTTTTTCTTTGAAAACCTCGCTTCCTGTGAATTCAAAACCCCAAAATGCCACCCCTGGAAGCCCTCGAAAGAGAATACCAACCGGGCGCACTGCGCAGCCCCCGCTCAACCTCCAGTGGCTGCTTCCCAAGCTTCTGGTCCAAACCAGCCGTCTGCGATCGCGCTCCTGGACTCGATCTCATCGTATTCCGCACGCGAGCTTCTGAGCAAAAGCCTGCCGAACGCCCGGATGTTCCATTAGTACACCGTGACGATAGGCGTACTCTTCTTAGAGGCCTGGAGCCTGATCGAACTCGGGACAGGGAAGGAATCCGGGAAACGAGTTCCTTTCCAGAATACCCTTGGTGTTTCGCCCCCGGAGGCGACAGTCGTGGAGTTATAACATCTACTTCGCCCTCGACACTGACGCTCAGCCCGGCTCCAGTATTGAGTCCGTGACCCGCATGGTTGCTGCTCTCGCGAGGGGCCAAAGCTGAAACCAAGATTTCCCCTAGGAAGTGAGACGATTTGTGAAACTCCGCTCTCCAAGACTTCTCGACTGTGAGTTCCGCATTCGGGATCGAGTTGCCCATGTCGTCCCAAGAGATTTCGTCCCCGTCGAATTCACGATTTTTGCATAATTGATCCACGAATCGTTGTTTCTTCCAACCGTCTCATTATTCTCCCGCTACTGTTCAAACAGAATGAGTCAAGAGCATCACATCAAACATCCTCTCGGTGAAACGGGAGGGATATATTTATTCAAAATCTACGAATGAGTCGATTCTATCATTAAATTCACTCCCTCCAGTGAAAGGTTGCTGCATCTGTTCTGGAAAACTTCTCAAGAATAGTATGCATTGAAAAGTCGGGAAATTACTCCCTTGGCACTGGATTTTGCCTTCGCTCCGCTGGGCGGGATCAGAGTGTCGCAAGCGGGGTTATTCCTGTAATTCTGACAGGTAACGTCAGGTAGGTTCGATGTGATCACTCGCAGTAGAAGGTTCCCATACTCGAGAGCCTCCTGCCCGCACACAGTTTCGATGGTTTTGGTGGCGCAGTCGGCGTAACGGAGGTAGACACAGCAAGCAGTTCCGACTCGGTCCGCGAACTTGGCTTCTTCGATCGTTTGCAGTCCGACCTTCACGTCCTCGATGCATTTACGGCCTTGAGGTTGAGCTTTGGCCAAACACGGGGCGTGTTTCAAATACCCGGCACGGAGCTTGTCACCGCGGGAGCAAAACTTTTTTTGCGTATCGCGAACGCCTTCGGTCAGAAGATTGATGACTTCACGCTGGATCGGAGTAGTGCAGAGTTTCGTGTAGTTACCAAAGCAGTCACTCACTTCTTGGTAAATTTTACATTGCTTGTCGACATCGGCTTCGCTTGTCGGAATCCTGTTGCTGGTCGCCCCTGTGGCTGCACACAGATCGAGTTCACGCAGGTGACAACGGTCCGCAGCTTCAACGCCGGCCATGAGCATGGAAACCAACGCGAAAACTGCTGCTGAGGTCTTCATGGTGAGATGTTCGAGACTACGGCTCCAGACTCCGAATGTCGCAGCAGCACCAGACCCAATGTTTATATACTCCCGTTCTTAGCCTCCTGTTCGAGGGTGTTATTGGTACCCATGAGACGCTTCGCATCGCAGCTGTGCCATCCCCATCTCTGCTCTGGTGTCGAACCCCTCATAGCCCAGGGAGCACACCCTCGCCTGCGTTCCAAGAACGCTCTTTATCTCATTTTTATCTCGCCGAAGGGAACCCAAAGTCAATACGGACCAACGTTCCTGGCACCGAGCAGACGGACGCCTGATACACATCAGCCGGTCTCTTCAAGGCTCTCGTCCTCCCGGTTGAAAACGAGAAGTCGGATCGACTTGAGGCTGGTGAATCCCGGAGTCCGGCTCAAACAGAAGAGAGACACCGCACGCGACAAGAAACGCACCGAGTCTTCTTCGTGGAAATTGCGGAGACGATCGTTTCTTCTCCGAGACAAAAATCACCCCGCATTAGAAAGCTCCGTCTTCTCTTCCGAGAATCTTTGGGGACAGATCCCCGAATGATCCCGGTAGTAGTTAGGTTAGAAGTCAGGTGAAAATCCATTGCGTTCCTTTCCCTTTCCGTTGGCAAGAATCGGACGTCCGAACCATTGATAGTCGCGGCCATGGGGAGAATCGAGGTTTGCATGACGGACCGGTCGAGTCCACTGCCTAGAAGGCAGACGGATTCGACCGCGGGGGGGCCGCAGTCTGGCATGCGACTCATGAGATGACCGATCGGATCGCCTAAAAGTACGATTCAGATTTTGAACACCTGGTCTCGCGAGCTTGGGCTTATAATATAACGGAACGGAACATCAATAATCATTAATGATTGACATTTCCAAGATGTTCAGCGAGAGCGGTTCCATCTTGCGCTAAAAACGGGGCCCCGCGCAGCTCCTGGAAGTTGGTTCATCAGCAAAAGACGAGTTCCTGATGAGCGAATCCTTAACCGTTCAACGTTTCCTTCCATCTATAGTATCTCCCGATCAATGGCGCGATGGCCGCGTTCCGGAACATACTTCTGACCCTGTGCAATGTCATCACTTGGTAGCGTTGACTCGCCTTCAAACTCCCCGGACGTCATCGGAGAAGTGTTGTCTTCGCCGCCGAATTCGGGAAGTATTCCTTAGGATGGAGGTCAGGACTCTCGTAACTGTCTGAAGCCAACCGTCCCGATCCTCGCATCACTCGGTCGGGTAGCATGGTTTCGTTGCGACCACATACGCCTCGCGGATGGTGCCCGGCTGATGAATATATGTATATACGGTCGCTAGGTTCACGGACTCAGCCATGAACTTCGATCTCTTCGAATATCTACGAATGCTTGACTAAGGGAATGCAAATCACTGGAGCGGCATGAGAACAATATCCGTGGATTAACAGCTCGTGTATACGCTCACCTTCAGAGAGATTCCCTTTCGAATGCCCGCGAAGCCCTCACCGAATCATTGTCTCGGATACGGCCGTGAGAGGTCTGACTCCCTGTCTTCCACTTGATGAAGTAAGGGAGCTTGACCCATGAATCCCGCCGGATTTCGTGGATCCTCAGGCATCGGAGCTCCCACAATCACTCCCTCAGCTGTGATCTCCATTTGATTCTAAGGACTCCTCTGAGTCGGAGGCATTGAGACAGTCTCTGTGGGGCGACCTCTTGCATCGGTTCTACTTCAAGGTAGCGCTGTGCCTTCCCTGTACATCTCCCTTTCGCGATGATCTCCCAGTAATTCTGCCGCTCCCGAGACTGACATCCGTCTGAGGCGAGCGGCCGTTGGGTGCTCAGGGGGTAGAGCTTCGCTCCCTGTGCTTCCTTCCCTTCCTTCTGAATACTCCCTGAGCAACCACATGTGCTCGGATCGAGAGATTCCACGGTCGGAGCAGCGCGAGATTCCCTCGAGTGGACACGGGAGGCGTGCGCTCCGACTAACTATTCGCTGGCTATATATGGATAGAGGGGCTTCCTCAGATTTGACGAACGTCAGTCCGCAGCGTCCTGATCCTCTATGATCCATGGGCAGTTAAGACATAAAATGCCCGTATGATGCTCCATGCGGTCTCTCCTAGTTCCAGATCATTGCAGAATTCGTGCATCAAATAGCTTTGTAGATGAGAATCCATGACGTGAGTATCGGACTCTTTCCCTGGCGGAAATTCTAACGTCTCGATGCTCCAATAAAGGCGGCAGCTCGATGCCGGCCAGCAACACCCCTCCATGTGCCCTCCGTATACGCCTGCACGCAGGAGCGTCCTCGCCTTTTCTTCCAACTGAAGATTGAAGCAAACTCAGTACATACGACAAGGCACCTGGTGCTATCGACATGGCAGCTACGTGCATCTCCCCATGCCGCGGAGAGGTTTCAGAATCTTCAGAGAGTTCTGACTCGAGACTGTTTTCCCTCAGAAGGAGGTTGTGAGCATATTTTCCCTTCCTTCCAAGTCCCGCATGAAGGAACTCTTTCTTCTGCCAAACAAGACGGAGTGCTGGCGCGACAACAACCCTGACCGCTCCCCGACCTCTCTGCGTCGGGACGTCATTGGACAGGCTCTATGCGCATCGGAAGCTCTCATAGCGTCTCGTTCAACGGTAATGAACTTTTGACTGTCCACCCGCAAGCTTTCGCAGGCCTGCGGGAGCTCCGCGATCGCACAGCGCACACTCCTCGAACCGACTAGGAGAGGTCAATCGGAAAAACTGCCAATTGATTGGCTGTGGGCATCATTCCATGGGAGAAATCTCGAGCACATGGAAATCCAAAGAACAGACGTCTCAGCGATGAGAATGGGGGCGGGTATATGTATATGTATGCGCGTCCAGCTCCCGAATAAGGATGAGTCGACTGCGGTCCCCCATCCGATTAGAACACTTCCGAAAATGAGAACGACGAATAGATCATTGGGTTTCACCTTCTGCTGATTTTTTCCTGTTTTTGCCCAGCACAGAGTGCGTCGAGGCTCTAGACTTGCAGACATTTTGGGGTGGAAATTGATTCTCTAATTTCTTATCTCAAGCGAGGGATAGCAGAATTTTGATCACGAGTCGGATTGAGGTTATCAGAACGTAATAATCCACACACTGATTGTATCAAAATAACACGGTTCCAGTCATTCGCCTGAACAATGCAAAATAGGTAATTTGGCAGAACTCTCTGCCTGTCTTCCTGACCGGCGAATTACTGACTCATGGCGACAAAGTCCCGAATAGGTACTTCAACTCCATCTTTAATCCAATGGCAGGATGAATTCAGGGAGACGGGCTCTCGACTGTGTTCACATCGGGGGTCATTTCCACAGCTTGTGGACCCACCGGCAGCAAACAAGTGGAGCAGCACTCTGCCTTCTCACAAGCTTCCTTCGTGCAAGTGCAAATGCGAGCGATTCGCGCGCTCTCCTCTAGAATGTCTTGCGCATGCTTCGACTTCACATGAGATCTGTAAGATAAGGAAATTGCATCCTGAAGAAAGTTCTCCAAAATAACAATGGGAGAAGAGAGCTCCATCGTCGCCAGTAGCGCCTGGCGCCCAAACTCCGCTGCCTAAACATGTCGGAGACTGACCTGAAGGAATAGGGAGTAGCGAATTTCTTGGAACAGACGTTGCATTGATGCGGTTTCTCTCCAGTGTGGGTGCGTCGATGAGATTTCAGATGGTGCGATGCACCGAAGATCTTCCCACAACTTTCGCACAAGAAGCGCCGCTCGCCAGTGTGAACGCGACTATGCTTTTTCCGATCGGAGACCGTGGTGAACTTCCTATCACATTCCAACCACTCGCACTCGAACGTTTGACCTGGGAGAAATTGAGGCATCGCTGATCGGCATGGGGACCTGAGTCGAGCAGCCCTTGTCTCTTCTTTGCTGATCGACCAAGGCGACTGGATAAGCGATATACATATAGTACCTGTGTGTATTCTCTCGTGGGCTCTCAGCCGATATCTCGTGGAGAACGTACGAGTGCATTCAAGAGCTTCGCATTTATAGGGGCGCTCATGCGTGTGAATTCGGAGGTGTATATTTCGACTGGAAAGGAATTGGACGCCTAGAGCCGACATTCGATCTCGATGATCTTACAGAGACAAAGTTTTTCACGGAGAGCTAATCACCTGTATGACGTCAAGAAGGCTTTGCCGCAGCCCTCTTGGGAGCAGAAGAAGGTGAGCTCCCTTGTGTGTCTCTTCTTGTGCGTTTTCAGATTCCCCTGCGTTGAATACGTCTTGTCACAGCCATACACATCACAATGGAAACCTTTCGTTCGTTCGCCGTTCAGCCCGTCCCGTGTCTCTGGAAACGCGATAGTAAATTCAGCTTTGATGGGGATTCCACTCATCCGATGGCTTGGTTCATAGCCCCTCAGACCAGTGTCCGTAAGATCGATGAAGATGCTGAATCTGTAGATGGTCGCTTACTAATTGTCAAGGTGGCATGAGTGGCTCTTTCGGGGATGTTTATGCCCTGCACTTGGAATGTCAGGTGATTGTCGTCGCTCACCCTGTGCTCGATGCTGGAATTCATGCAAGAACGATTCACCGAAACCCTCAATCTCCCAGTCGCAGTGGGTGCTGTTAGCTCATAGCTGAACAGGGTGCACACCGCGTGCTCCGAAATTCTTTGTCATTTACCTGACTAGATGATTCGTTCGTTCATCCGTAAGATCCTCCAGAAGATGGTCACTGCAAATTTCGTCATGGTGGTACATATCCTGGAGTGTGATGGACGACTCTTCGAACAGGGTGCAGCGTTTTCGATCGTCACTCGAAGACATGATCGCTCCTTATCGTATCCGGTGCTCGAAGACTGGAAGCATTTCACTTGAGCGTATTTATTATTGTCAATTCTTTTGGAGTACACGCACATGCGCTCATCACGTGGCCGGCTGTGTCATTCCTTGCCACGGCTCTGCGATCACTATCAAACAGGAGCTGTCTTCAAATTTTGTATCATCCGCTCGCTGCCGGCAGAGAGCCGAAGAATGAAACTGCTCCCGACTGGAGACGGATCGGAGAGTGACTCGCTCGGAGGTCCGACGCGATTCCCGTTGAGTTGGGAGACTGTATGTGCGGCGCAGCCACTGCTCGAATGGACCGTTGAGAACATCGGCGGCTCGCCCTCGGGGAAAGATTAGATTCGTGTTGGCAAGCGTAAAGTGTCGATGGAGAGCGACTCGATGACATCTAGCGCACACATCCTCTTGGAAGCGGATCTCATATCTAGTCTATTGAGCGACGGCTCGGAATGGTCGATCTGAGACAATGCTTTCGCCGCAGGTTTTATATGCGCGTCCAAATTGCATAAGGTCATTAATGCCTTAGGAGCCTTGCCATATTTTAAATTTCAGAGGTACTTCGCACGTGTCCTCGACATTATTGGGGCTCAATGTGACCACAGCTCCTCGAGGCTCCGCTCCCTGAAGCTGGAAGCTCGATTTTCCAACACCGAAACTTCGAGCTCTCACAAGGAGCTAGTTGAGATCTCTGACTGCCAGAAAAATTCTCAGTTCATCTGCCCCTCAATTCTCTGACTCTGATTTCATCATTCGTGAGATCTTTCCGACGTTCTTCAAGCTCGTCTTCCGATTGCCCTATTGTATACGCGGAATACATGGATTCCCCGTCCCGTCTTGCGGAGCTAGAAGAAATTTGACAGGAAATTCGTCGAAAGTCTTTTATTACATGATAATTTCCCGTATGTAGGGTCCCTACCCCCTTCCATGTGTACCTAATCCATGACGGGGTCGACTGCTCAGAAACGAAACGTGATCTAAGAACAAAAAATATTGCAGTATGTCCATCTTATGACTCGTGAACTGGCTGACAGATGCACCTAACTAACTTCATTGAAAGACTGGGTGTCTCGTGGAGGGATAACGCTCTCACTTAGGAGAAGTTAAGAAAGTCCTCGGCATGCACACTCCCGGAAAAAATCCAGCGGGGTGAGAATACTTCGCTCTCAGAATACTCTGAGAATACTTCTCAGAATACTCTGCTTTCGATGGGGCCCGTCTCGTCGGACTTCTTAGCTCTCGGGGCCGACATTTACGGGGTCGGAGTTTTTAGATCTGGTTTCGCGACTGGTTTTTCCTCAGCATCTTTATCTTTCGTTACCTCCTGGATGGTGTTTCCTTCATTCCACTTGCCGAGATAATCCACGATTGAACTATGACCAAAAGTCCTGGCATCGTCGAGTGGAGTATGACCCCAACTAGAAAGCGAGAAAATAGTTCCGGTCAAATCGATCGCTGATCGCTGTGTGAGGAAAGCCTCGAAACATTCCATGATCCCGGTCGTTGGCTGGGACCTTGATTCGATCTTACCGATCTTTGTTGCAGGGATTCACACCGCAGATTTTGAGAAGGAACTCAACCGCTTCTATGTGGCCTTCGGCGGCTGCCAGATGGAGGGCTGTTCTGCCGTCGTAATCGGAGAGCCCCATGTTCATTCCAGACAAGTAATGTCTTCGCATAGCGGTAACATCACCGCTGGCCGCTGAAAATAACAGATTGACCACTTTCTGTCCTTTGGTGTCGTACTTTTGACGACGCGGGTCTTTCTTCTGGGTCATGTGACGGAGATTGTCGTAATGATGGAACGAGAACACGCGAACTAGTTCTTCGCAGAAGTTCACGCCGCGCACCGAGTTCCCTGTGGGGTTCAAAGAGATTTTATCGGAACGGTCAGCGGAAGCCCTAAATATCAGCCGGAGAGACGGTTCTCGCGAGAGCTCACCGTAGTTGTCGAGGGGAGGCGACCAGAGACCAAGGCCCATGACGTTCGGTATCACGACCATGGTGCACCCGGCCACTCCCGTCTTGGCGGGTAGACCGACTTTGAATGCGAATTGACCCGAATAGTCATACATGCCGCAAGAGTGCATCAGCGATAAGACATCGCGACACGAGTTGGGGTTGATGACCTTCAAAAAGAGAAGCTCGTATCAAGTTCGGAGAACCGATTGTGCAAAGCGTCGGCGTCGCGTCGTTCGATGCGTGCGTCACGAACTACTCGCACTCCAGTATTCAGCTCGCGCTCGTACCTGATGGCCGGTGATCGGACAGATGCCTCCGTTGGCCAATGTAGCAGCCATGACAGACACCGAATGACAATTCACCTCGAGGGAACATAGTTGGAAATAGAAATCCATAGCGTCCTTCAATATGACCTTCTCTGGGAAGCATTTGTTTTCCTTCATGTAATAGGCGATCGCGTAATTACGATCCGCAGCTTCACGCTCCGAGAGGAAGATCGCATTGTTGAATGACAGATACTCTCCACCCGACAAAGCGCGGTAATACTGGCACATCTGAGGACCACAGGACGCAACGTTAGTAATTGAACGACCAGCTTCAACGCAAAAGGAATTTCTTCCGCTCGAACGTGAATTCCTACCCAATCAAACTTCTCCGATGCTCTCATCTCGGGCTCGATTAGATTGAGCAGCGTAGACGCGATAATTATAGCTCCTGCGTTCACCATCGGATTGTGCGGTTTCCTGTTGTGATCGAGCACGAGCTCGTTGAACATTCTTCCAGATGGTTCCTGACCGACATATTGATGAACAGTATCCGCCCCAAGTTCCGAGAGGGCGATCGCATAGTTCAGGGGTTTCCCTGACGATTGTATGGTGAAAGGAACCTCCGCGTCGCCTGAGTAAGAGAGATTTTACTTTAGAGAATTCCTCAAATAATTTCTCTCCTTCCTCCATCACGCAAGAAAACGTCGTCATCATCTTGTATTGCTCACCGATTGCGTATCTTTGGCCATCCACGGTGCACACCGAGACGCCCCAGTAGTCGGGCGAGTATTTTGCCAACTGTGGTATATAAGTCGCGACGTTGCCGTTCTGATTGCCTTTGCATCTCCAGTAGAATTTCTCGACATATGCCGTGAAATCTTGGAAATCGGGAATTACGAACTGGTGTCTGAGTGCTCTCGTGATAAGGACAATGTTCTCTTTGAGAACGTGCTTGAACGTTGCCTTATCCAAGCTCAAACCTTCCAGGGAACCCATGCCACCCGCGCCTCCATGAATTTCGCGCAAGTTCGTCATCATTTCCTGCAGTAAGCGAAATGAAGGCTTATTTTGCTGCAAGTCGAGCCAATGAAGTTCCCCTCCCTTTCACATGAACGTTCTTGTGTCCGTGAATGACTTTCGAAAGAGGGATCTTCGTTCATAGTATCGAACCTTGAGCCGGTGGTCGTTTTTCTTCAGACCAGTAGCGAAAAGAGCGTCGAAGAACTTCGCGATGGATATTTTATCGTCTTCATCCCTAAACATGTCGAAGAGAATATCCTCGACGTTGGTCGGATGCGCCTCCTCACTGGAAATAAGAGGAAAGTGAGACTCCAATCGGACTCGATCCGGCGGATCCGCTGGTGAATCAAGTCACTGCTCCCTCTCCCCTCCCCCCCTCCCCCACGAAATTATCACGATTGGCTCACCCTTTCAACGCTTTCGCTTTGCCTTCGCGAAATTCCTCCTCCGGCATGAAGATGCGACTCGCATGTGAATACGCTCTGCTGGGTACATGCTGATTCTCATACCAAGTCGAGAAGCGGTCATTGCCAAGAGGTTTTCCGCCGGAGAACTGGCCGGACCGCTTTTCGGTAGTATTTCGATCTTGATGCCTCTTTAAATGAGTTTGCTGAGAAGCCGTTTGGTGAACATTGCGATGTGGACGATTCACAAGCTGTGAGAAAGCTACAGGGGGCTTCAACTTAATCAGTCGGCAAAAGCGGCCTGTAGTGGAAAAAAGTTCCTCATCAATGCTTCGAAATGTCTTCTCCGATATATTCTGAGCCGGAGCGGCCTCGAGGGAAGGCTCAACTTCCGGAAGGATGCAGTCTTGATCTGAAGACTCCCGACGTCCAAAGTTCACAAACATTCGCCTCGATGATCCATGACTCAGAGCCCGGGGATCGTTCGAGTGTCACAGCGCGAATCGATAAACGATATTGCGTGACATCGTGGTATTCCAGAAGTATTCTTACCAGGAACGTCAATCAAGACCCAGACCCACGAGGAACGCAGGGAGTCGTCGGGACTCAGAATTGATCGAAATCGAAGACAAGAATGGGATTCTGCTTCAAAGAGGCGACTCTACCTCCTTCCGACTCAGAGTAAGGGAGAGACTGTCTTGAAATCCTCAAAAAGGTGGGACGCGTCTCTGACCTACAACGATGCTTCGTTCTAAAGTATTCACGCTCACTCAGAATTCACCTGAACTCATTAATCAGCCGACCTGTCGGACCTCACACGCTCGGAGATCGATATCCGTTGACTCGGTCAACCTCTGATTATATCACTCGCGCGCCGGTGCGGTTGTGTGACCACAAGGTTCGGCCAGAGATATACGAGCGGCTGAGGTCGTGCTCTATGTCGGGAACACGCCGTGTTGTACTCAGACCAATTCGGCTGCGATTCGAGCAAGATGGCCGGAGGGCGAGGGCCCTTGAGGAGAAAGGGCGATATGTCAGCACTGGGGAGCGAACTCCGGCCAAAGATTCGACTGGGCGCGCGGGGGACGGACGTTCCGGGGAACAGTATCCAATCTCGGACTCGCATCGAGGCGGCGTCGGGGGCTCGATAGAGGTTCCGCCACCGCACCATATCATCGAGACTTCCAATGGTTGTCCATGCAACGACTCTCAACGAGCAGTGTCCTGGGAGGAGCTCCTCGAGACGTTGCTCACGATCCAAGGGCCCAAGAGAGGTACCCGTGCGTGAGGCTATCGACAGTCCCGGAGCCGATTCTTAAAAGTTCAGGAGCGAGTTCTGTTCGACTGGAATGAAATGCTCTCATCTTCCCTGGAGAACATCTCGATAAACATGTCGTAAAAATTCCCGTCCGATGGAAAATCACAGGGAGCATCCCGACGAGGAGTTCCCTCCACTCCTTTTTGACGGAGACCGAATAATGTAGGGCGATGCTATAGCTCGAGTACTAGAAGGCCGCTCACAATGGTTCCGTCTGTAATGACGATTGCTCATCGTAACAACTGGTTCTGCGCGTGACTACACCTGAAGGCCTCGCGTGCTACTCGCGGCCCAATAACGATGACTTAACATCTTGGATATTCGGGATAGATAGCCTCAAAAAAGCCGCTGCACTACAGCGGCGACGAGGCTTTGACATTCGGAGAAGCTGTCGAGAAACATCGGAAAGAAGCTAGCATTGATTCGATTTACACGATAAGCAATTACGAATAGGGAGCGCGAAAAAACTTTATTAAACAACGATCGTCCACGTTAACAACCACAAGTCCGGCCGATCCTGAGCAGGGCAAACCTCGACCACCGAGCGATCTGACGCTCTAATCGTAATCTCCTCCGCCGAAATCATCGCCGCCATCATCATACGTCGGTTGAGTATAGGTATCTTCAGCTTCGAAGGTAGGCGCCTGGTAAGTGTCTGCAGCTGGATAGCTTGGCTCTACGTACGAGACTGTCGCCGCTCCGTATGCCGGTTGATCGTCCACACCCCCGTACATTCCACCGGCCTTGTCCGGATGTTCCGCAATAACGTCAATGTTCTGATCGTCTTGGTTCGTATTTGTCGTTGTGGTGTTCGGAGCAGCTTCTGCGCTATGACTATGCATCATGGAATTGATCGCATAGCCAGCCAGGCCTCCCGCAGCGGCTCCGGCTACGAGACCCCCGATGCCGCTCGCCACGCCGCCCCCGGACCTCGCAGGCTGCTGGATGACCTGCGTCTGGGGTTGCTGGTACGGCTGTTGAGGGAGCATTCCAGGCGGATACTGAACTTGCTGGGGATAGCCCGTCGGGGGAGCATTCGGATAGGCTCCGCCGTACTGGCCCGGCTGCATTGGATAACCAGGATTGAAAGCCGGTGAAGCGAACGGATGGGGGTTGCTGTGAGGATTTTGGAAAGACTGCTGCTGTAGGGCCATGGAATTGTCGTTGGTTATCGGCGCCTGTGGGAACTGCGGGGGAGGAGGAGGCGCTTGGTACGAGGTGACCGCAGGAACTGCGGTCTCCTCTTTGTCCCTCGGGCAGCAACAAGTGAAGACCATTACCACGAATATGATGCCTCCAACGAGTGCGATGGCCGGAATCAAATAAGGGAGTATCAAGAAGTTGTCGTCGCTGGGGCTCAAGACTTTCGGGTCGAAACGGCCGCGATGCGAAATTCGTCCGTTGTCTCCTTTGACCCGAACTATGTGGGTTTTGCTCTGCAAACTGAACTTGGCCTTGCACGAGCCGCGGGTGATGAAGTCGTCTTCTGGCCCGTCGAAACCCTCACAATTAACCGACGCAACGATCAGCGTAACATTGTTCGGCAAACTTGACGTACACTCCCACCTCACGCTGCTTCCGTTGTTTGCCCGTTGAGTACAAATTATCTCGTCAGGAAACACGTCACCGCAACCAGCGACACATCTGCAACAGCAAAACTTTAGCTCGTTGCCAAGTGACTCGAGCGAGCGCGTAGTTCCGAAGGAAAGAGTCGCTCGATGCTCGATATGTGTCCCTTGGTGTGAGTGCGTGTAATACTTTGAGGAGCGAGGAGGACAAGCTGGTACAGAACACTGCTTTCTGCGCGAGAATCACCGGGTCGGCGTGCTCTGCGATTATTCAGGAACATTGGATCGGATCCTTATGCATCAAGCAATGAGCTGATCGCTCCCTTTTCGATAGGCCGGCAACGGAAGGACCCGATATCGATTTTCACTCGGGGAGCGGTTCTCGTCGATCATATCGACGCACGTCGCTCCGGTAGAGCTCTAGTAAGCTCTACCGGAGAAATTCAAACTCACTCTAATTGGTCCGAAGGTTCTGTGCGCCGTCGAATTGTAAGTTTCCCTCTGGACGCTCGGAACTCCGTGTAATTCCGCAGAAGAACCTTTTCGAAAGGTCGTCCAGCCGGCGTGTTATTGCGTGACGTCGGCGCCGCTGGTGAGGCATTGTAAACGCCGCTTCCCGACGTAGTTTCAACGCTCACTATTGTCGCGTCTGCCGTTGTCGGACTGTTTTGAGAGCCGACGTCGGGCCGGGACGGCAACTCGGTCGAGTCACGGACTTCAGAGGTAGGATCCGACGACTGCTCCAACTCAGGTTCCATGGCCGTATACTCTGCCGCATGACTTGAGCCAGGAAGTACAGGCGTACTCTGCTGGAAAGAAGGGCGGCGTCCTTAGTTAGGAACATTCGTCTCTCCTAATGCAGTAGCGAATCGGCCGTCATCAATTCGGAATATTGAGATGAAAAACTTGATATCGAGATGGAATCCCGCCGACATTCTTGTCATCCGGCTCTGCGAAAAAAACCTGCTCGATGGAGATTCCTCTCAATCAGGGAGGTCAATTTCCGTTTCTTACCACCGGGAGCTCTGAGGATCCAAGGTCATCATCGCTCGCGCTCACGGTGGCCTTCGAGCTCGGAGAAGTGAGGAACAGACCGGCACTCGGACGAGTTTCATCGCCGATCTTGGTTGGGCCTGCCGGCTCAGTATCGAGACCGCCACATATCCCACAAGATATCAGAAGAATATAGGGAGCCACGCACTGCGTCGCCATGAGCTCCATGTCACGACGAACTTGGCGACTCCGGGACGTACATACGGTGGCGTGCAATGATTCCCGACGGAGCTGTACATACTTGGTTGTCATAGCTACAAGGAGTGTCGCAGACGACTGATTCTTAGCATCGTAGGTATTTCATGTCCCCGTGCGGAAGTATCCGAATTTTTTCTCTGATTTGATAGCTGCAGTACGTAGAGAAGCGAAGCTCTGAGAGTGCAGACTGGATTCAATCGCTCTACCGGCCGATTCGACCCGAGATTCCCGGTTCGGCACGAGCACAACCTAGTCCCCGAGAGTCGCGTTTGCGAAGTCGGACCGTACCCAAGCGTATCCTTGAAAACAGCTCGGACGGCGTGCATAGAGCATGGATAATTCTCCACCCGGCTGTCGCTTAGAACGCAGATCGCGCGATCCAACTTTGACCCCGAGAATAGGGCGGGCTGCAATCGGATCGGATCCTGTGAGTCGATCACCCACAACTCCAAATGAACATCTTCCAAGCGGGAAACAAACGGGGAGTTCCCGAGGATCTCTTTGACGGCCTGGCTCACATCTGCGCCGTGTCTCGATTTCAGGCTGAGGGTCGTAGAGACAGGAGGGTTGGAGATGACTCCGGTGACTCGGGAGCACAGACTTCGTTCAACATATCCTTCACCAAACCTCTAGTAAGGGAAGGCCGGAGAAAGATCGTGGTCTTCTTGGGAAACAGTTCATTCTGAAGCCCTGCGAGATGATACGGCATGGAACGAGCGCGAGATCCGATCGCTTGCTCTCCGTGACCCCCATCGACCGTGTAGCGCTCACCCTGCCAGATCGGGGCAAACATGTACATATGTATCTCCTATTTGTGTCGATGACTACTAGATGGGGAGCCCATGGAGAGAACAACAACATAAACGGCACCTTCGGCGTCTTTTGGGCCCCGCAAACCCGTTCACGTATCGCGATTCATGACCCCATAATCTTCACGGACGTTCTTAAAATTTTTTGCGTTTCCCCGACGCGCATGTTTCACCTCCAGAAGCTCCGCCAATTGCGGGCGAGGTCTCGTAGTGGAGATCGAACTTTTTCATGGTACGTCAGGCATCACTCCGCGGGTCAGGGTAGCTCCCTCTCGATACATACAGGGATTCACCAAGACATGATACCGAACCCGTGAGCCGTCCACAACCCGGCTCCAAAAAAATTACACATCTCAATGAAGGGCATACCGGGAATCTCTCACCGTTCGCTGACTCAATGGCGCGGATCCCTAGTGTCCGCGTGGGCAGGGGCCTCATCTGGAGAAAGACTGTATCGGGACATGATGATCGAAAACGAGTATATAATAGATCATCATTATAACGGAGCTGTATATAACAAGGAACGGTCACAAAGGACCGACTTCTCGGTCCCGGACCAGCCTATGGAATGTTCAATGTCACGTGGCTCGGCTATAGCGGACCCGACGATGGACCTCTGTATATAACAGGCTGATTGCTAGTCCCCGGTCCTATCTCCTCTCATGTCAATAAAATCGATTATAATGGAACTAGTCTTACGAGTAGGAAGTTCGGAGGCGATAGCCTAATGGATGATTTTCAAGGTTTCTTGTCGGTAGGGGAGCCAAAGCGGTTTTCTTCCGATGGTTTTCACGTCTCATTCCGTCTGACGAACCCGTCTCTAGATACAACGGAGTTCGGCTACGACGGACCGCTTCAACCGTTTCAAGTCCGATATGACGAAGTTCTTTTGTGTATATCAACCACTCAGGTCTCCAGTCAACCTTGCCTGGGGGACCTTCACCATGCTGCACGGGGACTTGCGATTCGATTGCGAGCCGTGGTCCTCACGCAGCTTGATAGATGCCGGAAGATGGAGGCATGGTGAACATTTGGAGACGACCACGGGCAGATTGATTGACAGCAGCGGTATAGAATTAGCCGATCGGCCCGCCCGGAAGATAAGACAGGAGAGAGATTGAGACGACTGAGCGGGAGGTCAAGCGATAAAATATTTCGCCTTTCAATTGATGGAACGCTAAGAGCCAGGAAGCACACAATCTCTCATTGCGGGCCATACGAGCAACATACGGATCCGCGCGGAATCTTATTCCATAGATACGTACCCGTGTACTAGTATTTCAGAGCCTAATGAGGAAGCCTCACCGGGGCCGAAAATTCTCAATGAAGTATCGAACTCAATGATTTTTTAATGTCTACTAAGCAGTCCAGCAGTTGGCCTGAGCGATCTCCTCGGCGACGTATGAGCTCGAAGAGGATGTGGATTATGCATACATTACACGGATTCTGGGTTCCGTCGGGGGGAACCCAGATACCCTCTCGTTCTCCCTCTCTATCCCCCATGTTCATCCCATCGGAATCGCAGTATCAGGCACGTAACTACATAGTATGCATATCTAGCGTAGAAGATGTCATACTGAAAATCCCTCGCCTCAATTCAGTGGGCGTTTTTCGTGGAGTCCTTCAGCCGTGATTTGAGTAGGAATTCGTTGGACCGAGTAAGTTTCGCAACTGAATCCCTTTGGAGGATGAACTCCATTCATTCGCAGGACCCGAAAGTAAGTGGCAGGAAGGAAACTCGGAGGACGGAAAACTTCTGCATAATCTGCGCGCTGATCAGCTCAAGCTTCCGGGAGACCCCTCTCAAAACATTGAAGATTCCTCCGGTCTCCATCAGAGCTCCGGCGCAGGACGGATAGCAGACTTTTGCAGACTTTTTTTACCCCGACTTGAACGGACCCTCGAAGGGAATGTGACGAGCCATGTCGAGCGATAGAAGAACTCGAGCATTCGAACCACTGACCATGGGGCAGCTAAGTTGCGGTTTTTCCCGGTAACTCCATGTCGGATCGGAGGCCGCCAAAACGGGGGGCATCTTTGAGGTTTCGAAGATGCCACAATGCTAGCACTATGCTAGCTCCTAGGGGAGCGGTCCTCCTCCGGATGTTCCTGGAGTTCCCATTATTTGTTGAGTCGCTCGCCCGAGAGTGAGCTGGAAGATCTGAACGCTACCTCAAATGGTGCAAACGCGATTAACGGGTTGAGCTCACGCTGGGACGGAGTGGTCGGCAATCGAAATCCCCTCTTGCTTCCGTCTGTCGCCCAGGCCGTTTTGAGGGTACAGTCTATCGCCCAGGCTCGTCTAGAGCTCAGCGTGGCTCACGTCCATGTGAGTCTAAAGGTCTTTCTCCAGGAAACACCACGGAGAGCTCGGGAGCCCTCAGGGGTCGCAATTGAAAGCGGTCCGCTGTTTTGTTGATGCATAGGAACGTGCAGTCGGGAAATCGGATGGGACCGCCCGATCGCCATTGAACACTCAGCAAAGACCACCGATATCATTATTCCTGCTCCCTCCCATCAAGTGAATCCGCATAGGTTTAATCCCATTACCCGTACTTGGATTGTGAACCAGGCATGAAAACGATTTCTCGACGGAAAGTACAATTATACTGAGAGTACAGCGCGAGAACGCGAACACAAGCCACCGAGGAGGAGAAAGCTCAGGGAGCGTCTGCTCGATTCGCCGCCACCGCCGCCGCGCTGCCGTTGTCGTCGCCGCGCCGCCGCCGCTGTTGTTGGTGTGTGGTGTGTCTGTGTCGGCGGCCCCGAGAGCAGCCGCAGTGTGCTCTCCCTGCTGCTGTATAGGGTGTTTGGCCACGTCAGTTCGCTGTTGATCCGGCCGTGCACTTAGCAGGATTCTGTCTTCCCGCGCACCGAAAACAACCTAAAAATGAATCTGTTTCGACTACTGGGGGATCTGTCCCACTTGTTCGCCATAATAATACTGTTGCTGAAGATTTGGAAAACTCGATCGTGCGCCGGCATCTCGGGTCGTTCTCAGCTGCTCTTCAGCATTGTCTACGCTGCTCGGTATTTGGACTTGTTCACGTCATTTATTTCGCTGTACAACACTGTGATGAAAGTCATCTTCCTTGCCGCATCGATTGGTGAGTTCAACTCGAGAGGTCACGTACTCGGCTGACACACGCTCGATCAGAAAAACGGCCAAATACTGATGGCTGCCGCAGACAGGTAGTTCAATCCGAGATAGTGGCCGGCAACAGTGACAGAATCGGCGCGATGACTCCTCGAACCCCGAATGGGGTTGTGGTCTCGAATGCGGGTCTTCGGGAGCAACCATTTCCCTCGAAGGAGCTTGCGAGCTCGTGCGACACGCTGACGTGGTGCGATTCTGCCATGGGAAGGAGAGAGAAAGATCGTTGCTTGGATCTGCGGCCACGACTGAGAAACTTCTCCGACAGTTGCTCGGTGTTTGGAGTAAGAGCTCATGGGCGCCCGATCCTGCATAGCGACTAATACTGAATTCTACCTCTGAAATTATCCTCAATGCACGCCAAGCGAATGGCGCGCTCAGAGCTTTCGCCGGCTGGAGGGAGAAAACCATTTGACAGAAGGAGTCAATGACCCCTCCGACAAGAGCATACCGACGGGAGGTTTCGTTCGGAGACTCATTTCCACCAGTGATTCGAATTCGCTTGAAACCTTGCCCGTTGTGGCCCTTGTCGATGAGCTGGATAAACACCGATACGCGCTAATAGAGGCATCCCCGCCCTAGCGAGGGATGATGATGAGCACCCCTAGCAGCTTGGCACAAATGAAGTTGTACGGGAGCGCTATTTCGAGTCGGCCCTTCGTGGTTTCGGGTGTCGAGAATCCTCTGAACTCTCTGTCGCTTATCGTCATAGCGAATCAGCGGAGAACTCAGAGGTCGACGGCGCAGCTCCTGATGCCAGCTGGCATATGTGCGACTAGAGTTGGAGTCAAAATTGGACTAATGTGTTGCGATGCGGCGATACTCCTTCTTTAGATGGGGCTCTTGGTTTCTACGCAAGAGGTGCTCCACTTGACAAAACTTAGGAGATCCATCAACCGAATCATAGAATGTCACTCCTTTCCCGAGCGTGACCAGCCGATCAGAAGCTCCAGCACTTGCATGATGGCGTTCTGACGTAAAGCGATAATGACGAATTCCTGGGCTAACTCGGCTGCTCCTGTGACAAATCGACGCTTCGAATTATATCCGGAGCAATTGGCAAAAAGTCCTAAGTACGGACCTCCGAAAAAATGTGTGTGCGCCGCTTTTTTGCCATGCGCTGCTGATCTCCAGCAGAGATGTGAAATAGTCTCTGAGATAATCTGCTCGTTCCAGGAACGCTTTACCTGATGTGGGTGAAATTCAAAGCTACCTACGACCGTAACCACGACACATTCCGCGTGGAGCTTCTTCTCGGACCCTGCGCGCTCCTCGCCCTCGTCATCAATCACGAATTCACTTTCATGGAGATTCTGTGGACCTTCTCGATCTATCTTGAAGCCGTGGCGATCCTACCGCAACTGTTCATGGTCTCGAAGACAGGTCGGTTTACCGAGTCGATTGGACATACATATGTGTACTCTATGGCCAACTGTATCACCGCCATCGTCCGCGCATCCCAGCGACGTTTAGTTTCTAACCCTGAGGGCTCCTCCTATCCGTTACAGGCGAAGCCGAGACTATTACATCGCACTATCTATTCGCTTTGGGTTCATATCGTGCTCTGTATGTCCTCAACTGGATGTACCGATACTACGCGGAGAACTTCTACGACGTGATTGCTATAGTTGCGGGAGTCGTCCAGACCGTATTGTACTGTGATTTCTTCTACCTTTACGTCACGAAGGTCATCAAAGGGAAGGCTTTGAAATTACCCGCGTAGACCTTCGGTAGATTAAAATTGATGAAGACCTGAAAGAGCGAGAGAAAGAGAGAAAGAAAGATAAGCGGTGTTAGTTTTTATCGAGAAGAGCGAGATGTGAAAGGTTTCAAATTTATGAAGCATTTTGTAAATAAAAGAGAGTTTCTATTGTAATGTACTATCTGCGTGAATACGAGATTTCATTCCAAGTCGAAACGGCGCTCGACAGAAGGAAGCTCAAAAGGTGGCGGGAACCTGATGAATGGCGGAAGGTCATCGTGGACTCATGCGTCTCCTCACCATCGATGCGCAATTTCAGCTCTGGGGCCGGAATAGAACGCACACCCCGACCCGAGGGCGCTAGTGTTCCTCGCTCGAGCTAGAACCCCTAACAGTCATGCATGATTCAAACTTTTCGGCCTATGTTCAAGCATGAGTGCGTGCGTCCAGTTGTCAAGCGAGAAGTCCGAGAATAAAGGATACAACTGAACACCCTCAAATCGATGCTTACCTATGTATATATCCAGAGAGATGAACCTGATGTCGGATCGCATTAAAATAAGATGAGGCCTTGAGCCGAGAGTTGAAGGATACGTAGAAAGTTGCGGCCCGTGAGATCGAGAGAAAGCGATCTGTATTCACGTTTCAAGGCTCTCCCGAGGTGCCAAGTTTGCGCGACCACCAGATCACTCACTACAGAGCCATCGGGAACATCCACTCCGAGCTGCGCATAGCATGTACTATTCAATCGGATAGAAATGCCCCTATTGCAGTGGAATGAAATGCCCTCCCGCGAACCCGTTTCGGGGCATTCTAGGCATAAGTTTACGTCCGATAAACGCTCTCACCCTTTGGACTCACCCCTTAATGAGTACCCGACTTCCACGGCGGCCAGCCTCCAAAGCTACCATGCTCTCAATGACCGGTGCCCCTCCTGGGGGGAACGAGACAGTCCGCGGGGCGGCTCTGCGGAAAGTATGAAGTCGGACTTCGGCGGAAAATCGTTCCTTGCAGTTTCCTAGCCCCATGGAGGCGCGAATTTCCTGTGCAGAAGAAAAAACGAAGGACCGCAGGAGAAAACGATGTCGGTATTCGGGGAGCCACGTCCGGAACGGAGATCTGGGAAACCCACGGAAGTTGCTGTAGCCGTAGTGAGTCATAGAGTGAGCTTGGAATAAAGACGGGAGATGGAATGTGGCGTAATCGATTCAAATTCTGCTGTGTATGTTCTCCAGGATAGCCTCTGTATGTATCACACATATTGTCAGATAAATTGAGTCCATGAGCCTCCTAATGGGCAGCTTTCAAATAACGCGCGTCCATGCAGAAGCCTCGGTCAAGAGTGACGAAAATGAAGCGTCGAAAAAGAGATTGTGCAACCAACGCCACGTGCTCTTCTCTGTCCGAAAAAAAAAATCTATTTTCCCTGTGGTTCAAAGTCGAAGATCAGCAGCGGCTCGTCCCTATCGATATCGATCGTATACAATATAACATGGTGCCGTGACCACGATACGAGTCGCTGTTACCACTCGCTTCTTCGAACTCGTCGTAACCACACGCTGTGCTCGCCGCGCGATGTCCGCCGAGAACGCAGCCCCGGATCAGACTCCCGGATCGCTAAGGGGGATTTGAATTTCGAGGACCTTCCGCCGCGAGGCTGCCATAGCCTTCCTCGAGATCATGACTCAGCACATGAGCCGGATTCGTGAGCTCGTCGCGCAAATATTCGACCTAATCTAATGAGTGAAGCCAACGAGGCCGATTCCGAGGCAGAGCTCACCACGGTCGAGCGGTTCGGGATCGACGTCGAGAGAGCCATCGCCGCAATTTCGGCCCTAGTGCGGCGAGGTTCTCACCGGCGATCCATGACAGATCGGTCGCGCTCAGAACAATCGCAGCAGCTGGTCGAAACCTTCTACGGTACCCAGAGGGTGTTCGCCGCGTAAGATTCAAACTCGGGATGTCGTACACCATTTTTCAGACCTCACCGGAAAGTCCGACGAGCTCTGAGACAGAGGAGTCGCCAGTCGAGGCCGCGCCGTCAAGTGTACCGGAATCCAATGAACCGAGTGCGGCGTCCTCAAGTCAAGCCCGAGTCCCGGTCAGCGAAGTTGCGACAGTCATTTCAGCGCCGCGCTCCCCAAAGGAGCTCGATATCTTCCCAGACGTGTTCGATGGTGATCGGTTGCGATACCCCGCGTTCATAAGGCCATCCAATTGCTTCGTGAACAAGCGACCGATGCGCCGCCGATCGAGCGTTCGATGTACCTTTTGAAATACGTGTCTGGTGAGCCGGAGCAAATCGTACACGCTCTTGAGCTCTCAGGCGCTAATTATCAAGTTGCTCCCGACGTGCTCGACGAGAACAATGCTCGAGTTGAGAACGAGCGGGTGCGGTCAACTCGATGCCGGACAAGTCGATGCCGGGTCAACTCGATTCCGGACGGTTCGATGCCGGGAAGCTAGGCAGAGCTTCATTTATGCAGTCCGAGTGGAGCCCGTCCATCGCTTGCATTATAATTCTGACTTGAAACTCATCGAACGACCTCCGCCAGAGACGAATCCACCACAGAGCCGGAGAAGTATTCGCAAAAGGATGCGCGACCTTGAATAGAGCTCTCTGAGAGCCTGAGTTTCACCGCTCCCCAACCGTTATTATTCGAGATAGTCTTCTTCTTTATTTTGCGAATCCTCGAAGCGTCATCAGACACTCTCCGAGAGAAGTATCGTACTAGTAAGTATCCGCAAGGGTCGCCCCCAAGATGGTGCTGCTCGATTAGTGCGTACTGAGAGCTGAGGAGGGAAAGTTGGTCAGGGAGCTCTGGCGCGGCGCAGAGATCCGCGGCTAGCCAAGTAGCTGTGATGCTGACGAGAAGTCTCTGCTCCACTCCACTCTCTGCTCCATCTCGTCCGACTAAGACGAGAGCGAATAAATGAAGCGACAATCCTTCATCGACCAGAGATACAGAAAAGCGAGAACACAGAATACGAACGCCCAGCTGTGGATTCCAGATAATATTAATTTAAAATTTTCAAGGAGTCTAAGCATGGAGTCAAGCTGGAGAGTCAAGTGTTCTATGATGCACATTGCCTCGTATAATACGCGACGTCACGAATGAAGCGACAACACATCCGCCTCGAGACAATTCCATGTGATCGTCAGGTCATGCAATCCTGTCACAAAAACAGGCTTCCTCAACCCTGCGGCGTGTCATCGTCTGGCGTCCGAATCTATCGTCGAGGGCTTCAGATTCTTGGTGTCCTCCGTTCTCGCGGTATTGAATTTTCGGCTCGGGTCTTGAGGGATCTCTGATCCACTCTTTTGGTCTGCTCATTCAAAACTCGTCGTCGGGCGTGACTTTCTCCTCGTCGGCGTCCAACAGGGCTCTGAGTCTCTTCGACATGGAAGGTTTCCTGGGCGTTGGAGCTGCAGATAGGAACGTGACTTCAAGAGGAGAACGGCGAAGCTGAGGTGTTCCCTCGATAGTCTCAATTGTCATGAAGCTCAGCACACTTACATGTTTCAGGTCGACGTGAAGTATTCGTTGTCAAGTATTTGGTGATGGACGAGCCTTCTTCTAGGGGCACGAATTTCGTGGCGTTGAATTGTATAACCTCTAGACGCGGGGACAGCGCATCGCTTGTCGGGGGTGCCGTATTGAGTTTTCTCAAAACTCGCATCACTTCATTGTAAAGGAAGACCTTGGTGAAAGTGTTCCCGGACAAGGTCACACTCCGGGATTGGTATCCATTGCCAACAACGAGGAGGCGCGGTGCTCGGTGATTTATTTTCGAATCTTCGCGGAGCCGTTCCTCGAGTTCCTCGCTGAGGTTATTCACCCATTTACTCATCTCGGTCACAGTGGTGAGACAAAGTTTCCCGGGGAAAGTTTTCGCGCAGCCGATGCTCTTCGCCAAAAGCCGATTTTCCACAGCCTCGGAATCGTAACCGAAGCTCAGCGAGTGGAGCCATCGCCTGTGGGGAATTCGGTGTTACCGTCAGAGTCGGATTTCCCGATTTGTATAAGGAGACGAAATTCTCCCGCTTGTGAGCCCTCGGAAAGGCATACCCCGTCTTGTCGCCATAGAGCTGTATGAGTTTACTTTGAGGAACCTGAGCGAGCTCTGCCATCGTCTGCACGTTGAGGTCCTTCGTGATATTCTCGCCGAGTTTGCCGCCGAGGTTGCGAACTTTGCCGATAGGAACAGTTGTGAATAGGAGTGCCACTGAGCTGTGCGGAACCACGGTCAGTCTGTTCGGTTTATGGAGTCCTGCAGCAAGCTTGGCCACAATCTGGAACCGTCGAGAACAAGAGAGGGGCTCATGGATCTTCCGGGCCGAAGGAGCATGATGAACAATATCCACAATCCAAAACAAGGCAAAGTTCGGTGGAGCTTCACTTTATTGTGGGAGATTCCCGCGGAGCACGTGAAGCCTGTCTCCTGTAGAACTTTCGCTCTCATCTCCATCATGATAGCAGCTCCCCGAGCTAGATATGCGTCTCCTCCATCCTCTGTCCAGTCGACCTCTGCAAGTTTCCCGGATATTAGTTCAGCAGGCAAAACATTCATCCTTCATTCAAAATACGGAACTTGATTTCTCAGATTCTTCCAGCATCATCTCACGTTCAAGGAATGACGTGGCGTCCTCGTATCCTTCGATGGAAGCGTTGCCGAGCGCTGCTGTTGGCACACAAGTTAGCTTATTGGCAACGAGTCCCGTGAGATCGATGTAGGCCTCATCGATGGAAGCTCTTTCGACCACGGCACCGAAAGAGCAGAATACTTTTAGAACCTCCGCACCCGCTTGTCTGGAAGTTTCACAAACCAATTATTATCGTCGATTTTTCCCCCTGATTGCGCCGGGGGGAGTCAAGCGCCGTTGAGGAGTATCGGAAAATATCGCGCTCTTGGAGGAGGGTAGGTGGAACGGAATTCTCTCAATCACGAGCATTGACGTACCTGTATCTGGATAGATCGGCCTTCTGCCGCACTTCAGGTACATGATATATTATACAGTCCGAACTCAGAGCCCTGGCTTGATTAGGTCTCATTCCGCGCTTGATGCCCTTAGCTCGAGCCTCGTAATTCACCGCGATGCATCCGCCTTCAACTCCGCTCCCTACCGGAATAAAGAAGAAAGACTTCAATGTGAACAAAGAATTCCACGCTGTTGAATGTTCCCGGAAAATTCTCGCGCTCATCCCCGTCCTCACCGGTGCACTGTACAACAACACCGGGTTTCCCCTTGTGCTGAGGTTGGAGTCTCTCTTCCACTTGAACATAAAAGCAATCCATGTCGATGAGGGCTATGCATCGCCCGAGAAGGGCTGCCTGGTTACTCATCTGTGAGCTCTATGAGGCGTGGCTCTCACGAATCTTCCTTCATCGGAAATTTTGTCAACCGATGGGGTTCAATTTCCGAAGAATCCCTTGCCCCGGTTCCTCCGGGTAGGTGGAGTGGACTTTCCCGCTTCTCTGGACATGTGAAAACAGCTGATTGCGAGTGGCGCGGAAATCAAAGGTCTCGAGGAGACATCTGGCCCACCAGGCGTGGAACGACGCTATTTTTCGGTTTGGAGCTCGAGCTAACGTCTAAGGAGAGAGGCTGAGGGAACCATGGTAAGCAGCTGTCACGTGTCTCAAAATCATGAGTCAAGGAGACATCGGGGCTCGATCGAGTCTCCGTCAGGATCGAGAGCAGACCGCCCACCGGCCTCACGCGGCGCGGCGTTGATGATCTTTGCTCGGAACGCAAGAATTCGCTCCCCATTAGGTAATTACATCATCGATGTAGTTCGTTTAGAGAGCACCGCAGATTTGGAAGCACAATTGAATCGATGAATCCGCTCGATTCCGATCAGATTGCTCGAATGGGTTTTTGAAATACGCCGACAGATTACATCTGGAATGAGCTCGACCCGTTTTGTATCGCTCAGTTTCCCGCCGAAGGCCGTCTCTGAACGGAGGATCAACTTCATGCGCGACTGCATCTCCTTCGGCCGAATTCCTTTCCCTCTTTGAAGCAGAGCGACTCATCTTGAAAATGAGCGCTGCAAGCACTGACCGAAGCTTCACGACGTTTAAGCAAAATCATCGTTGCAGAGTTCCGCCGCCGCTCTGGCTACGGTGTGAGTGGGTCGGCTGCTGCTGCTACTGTGCGTAAACATAACAACGCGAGAATAAAGCATCCTTATCCTCCGTTGGAATTCAACTCCGGTGGATAGTCTCCGAACATTCAAGTGAGTCGGATTGAGGCAGTACGAGGCATCTTAGCTCGGGCCCGTACTCCAGACCTCGAAGGAGACTTAAAGCGCTGCCTGCTGTCAAGCTTCAGTTTGCCCAATCGTGTCCAGTTGTGGTGGTGTCAAAATTCAACAATGGCATTCTGCGGGGCTAGGTTTGTCGAGAGAAATGGGTGCTGAATTCGTCGCCGTGAACGTCGAATCAGAGTGCGAGGGTGGTGGGAGCTTTCGACGCCGGGGGGCTGATCATGTATGAATCGGTCGTCGACGAATGTGTTTGTAGAACCAGGCAGCGGAAGCCAGCGATGGAAAGAGGTGTAGCCGCGGTAGTTCTCGGAGTGTGCAGCGAAAACTATTTTTTGACGGCCGAAATTATTGAATGGGTGTTCGATGGAGCTAAGAGTTTTCCTAGTTATGCCTCCATAAGATGCTCTACGCAGCCATCGAGAGCATCACAGAGTACGAGTTACCTGAACACCCTTGTCCGACCATCGATCAGAAATCCGATCCTCCTCGGCTGTCCTTGACACACTCATAGTGTCAGATTCCTTCATTATGAGTGCAGAGGAAGAATCATATGTCTGAGGGGCTCGAATCAAGTTGCGAATATTCCCGATTTCCGAAACGACGGAGAAAGGGAAGAATTCGAAACCTCAGTTATGTGAACCTCGCCGTGTCACCCCCTCCGAAGCACACTACATGTCTGGGCAGAATAATGCTGGCTTTCGGTTCTCTCAAGACCGACAGCGACTCGGCTGAGTCTTTTTTGCTCGAATCCCACGGATCGCGTATCTCGTCTATGCTGTTTTAAGGAAGACTCCTTATTCGTTTCCCTAAAACACCTACAATGTTGGCTCTACGTTGCAGTATGACGGATACGGTCTCGAGGGCGAGCCAGGCGCCGAGCCTGCTGCCCAAACAGGTTCCTTCGTCGTCGAAGCTCGACGATTTTGTAAATGTGAGTATACATCGCTTGGTCCAGTCCGTGCAACAGTATCGGAAGCTATCTTCTCCGACTGCCAGCGGCTCTTCGTCGTCATGACGAGGAGTGATGCGACGTGTCTGAGCAGATAGGATCCGCTTGACCATACATGCACGGAGTCGGGCTCACTACTGTCGAGTTCCTTCTCGCTTCCGCGGCGTACCTCGGCAGCTACTTGGTGTGCCATCGAGGAGAACGGATACCCGCACCTCACATCTCAACAGGGTACTCCCGAGGCTCGAGTGAATCCGAGGAGGCGCCCGCGTGCGCCAGTGCGAGTGCTTGTTGTCATGACTTCTCCATTTTTCCAGATGTATATACTGGATAAAGCCTTCTATCGGATTTTGGAAGCCTATGGTATGCCGAACGAACCAGTCACGTTCTGGATGGTAAGTTCATGGTGCTCTTTCGGTGTTACCATTCTCCATAGGAACTTCGGTATCTCCTGCGATCAGTGTGCGGCGCGGCGTGAGTGTCGCAGTGACTTTGAAATTGGATCGATTCTTCTGCAGATCCTCTTCTACCTGAGGAAGCATATCCTGTCTAAGGGTCTTTTTGACCCGTCAAGACCGGACGTCATCAAGTGCTCCGGAGATCCACTCGGGACCTTGTTCAAGCGAATCTCGTTCACCAATCGGGAGGCTGTGTAAGTTCGTGAATGACTTTTTCCCAATGATCCTCTTGCCTGGGAGTTTGAACTTCTGGATGCTGTGTCAGAGTAAGCTGGAGTGATTGAGTTCTGAATCCCGTAAGGGAAAAATGGCATCGATAGAGATCGTGACGCAGAGAGACGAAGTTTGGCGCCAAAACTCTCAAGAGTTCGAAGCCTCGTGGCTCGTGGGCGGGGATATCGCGTTAGATGCATGGCAGCCTGATTGATCTCGGCTGGTTTCCTTCAATTCGAAATCGTGCTCGATATCGGCAGCAAAATTCTGCCGTCTATGTTCTGGAGCTCGTTCGGGAATTTCGAATCATTGAGACTCCTCTTCTTGCTCGCCTATTCTCACCGGAGCTTCCCGGCTTCGGTCTCTTCTGTCGTAATCTTATGTCTGTAATAATCTGTCGCCCCCTCCGCACGAGGCGCGGGAGAACTCTCTGGTCAATACTGTCGGAACAAGTCGAGGCATGTCTGACCATCCATCTGAATATTCGTCTCGTTAGCTCCTCACCTGATCTTTGGCTTCGAATCATGCTGATACTACTCATCTCTCTTCCTTTTTTCAATTTCCCTGAGTATGCCCCAACCTCTTTTCTGCTCATGGCTCGATATGTTTTCTGCGTCTGGAATCGGCTCGAGAAGCTTAACATCTTTGATGATGAGTTCTTTTCCTCAATGTAGACGCTCAAGCCAACTTGTGACTTCGGAAATCATGAAGACTATGACACGAACGATGTCGTGGTCCCATGTGTACCGTTCTCTCAGATTATATTGTTATTCGGAGCGCAGAAGATTGTCAGAATTCGCTTTCGCTGAACAAAATCGTCGTCACTCAATGTCGAGGCCGGAGCATGCGTGTCTGTCTGCCATGTGACGGCACGGTGCTACCGTTGCTTCATTCCGGACCAGAAGAAACTCGGAGGGAGGAGAGCTCAGATCATGGGGAATGATTCGCAAACTGGAACAGCTTCTCTGTTCTCAATCAAGATTGTAATTGAAAATTAAGAAGATTGTGGGATCGAATCAATTTGGGATGCCTCTCTCGCTCGAGACTGACCGGTCATATGAGGTAAAAAAAAGCTCTGAGAACATACTGCAGTCAGGTTTGGTCAGCTAGCGCCCTTTAGACTCGTCAATCCCTAATTTTCCATGAGAGAATCTGTGTGCAAATGCTTTTCATGCGATATGCTTAGGTAGAGATTTTCTGTCCCATTTTCCGTGACGATTCCATCGTGGCTGCGAGGATCGGACGGAAAAATCAGTCGACGGGGAAACATAACTGACAGCTGATTCTCTTCCATTTTTCTCTTTTCCCCGTTGCGTTCCGATGGACTGATCATTGTTGTGGTCTCTTGTGGTTGGCTCCTCGTCTCCAATGACCTAAACGGACATCTTCTCTTACATCTTCTTCATACAGAGATTTAATCAAGCGACACATATCGCCAGTGTTCACTCAGAAGCTACACGACGTGGGTAAGGATGGAGATGTTTTACGTTAAGCTCTACGATCGATATCCAACGAGCTTCGTCCGTAAAAGAGCGCTTGGCTTACGCCATTCGTGAACCCTGTTTCGAAGTCACCGACAATGATTGCGGATCCTGTGTTCCTCTCACTGTCGCCTGTTAAAGATTCAGGGAGGACAATCATGAGCCTCGAGAACATCCCTCGCGCTTCAGGATATGAGAAGCGGAATCTGTTTCTGTAATCTGAATGCGCTGGGGATTTGCCGAGCGGTCGATGACCGCGCGCCTCACGGTTCTCAGGAGATTTCGATGGGGAATCCGAGTACTCGTTGAACCGATTTGAGCTCGACGCCTGTTCGCCTACCGCGACGTTGCGCCAAGTCTCCGAACCGGAAAGTCCCGATTCCTCGTCGATCAGGGGCATTGCACGATTGGTCCTAATCTCCTTTGGATGCTCCTCGCTTTTGAATGGGTTCCATTCTTGCGAGGGCATCAGTCTCCTATGTGTGTGGTTCTTGGCTGCTTTAACAGGGATGGGTGCAAACACTCAGCTGACGGGGTTGTGTCGATGAGGGATCACGACCTGAGCATGTCCCTTGCACCGGTCCCTCATCGAGCGCAAGGACTCGAGCTCCATGAGAGCATCGCACGGGGGCCTGTCGTTTTGGTGTGAGACGAATCTCGGGTATATTCTCGTTGACATGATATTTCATCGACAATAGGAGGTAACTCGCCCAACGGCTCGAACTCCGAAGTCGACGTGCTTCATGGGGTGACGGAAGCCATGAACTGCTTGTCTGATCAGAGCTCCGAAGTTGATCTTGAAATCGAATTCAGCGGGAGCGATGACAATGACGACAGCAGCAGCACAACGAACCTCTCGATCTTTGAGGAGTTCCATGAAAAGGTGAGTCCAAGCTCTGGCAACGAGCTGAACCTTCCGTGTGCCTCAGATGGATGCGATCGCCAGCGGGACGAATAGGGAATTGATTCTTTCTTCGTTTCTCTTAGAGTCTAATCAAGTCATTCGTTCGTACGGAGTCCGAGGATGAAATAAGCATTGCGAGCTTCCATTCTTGCGAAACCGAGTACAACGAATTCGAGCCGTACAGCGAAGTCGGTTCAAATGATGATCTCCATTCTTACTCAAGCGACAGCGATCTCGAAATTGTGAGCATTTACGGACCCGACTCCGGTATATATTCTGTCAGGAAGTCGCGGGGAATATCGTATAGGACCATCGATCGGCTCGAGGTAGTGCCTTCCGAGAAACCCGACGACTTGGAATACGTGCAATTTTAGAACGCCTTCGTAATTTTGCAGCATATTGTCGAAGAGAACATTATGGTCGAGAGCATCGGATATACGGAAGGTGACGATTTTTTCGCCGATAGCTCCGATTGTGACTCCTCCATTACTGCCAATAAACCTGAATGTCCGGTAAGTGTGAAAATATGATTCGGCGAAACTCCGAAACGCTTTCGATCGAGCACGAGCCGTCTCGAGCTACCCCGACCTGTGGTCTTTTCGGTGGTCCTGATCTATCGAGCGCGGCAGTACGTGTACGATCAGAGTTTGAAGCATTCACGCGAATCGTGTACCTTCGATCTAGCGTCAGCGTCCACGAATCGAGTGGAAGTTTTCATATGTCCTCGGGGCAGCGAGGAATAGCCTGTGGAGTGAATCGTTTAGGTAGTGTCGAGCTTCATCGGTGTGCGTGGCGTTGCATGCTCTATTCGACATCATTTTTGCATGGTTTTCGCACTTCAGGCTGAAAATCACCTCGTAGGAGAACGAATACCATTGTTTGTCAGAAATACACTCGTGAGGATCCCGGACGGGAAACTCAAAATCCGTACAGGCTGAGGGAGAATGTCCCATGCGATCCCTGGGGAGCTCCGATTCCGGAAATTATCGCGTTCCGAGAGTTCCACTCTCAGGCAGAGGGCGTCCGAGAGCCCAAAGGAAATGGGCCGACAGCGTGTGACCCTTCGGAATCTATTCGAGGCCCCGGACAGGGTAGCTATTGTCAATATCGGAGAGTAACCTTGCTTCTGCGCAGCATTGCGTTATGAGTCTATGCCGTACCGGTCTGAAAGGAATAGAGAACACGTCAGTTCTGGAATGCGGCGGTAGAGCTCTCCGGACGAGTCCCGCTCTCCTGATGCACATCGAACGACACGCATCCGCCTTGGAGCTACGAGTTCGGCCAGCCGTGAAAGGAAAAGGTAACCTAAGGTGGTATCTCAGAACGTTGTATCGTCTCAACGTAATCCACGCAGTCGACGGAAACTGCGTGGTGATCGTTGGGGGGCGCGCGCGTGCTGACTGAGATGATGCGGAGAGCTGGGCCTCATTCGCTGCTGGCCGAAATCTAGGATGCATCTGAGAGTCAACTCGAGTTAAGGCAAATCACCCAGATCCGAGATTCTCCGACCGTACGCTGAGAACGCTCTCGTTCCTATCCGTGGTGGTCGGTGGACGATCGACAACCGGAGTGCAACGGTCCAGAATGAAGCGGATCTTCAACGTACGAGACATCGCGGAACTCCCGATGGATCTGGTTGGTTCGCCTTGCGAACAGTATCGCGCCAACTATCGAAGAATGAAAGCATGGAGAAGACCTCACGGCTTTAGTAGACGACGCCAGAGAAGTCAGCGGGCGTGACTTCTTGACAACCTAAGAAAAGTTCCAGAGAATGTGTTCGCGCATTCTGACGCCGCCGCGTCAGGCAGGACAGAATCGAGGGAGACTCGAAGCGCTCCCAGGAAACAGACTGTGTTACTCGAGTGCGACGAGAACGGGAGGGAACTGGACAGTGCCGTGCGAACTTTTGCACCTACTTCCGAACCGTTTCTGTGCTTGTGATGGTGGTGACTGTGTGGTGGGAAACAGCTAGAAATGCTTCCGCTGGAGCTCAATCGGGCGACCACCCCGAGGATCCCCGCGAACTTCGATTCTGCGGAAGAGACTCGCATTCCGCCGCTGAAGTGACTTCCTGAGGGGAGAACACACCCCAGGAGCTCCCCGGAGCTACGGGTTATCGACGCATTGTCCGTGACCCAGATATTGAAAAAATTGTGCGACTGTTTTCCTCAAGTGTGCTAGAATCGTATCTCTGCGGCTACCGCGAGCAGTGAAAGCGACTGTGGCCGCTGCTAAATTAATTGTGCGCTCAAAGTAAAAATCGTGTGCGAATCGCTCCGTTTAGAACACATGTGTGAGAGTGCTTCTGGAATTGGAGAGTGATTATCCAATGGAACGATTTGGTTGGAGTCTGTTTCTTGCTTGCGATGCTTCTGTCTGCCGCTCGACAGAGTTTAAGTGCGTCTTTTCCCATATCTGGTTCCCTTCATCGTCCACGGAACAACGTCGAAGTCAATGATTCACGCATGATCTCACAGAGACGTTGGTCATTCGCTCTTTCCTGTAAAATCAGATCTTGATCCTTCGACCCTCTCCCGACTCGATGGTGATTCCTTCACCTGCTTCTCTCTGCTATCATCTTCTTGCATCGCTCTGAGACTCGTGGGCGAAAATCTGGAATGGAGATCAGATCTCGTTTCTCGAAATTGCCTGCCTATCTTCTCATGTTCGAACATCTAAGCATTTCGATTCCAGGAAGGAAATTGACCGTGATCAGCTCCTGAAATATTTACTAAGTAGCTCCCCTTATCCCGTTGTGTAGGTTACCAACCCTTGGTTCTGTAAGTGTGTCAGTGACGAAGCTAAAACTCGCAACGGCTTTTGCCATAACTGCTGGACTGCGCAATTCGGCTGGCGGAAGGAGGAGGACCGTAGGATCCCGCCAAGCATTGCCCGTAGAAAGAGAAAGTGTACCAAAGATAATGAAGAAAATAGCCCGAGAAAGGTGCTCAAAGTTGAAAGTCCCGAACCCTGTGATAGACAGACAGCATCATCTGTAAGTTTCCCCTCTTATTTAATATTGCGCGACTCTATCGATTGCGACGACCGCATCGCTCCCAAACGTCTTCTGTCGTGGAAATTAACGATGGATCTCTTCCTTGCAGCCTTTGACCGAAGGTGAATTGTCTTTTTCTCAAGGACAACTGTCAGTCGACTCTTCTAGCGAGCCGTCGGCCTTGGATCTCTTGGGCTCGTGCGTGATGTGTGAATCGAGACCGAAGAATACGGCTATCGTTCACGGCCGCTCCGCTCATATTGTGGGCTGCTACAAATGTTCACGAAAAATCCAGGAGAAAAATTTGAAATGTCCTCAATGCCGTCGAGTTGTTGAAAGAGTTGTGCGTCTGTTTCTTTGATTATACATTTTTTTGCGTCAAGCTCTCGATTGTTTGTAATATTGTAAGGGGAGATGAATAAAATTATCGACGAAGCTCTCACGAGAGGTGTGAGAAATCGATTAGTACTCCTTGCGTCATGGGCTGCTCATAGCTTCGAGGGTACACATCGGTCGGAATCAGTGATTCTCTCCCCATTGGGTGAGGAGTTCTCTCTAACGGTAGGAAAGTCGCAAAATGCTGAATGTCAGCGAGGGAATCACGGCGGGTATTCGTAGCACGATCGTATTTCAGTTTGCATCCGAAAGTTCGAGAAGGAGAAACTATTTTCTTAGAGCTATCACGACCTGATTCGTTCATGTATACGGTGCAAGGAAAACTCGGCGGTTCGGTCACACCCTCTTACCTCTCGAGTCACGCATGCGCCTCGATTCCGGTTTCGCTTCGGCATTCTGTACACCGTCGACCACCGGAAACGAGCGGCCGGCTAGGTTTGGTAGGAACGATTGGGAGATTGCCCTCATACCTTCATTTTGATCGCGCCGACGAATCATTTAGCTACATAGACGGCTTCGCGCCAAGGAATTGATGATAGAGGCGTGAAGCTCGGTACTCATTAAAGAACCTCATCCAGGGACCTGGGGGGCGCGAGGGCGGCCCTAGGTGCAGGACGAGGGAGAGTCGGCCAGAGCTCTTGAGGGACGAGAAGCTCGGAGGCACGACGGAGCCCGCCCAGATGGACGCCGACAAGAAATGCCGAAGTGTGGTGCCACCATCCTGCCACAGCTGAGGTCGCGTCGCGACTGCTGTCTCCACCAACTCACCATCAGCCAGCCCATAAGAATCTGCTTGTCGCTGGCACCAGCAGGCAGTGTACTGGGTAAGTATGACTCCGATAGGCCTATAGGATAGTGGTCCTTGTCGTCGTCGACATCATCATCGTCAGCAGCTCCTCCACCAACACTGACCGAATCGCGTCTAGGCTTAGGAGCTTGGCCGCGCGAAATTCCGACCAGACTATCACGAGCCGTCGCTTGCAATCCCCGCTGAATTCTCCGCCGGAGCCGTCGATTGAATGAATTCATTTTTACAGGTTGATGATGTGATGTCCATCGCAAAGATCGGAACCTAAGACGCCGTCGACCATTGCGTGCAGAGAATTCGGCCAAAAGCCCGCTATTTTTAGTTGATCACACACACCTAAGTCTTTTGAAAATTAATCATGGACAAGCCATCGGGATTCGCTCTCGCGTACGCATTTCGCATCATTAGACTCAATCAATAGAGGAACATAGCGCTGTGCGACGACGGCGTTGGGAACTACCCATCGACATGAAGATTCCATCGAACGATTGCGACGACTAACATCGCGCACGGGACATCAGGTGTAACATCTCGATTGGAGGATCGACTCGATTGACAAGCGTATCTGTTGAAGACCAGCGCTGGCTGAGGCTTGACGCTATCTCATTATTATCATCGTAATAATAATAATCGTAATCAGGACCAATAGGAATTCGAACGAAGAAGAACCCATTGAAAACTACCGTGGCAGTTCCGCTGTTGCGCGACCCGTCAGAGCGCAGCCGACTCGAACATCGTTGGCGTCGGGTAGTGTCTTCAGCGAATTCGCCGGACGGATCAGCAAACTGTATTTGACGTCAGTCGTCTTAGCGTCAGTCGACGCAGCGTGTCTTTCAATTTACACTAAACGACCACAGTCTCGCGACTCGATATCTGTAATACGTCTTCAACGTTGAGCCCTCCCAAAGGAAAATCAGGTCGAGTGGTACCCCATCTCAGAGTTCCGGACGGCGCTCGAAAATTCGTAACAACGCAGCCTCACACGAAGAACGAGTCGCCGGGAACGAAGGACTACGACTCCGCAGCACCATCGTACGTTCCTTCTAAATCCTTGATCAATCGATCTGACGTCAGAGGAACAATCACTCGATCTTCATCCAGTCAAACGAAAGAATCTGGTCATTACCGACCTCGGCAGCAACGACGACGACGACTACGAGAGCAACAACAACACCGCCGCCAACAACGTAACATATTTCAGCCAGGTGTCGACCCGGGGCGTCACTGCATCGATCCGACGAGGGGAATTTTTCATGTTCTAAAAATCGGCCCGCCGCGCGGCGTCTCTTGGCCATCAAAGAGATGCCACGCAGGTAGGAAACCGGCATGGCCTTCACGACGGAATGGCTTGCGGGGGAGGCTGACGATATTGCAAGCACTGAATCGTCGCCGACATCTCCATTCCCGCCTCGTCGAAGTCTCCGTCGCACCTTCAACGAGACCTACTCGACCATTTTGCCATGGTTGACGGACGCGTTCGACACGCTGAGCGCCGCGACGACGACATCGACGGCGGCAGCCACCTACGATCCGGTGCCAGCGACGTCGAACTGCGACGATCTCTCGTCGTGGAACTCCACGATTTGCAGAGAGCTCAACGTGACCGTCGCGGACGGCTCCGTCGTTAAGTGGGATCTCCCGTTCCCTCTATGGCAGACTATCCTCATTGGTATCGCCATCGGAATTTGTATCATCTTGACTGTCGGAGGGAATATCCTCGTATTGACAGCGTTTATTGTCGAGCGCACAATTCGCCAACCGAGCAACTACTTCATTGTCTCGTTGGCGGTCTCGGATCTCCTCATCGGAGTTGTTTCGATGCCATTCTACGCAGTATACGTTTTGAACGGACGCTGGGAACTCGGGCCGGTCATTTGTGATCTATGGCTCGCCACAGACCACACAGTTTGCCTGGTCTCCATATACACCGTTCTCCTGATCACAATCGATCGATACTGCTCGGTGAAAATTGCGGCCAAATACCGTTCGTGGAGGACCCGTAACAAAGTCATCTGGATGGTCGTCATCACCTGGATTCTACCGTTCCTGATCTTCTTCATCTCCATCCTCGGTTGGGAACACTTCATCGGATACAGAGACCTCGAACCCGGAGAATGCGCCGTGCAGTTTCTCAAAGACCCTGTTTTCAACACGTCGCTGATATTCGGCTACTTCTATTGCACGCTTGTCGTTCTCTTCGTACTATACGGCGGAATTTACAAGACGGCGAGTAACATGCAGCGGAAATCCGCCGAAAAACAGAGGAAGATGCAGTCACTGGTTGCAATGGGTCGCGGAACGCTAGACGTTACGCCGGGCTTGGGCCTCGGCTTGGCGAAAGCCGCCCAAGTCAGCGCTGACAGGCCTCCGTTGAGGGTTGATCTTGGCGGCGCCGACAATGACGCTAGATCGACCCCGAAGGAATCGAATCTTGTCGGCAACTACTGCAGCAATGACTCATCTACCCTCGAGAGTCAAAAGACTTCGTCGAAATTCGGAAACAACACCGAAACAACATCCTTCTCAGAGAAGAACAAAGACAACTCCGACCAGGATCAGGACAGATCCTCGAGCCCAATATTCGAATCGGACGAAGAATTCGACGAAGACGACGACGAGGCCGCCAACAATCAAATGATCAAAACACCGAAGATCAAACCTGCGAAAAGTAAGGTCAAGGCACCGAAACACAAGAAGTCCGACGCGGGGAGGATGTCGCTCGTGGAAGCCATGAGAATGGGGCCTCCAGCCATCGCTTTGAAAGACACACCATCGGAGCTAGCCAACATCGGCGGTGGTTTGCCAGGGCTCGGACTGGGCATCGCGAGAAGGAGCTCGCACTCCGAGTCGGTGAAACATTCGACAACCAGCGGGACGAATAAACAGACTGACGAAAATAAGAAAGTTACAGAAGTCAATCGAAGCGCATCGATGAACGAATCTCTCCGGCTGAACGTTTGCAGCAAACCAGCACCTCCGAACTCACTAGACGTCAGCGGTCGCCGTGGCAGTAAACTCATCGCTATAACCGAGGTAGGTTTAGCCCTTCAGCCCCCCGATTCCTACTCCCTCTCTATGTCCCACCTTTATGCCCTATATTTCCCCTTCATGCCTTATCTTCCCCCCTGTATGCCCTCTCTCCTCCCGAAAGATAAGATACCTAGCTGACTCTCATCGTTCGATAACTAGGAAGAGAGTCCCCGATCGAATACCGCACGGACAATTATTATTATTGAGATAAATTCCATGAGCTCCTCCCTTCCCCTCAGGTTGCGAGTGACATCTCAGAGGCATGCGTCGAAGCAACGGAGCGCGCTGCCGAGGAAGCCAGAGGCAAGATCGAAGGCGACCGATGCGACCAAAACCATAAGGAAGACCCGAACTTCACCTCTACCGATGACGACATCATACAAGAGCTACCGCAGTCGCCGGTAGAATACACATCCAGTTCGGGCGCGGTTGCTATTGTGATCAGTGAAACAATTTGTAAACAGCTGCCCACAACCGCCCTTCTGGCCGTCCCTGATCAGCCGGCAGCCAAAGATACTCTAGTCAGTAGCGATTCAAGCAAGAGCCACGTCACCAAAGTCGCCGGGGAGGGAACGCCCTGTGGGGGTTGTAGGCTGTCTCGGAATACGGCCACCAATCGATCGAAACGCGAAATGATCTCGTCCATTGGTGATCGCTTACGCAAAAAGCGGAATACCAACGAGAAACGTCAGAAGTCAAAGTCGGAAAACCGCGCTCGAAAGGCCCTGCGCACCATTTCGTTCATTCTGGGAGCGTTCGTTATATGCTGGACGCCTTACCACATCTGCGCCCTCGTCGAAGGCTTCTGCACTTATCCCAAAGGATGCGTCAACCATCATCTGTTCTACTTCACCTATTTCCTCTGCTACGCGAACAGTCCCATCAACCCTTTCTGCTATGCTCTAGCCAACCAACAATTCAAAAGAACCTTCTATCGAGTTCTTCGAGGGGACTTCCACAAAACTTGAAGCCGGAACGATGGTCGAGTCTGAGGGTCGCATCGCCTAGCTGACCATTCGGATTTAGGCCGCCCAGGTGTCGCGAGTTGCGTCACGGCGAGCGGAAATTTCTCTTGCTTCGGTGGTACGACCCCGACCGACTATATCCGGGCTCTGGGAACCCCTCCCGAGACAAAAATAAGCGCTCCGGCGTCGAGCTTTCATTTGATAGTTGTCGATATACATTTATCTATCGTACAAAAGTCGCATTCCCGATATGGTGGCTCAGCTTGAGGCCGGAACTCCCCTCGAAACTCGAGTAGAAAATAAGAGCATCAGAAAGATTCCTTGACGCGATAGATAATTGAGCGCCTGTCGAGTCAAGGTGCTTACAATGATTCCAGTAGCAGGGAATTCCGGCATCGCGTCGTCAGCCCTAGGATCGCCCGCATAACAATGTGTCTTTCAAATAACGCTATTCGAATTACGACGACTCCGACGACTTTCCAACACACAAGTCTCAAACGAACAACAAAGGCTCTTGGGCCTAATACTTTCATAGGTTCATTTTGGTCAGCTGGGATATTCGTCGTCGTCAACCTCGTGCATCCGAGAGGAGGCTCGCCCGAAGTCACTTGACCGAATCTCGAGCGAGAAACCAGGATACCAGAGCAAATCTCCTGCATTCTGCTTGTCCGACCCACACGATTTCGAGCATTTCCCATGCTGTGGGTCAGCCAATCAGAATCCAGTCTATCCGAGGAGTAGTTATGGATCCTTCTGAGTCTTCCCATGAACTGTCCGATGGAATCGCCGTCAACGCAAAGGCCGAGGAGTGAATATCCGCCAACATTTTTCTAGACGACGATGAGGAGAAATTAGCGAGCAAAACAATTATACTCCGGAAGGAAAATGTCAAAGTAGAGGAGCATTTCTGACACTGAGACTCAACAGGGTGTTGTACACTGTTATGAACCGAATACGCGAGGACATCACGATCGAAGTTAAGCTGCGTCAACAGGAATCACGACGCGTGGGTCCCAACCCTACCACTCCTGATATATGTCGAATACTAGACGAGAGCTGACGAAGCAGTGTTTTCCCCCACTGCTCGCGAGCGATGAATTCGACCAGCCAAGACGGATAAGCGCTGGACGGGGAAAACGGAAGAACATGGATTTCGTGAATCGATTGCTCTGAATGACTGATGATGAACCAGATTGAGCGGCAGATGCGGATGAACCACAAGCGGTGCATCGAAACCAGCAACAGCCGCGACCACAGAAGCCGCCGCAATTAGGGACATACGGCACATTTCCTCGGATGAATGTATGCTTCCCTCATGCATACATTCCTGAACTGGGTTTTTGTATGTTCTTAGGCTGCGAATGATTGTATGAGAGCGTGTATGCCCGTGCGTGCCGGCGTGCGTGTATGTAAGTGCTAGCGTAACTCTTTCTGTATTTAGAGGTGCGAGGACACTTCGGGCAACTCTATCAACTGTGATTATGAAACTAACTTGCAATCTAATGTATTTTACCATTGGCCAACCCCACTAGAGGAGAAAAGAGCCATAGGTTGAGAGATTTATACAACAAAAAGCGTGATACTGTTGAGAAAAACCTTAGTAAGAATTTGACGGCCGCCCCTAACCAATTCAAAGACAATGAGCCCATTGATCCGTACAACTGCAGCCTTGGAACAACAACTCGATCTCTCTGGCAACCGCCGAACTGTTTCGACAAGAACGGTCACAATCATCGAAGAAGTCAATGGCACAGTGTGTACCCAGAGGAGGCGGGCTAATTCCCAATCACGGTCGCTCAAGAGCATTTCCCCTGAACTGAGAAGGCGACCTGATCGGGAATCGACGCGGAACCCTCTCGATAACGATTACTATCCCCTGGAGCATTTCCCGAAATATTGCATAGCCATGTCGGATAGGATCGGCTCATCGGAAGTGTCAAGTTCCGCTCCGCGCACCTCGCTCTTCTCGAGGTCGCACTTTGCCATTGCTCGACAGGAAACAGGCGGTTGTCTCCAAGATGAGCTGCGCAGTTGAGATTCTCCACAGTACAAAGGCGGGACGTCAGCGCAAACGTGAGATATTTCCCATTGGATGTTATGTATCAATATTACTTACCATCGTAGGTATCCAACTCCAGGAACCTTACTATTGGTATAGAAATCACAAGGAATCAATGACAATAATGATTATACCTGTTGGCATTGTTGAAAAGTTGTCGCCTCCACTGTCTCTTGTCAAAGTCTCGACCCGGCGATAAGTGGCACGAGCGTGTGTGCTTCCGGTAAGTCGATGTCGGATCTAATGAGACGTTCGGAATAATAATTTTGCCGGCAGTACTCTCAACTTTTTCGCATCTATGGAGAATGAATCTGGAACATCGAACATCGAACCGGAGGAAGCACACACAGATCGTAGGCGGCCCGGACGATATTTCTTCGGTACGACTGCTATACTCAGATGCTCAACATCTTTTTACCCGCGAGCGGAGAGCAGAGAACGTTGCGGCCACGAATGAAGATAATTACCGTCGGTACGATTATTCCCACCGTATTACGCGTATTCGATCATTCGACCCTACGGCCATCGATGTCGCGTGCCTTAAAGGATCGGTCAGAGGACCGTAGCAAAATATGGAGCGTATCTCGGGCTTCGACTCTTCTCCACGACTCAGTGATTGTTTTATTTCAATTTCCAACATCGAGACTCTATGATTGCGTTCGATCAGACCAACATTGTTCTAGTTACCGCTGCGAGAAGACCTATGCCTCATCTGGGAATCAAGGCCCGCGATCGGGACGCCCGGGAGCAGGCACCATCACCCCTTGCCGCCTTCCCTCCCACTACATTGTAGAATATTTTCCGGATGAATCCAGTCCTCTTGAATCGACTTTGAAATTCCCAAGAAAGACCCCGCGGGGTCAGACTCCACGTCTCCCCTGACGAATCCGTACTATCAGAGCCGGCCTGGTTTCCCGTTGAGAAGGTTTTCTCCGAAGTGCCAAAGTAGCTTGATGTTTGTGTTTCGGAAACTGCCGTTCACGATAATGATTAGGATCGGATCTGGACTCGTTACCGCTTTGTTGGAGCATTGGAAGTGATGATCTCATGATTAAAAGCATTTTTTCGCAGACCACGATGTCTTTCTTCGATTTCCATTCGCTCGCTTCCGAGCGATCAACGTCAGCATTTTTCCGGTGCCCAGTCTGATAATTGCAGGATCACCTCGCACAGTACAGGTCCTAATTTTGTGTATTCGCTGTGAAACGACTTTCTCCTGGAGGGAAGGGATTATGCTATGTTGATGCCTAAGTTCTTTTTCCTTGGGCTTCCCAGTCAGAGCTTAGGCCCTATGAATACTGGGCTCAAACTGAGCCCCCTCACCACGACCTCTGTAATCTACGAGCCCGCACTCGCCCTCACGGCGCGAATAAGGAGAGCATCATTCGTATAGCCAGATCATTGATTCGGAGCCAAGCACCTCAGCACTCGCGAGTCGTGAAGATCCGTGGTCACTCACGCCACGCATCGGGGCACTTCGGCAGTCGTTCCTCGAGAGTCTCAATGCCTCGAGCTGCTCCCTCGGCGAATCCATCCGGAGCCGTGCGATAGTCGTGATCGAAGAGCCTCATGGACGCAAGCGGAATATATGTGTGAATACATATATGATCGGAACATCTCTCGATCAATACCTATCTCCCTGATCGAGTCAGTCTGAGTCTAAGGCATCGAACCCAAAGGGAGAGCGGTCTCGACACTGAGCCCCAAGGTCGGACGCCCTTCTGCCCCCACGAATTGCGTAGGTTGTACGATCGTTTCCGGTGAAGATCTGGTCCGGAAAGTAAGGGCAATGCTCAATCGTTGTTTCCTCATACAGAATAAGACTATCATCACGAGACGAAATCTTACGGAATTCTTAGTTTCTGTAGAAGACAGAAAGTAACAGAGGAGCGAGACCGATCGGCCCCGCTGTATTCGGTCGTCATTGATCATCGAAATATCGAACTCCCGTCTGCGAAGCCTCTTTTCTGACAACATGCTTACTATTGAGCCGTCACCCCATCGCCTTACTCTCACTGAGTGCGGTAGCTCGTTCACAAGCTGTTGCACTTCCGCGGATCTATGTAGAAATAAGGAGACCTTCATTCGCTTAGAGCTTTATTCCACCTCCACTGTCGGATGTGCTTATCGCTTCCCTCCGACACGAGGTGCAGCCTTCTGTTGGGGCTTGGCCGCTTTCTGGGAGGGTTGTGCCTTCTTTGCAGCCGGAGCTGGGGCGGGCTTCTTTGCCTTGGCAGCACGCTGCTTTTCCTTTGCGGCACGGATGGCCTGCTCACGAGCGGCCTTACGGACTTCCGGCTAGAATTGAAGATACCCCAGGTTAGTCCAAAGGAATGGCCAGAGGTTGATGGTGTCCCGATCTGGTTCATCTCATGAGCCTGTTCGTGGCTATAGAGGCGACAGAAAGGTATCGTTGTGGCATCGCGATTCATCCCGAAAGGTCCTTTTAGGCGTAACCATGAGAAAAGCAGCGATGCGACAGGGTGACGGATTCCCATCCGAGGTCTGATTCGTTCGGAAGTGTTGTTCCATCCTGGTTCATCTCGTGAGCCTGTTTACGGCTTTGGAGGCGACAGAAAGGTTTGCTGTTGCATCGCGATTCATCCCAGGCGGTCCTTCATGGGACCGAAGAGAAAAGCAGCAATGCACCTCATCCACGAAGCGGGAGAGGCAGCTTGGTGGGCGAATGGGTCACACCTCGGCGCGAATGGATCTAGGCATACAAATGTGTTCGGCTCTGGTTAACCCACGCGAATCAGGAAAATTCGGGGGCTCATATTCGCCAGTCGGTATCGCATCACCATCTGCCCGCAGGAAATGAAAGAGCTCGTTTCCGTGGAAAATTATGATGCCCAAGAGCGGAGTCCGAGCTCCACGCCTCAGCTAGGGAACTTACTTTCTGATTCCTCTTCGCCATGATTTCCGTCAACGAAGTACCAGCGATAGCCCTCTGGTACTTGACAGTCTTTCGGGTCCTCTTTTTGACGGTTTCTTCCTCGGCACCCTTCTTGTGCTTCCGACGGTAGAGAACTGTCCATCGGCACTCACGGGGGTTTCGCTTCAGCAGATGAGCCGCCAAACATCGCGAGTTCAGGAAGTTGAAGACCTGTTCGAATGGAGGCCCTTAGAACAGAGTTTTCCGGCCAGTATACGCTTGGGATTTTCAGTCGCAGAGATCTGGTACGGCAAAGACTACACGTGATTCACACCGGATCCGTGACCACCGTCGTTGAACTTGTACGCCCGGAGAGGACTAAACCCGCTGCTACCGGTGTCATTCTCTTTTCGACGGGCACATATCACCTCTAATCCGGGGTTACCGTTGGGAGGTCGTTGCCTAATTCATCCGAGCTGAGAATTCTCGGGCCTTACCTTGCCATCAACTTTGACCAGACGCTTCCCATGGCCCGGGTAGATTTTGTACCCGGAATACGAACACAAGCCGATCCTAGAAGGCACACACAGGACCTAATTAGACTCAGCAACATGCAGAAATCGATATTTCCCCGTGAAAATGAGGATTTGGAAGGATTTCATCTCGTATTCCACATACTTCATCTTTGCGGGGTGGCTTGAACACCGAAAAGAACGTAGCTTGTTTTCGAAACAAGATGGTCGACTGCAGTGGTTTCGGAATCGTTTCCCCGTCGGAACACGGTTTTCCGGTCTTCTTAGAGAGTCTGAGAGCCCCGATAGTAGATATAGCAGAAGAACATTTATCCTCAAGGCTATCGGAACGTCGAGGGGGATTTTTCCGGAGCGGTTTGCCGAAGTACCCCAGTGGCGGCAAATTTCGAAAAAAAACAGATGGGGTGTGAAATCACGGCGATGAGAGCCGAATAGAGACTCCCGAACACGTGATTAGCGATCTACTATCGGCGCCATACCCACAGAGACATATGAGGACAGCGGCAATGATTCAAGACTCCTCTCAGATACGATAGCGGGGCTCGAGCCTCTCCCCCAGGGCATGGAGGGGGGTCGATGTAAAGAGAGGCTGGGCCCTCCTTCGTGTGACTATGAGTTCAGGCGGATATCGCTGAAATGAGAATCGCGTTCGTTTTCGAAGGAAGCTCTTCGGAGAATATATTGAACGAGCCGTGAGACTCGGGGATGCTTTCTGGAACACCAGAGAGGGCTGCGAGGACTTGAGGTAGGTTTTGTCGTGAGGGATCTCACCAAGATTTGTCGCGCTTCGATCTCGTCCATCTACTGCATGGCGGCAGGAGACTTGAAGTTCTCAAAGCACGGTCAATCCTGGCTCCCTGTCGATAAATGAAATCGATGCGTCAGGTCGGATGATTTCGACGATTGCGAATCGCGACACGAACGATGTCGCGTACCATCTCTTCTATCGACTCGTCGACCGATGTCTTCCCTCCGTCGACATCCCCTCCTCTTTGATTATCTCAAATAGAATTCCGACGAAGAGTACGAAAGCATCTCCAAAATGTATTGTAGAGTACCCTCCTATGAGCGGTCCTTCAGTTTTATGCTCAAGGGATGTCAACCGGCCCCGATCGATTCCCATAAAGACTCTAGAACTACATAGAAGACACGATCTCTTTTCCAGCGCCACCGCGATGTCCGACAGCTCCACATCAGGCATGGAGGTGGATCTATCTGAGCAGTCGCTGAAAAGACTTGACAGACGCGATGGAATCGGCGTGGAGACCCTGCGTCTAGACAATAACCAGCTCCAGAAATTAGATAACTTGGATTGTTTCTTGGATGTGTGGAAACTCAGCGCCGCTCACAATCAGTTGACGCGGATGTATAACATCTCCAAACTACATCGCCTCACACACGTCGATTTGTCACACAACCAGATATTGAGCATTGAAGGTTCGTCGATTAACGATCGAACTCCCCACATGATGGTCTCGACGAGCGGGAGGGAGCTGCGAGAATTGAGGACTGACTCTTTCCAGGCTTGAAAGATCTCCGCCACCTTCAATGGCTATCCTTGGCCGACAACAAACTCAAGTCACTACAGAACATTCAATTTAGTATTTCACTTGTCCACCTCGATGTGTCGGACAACCAGATAGCCAATCTCATGGATCTTTCGTCGTTGAGCAAGTTGAAAACCTTACTCCTCAACCGGAATTCGATCCAGAGTCTCGAGAGGGCCCCCTTGTATTTCCCAGCAGCCCTCTCGGTACTCGGTCTGGCCGAGAACAAGATCGGGGATCTCACGATGGTGAGATTCTTGCTTCTCTCATGAAGTATACCGCCTCTTATTCTCATATGCGCCGCTGCGAGACGGCGAAAACATAGGGAAGCCCATATCGCTGGAAACCTGAGTATTCCTCTGATCGCAGGTGTCCTTCCTGACCAAGTTGCCGTCCTTGGAAGCGCTGGCTTTTTTCGGGAACCCCTGTTACGTCGAGAAAGAGTTGTTCGATTACCGTCCGTATATCATCAACTGGTGTCTTGGTCTCCGAGTGCTTGACGATTACGTGGTCACTCAACGGGAGAGGTGAGGCTTCTGTATTCGTCAATCGAATGATTCTCGTAACGCAGGTATCACTCTGGCCTGGCTTGCCGTTCACAGCCCTCTGTTGCGAACATGAAGTGAATCGACTCCGGTATTCGATGTCCTACGCTCGGGATCTTCCTGACCAGACGATCCAATCGCTCCAGGAGATCCTGACGCAGGTGGCGGGCTCTTGCCAAATCGATGATCTATTAATACTTGGGGAATGCCGTTGCAGTCTCAAAGCCGAATGGCTCTACAGCCAAGGCAAGGGCCGCTTCTTCACCATCGGTCAACATCAACCTCTGGCTGAGTACCTTCAACAAATTTGTCCAAAGCAGGTTAGTTCAAAGCTTGCACCGTATACTTCCTTGCTTCTCTAAAGATCTCGATATCCCGAGGCGTCTCAGCGCGATTCCGGGTGGAGACGAGCGTACTGTACTGCTATCGAATTTCACCTCGATGATTCCATTCTTGATCGAAGCTCCGGACACGAGCGGAGTCCAGCCCCGATTTTCCAGTATTGTCAATCCTTGATTAAGAATTCGGTTTCGTCTCTTCACATGAATTAGGGGCGCACTCATTCGACTCGGGCGACCGAAGTCCTGTGAATGAGTGCTGCCTCCGGATTCTCCCAGGGGCCGAGCTCAAGATCGAGGAGTCTGCGGTGGGTCGAGTCTGGGAGATAAAGTTGATTTCGGTAGGGAGGTCCTCTCTTCATCGGAAAGGTCAGAGTCATCGATTCTATCCCACGATGATGATGAGTCATCCGCTCGAGGCACTCGAACCGGAAGGGCGATGAGGCTTCGGGCCTATTGCCGAATTCTCGAATTCGGACCAACAGTCGGTCTCCGGGAAATCGGAACGGCCCCTCAAAAATTCTCTCTGTTTTCGCTTCGTTCTCGCTCCTTTTGGGCTTCCGCCGTCCCCTCCATCCGCCGCGTTTGTGCGTTCCCTCCCCTTCAGCGTCGTTGATAAGGCGGATTCCTAATGGAACAATTGGTCGATGACGCGTCCTGCGATTGAGAGCAAGCCATACTCTCAAAACTGCTCACCGCTCATACAAGCCCGCATGATGTGACTGCTGCTGATTTCACTCGAACATTATCGGCATGTTATCCGTAATTCCGAGGAAGCGTTGCGACGAAATGCTCTCTTATTGAGGAAGATAGTCAGAGGCAGATTCTTGTTCTTTCGTCTAAAAGAAGCTGCCTTCTTGCGCTCCGTTTGAGGCAGGACCTCGAAATCTCAATCATCACTGCGCCAGCGCAGGTGGAGTATGTATGCAGAAAAAGCTATCAGACGCTGCGAATACTGCCGGGGGATTCCCGAAAAAAATCTCGAGTATAGATCCATGGAACTTGACCGGACGTCACTGCGGCAGAACCGCTCCTCAACAAAGCGTCCATGCGCGGTATTCTCAACGATGCGTTCACAGTGCGAAACAGCGCGGTTGAATGACTGGCAGCCGCGCAGCGATGATGACACTCGCTTGGTTCTCTTGTGGATAGAAATGGTGCCGGTGCCGTGGCTCTGCCGTCGTTCCGCGCACCGAAGACGACAGCAGATCCAACAGCGAAGTCTATCGGGAGGAGCAACTAGTGTCAGATAGGCCCTACAGGTGACTCATTTCGACGACCGGGACTCCGATCAGAGTTCCTGGACTCAAGGGATATGTAGATGGTCGCTGCCCGTGAAATTCCGGCCGCCTTCGAGCCTGCCAGGAAATTAGACTGTCTAAGCTGACTAAGGATCATGATGAAATAATCAGCGCGGATCGAGAGCTTCTCGATACTTTAGCTGAGAATGGATAGCGGGATCATGATTTGAGGGTCAGCTATCGCTAGATTTTCTACGGCGGAGAGATGATGCCTCGGGACCTGAAAATCAAAGGTCTCTCGACCATGATGAGCTTCGTCGGAGCTTATTTCGTACACGTTGAACCCACAACTCCCTGAGCCTTCATTAGAGCTCAATTCTGCTCGCTTTCTGAACTGAGCTTCTGTTCCCCAGTTCCGAACCGTCTTCCTCGAGTTCGGAGAAATCGACTGCCGTGATCGCGCGTTTTCGGATCAGTCGCGAACCATCTCGAAAGCCTCCCCGAATGTTTATGGATCTCGCTGACTCACTTGTTACAATCTGGAGTACACCGGGGTCTAGCCGGGTTCGGTCTCGATGAGCTGCAGCCCTGTACACGCTTTGAATGAGGGTACCCGCCCGCGCTCTCGTTGGATTTGGGGTGGTGATTCCGACGCGTGGAGTACCTGGAAATATATTCTGCCGGTCTTGCTGCGCTCCTTGAGCCTCCCCGAAATAAGTATCACGGACGATTATGGCGAATCGCCCCCGAAATCGCTGGGAGTTCTCCAAATGTCCGAGAGGAAAGTATCCGTCAATCGTATCGTGAAATGTGACCTAATAAATCACGAGAGTATCAAAGTTTTCGATTGAGGCTGGCGACGAGACAGTGCAACGATCGAAGTAGGATTGGTGGTTTCGTGAGTCTAGGAATTCTGTTCTGCTCGGAAATCACTGTTTCGCGGGAAAGTGTAATCCCGCGAACTATGTGAGCCCTGCGGTCCGACTCGAGGGATACCACTTCCGTATCGTTCTGCCTCTCGTAGATTCGATCTTCACCCGATCAGCGGTCGCAGGTGATCGGCATTACGAGGTCTCGACTCATTTCCGATTCCGACCGACCGAGAGGGATCCATGGGAGAAATCTTGAGGGATCCGGAGACCGGGAGCGTAAATTGTCTCTCGGAAGGGATGCGCTGGATGCTCCGCTTAGCTACACTGTCGATGACAAGTTGAGTTGTTGGAACAGATAAATGGTCATGTGTTTGATATCAAGCGCAGCCTCGCCGCTTACTGACGGAGCTTTGGGCATATTGTTTCATTTTGATTCATTGCGTGGCGGATTGTGGGGCGTCGCCCGAGAACAGGGCTCGGGGGTTGTCCGCAAATGTCCCGGAAAGTCCCGGAATGATATCTCTCCGCCTGACTATGTTCCAATGTCAATGATTTGTAAGTTTAAAACTCAAGTCGACCCGGGTAACTATTCCTTAACACGCCGCATACAGTGATGACCTCGCTTTCCGATTACCCATACCTGGAATCAGTGCGAAACTTCCATTGGTGAACTAGATCACAGAGCCGGAACGCGGACGAAAGCTTTTAATCTCAGCTTGAGGAATCCATTTCGGATGACATCAGTGATTGCGCTCGAGCTGGCAAAGTCCAGGAGCGTCGTTGAGCTTCGAGGCGTTTTGTAATCTTGGCGGAGATCCGATCAACGTTCGGATCACATTGTAAATTGGAGACTCCAGAGGTACTCATCAGAGAACGCTCTGTCAAAGCTCACGATGGAATCCCATCGCCACTAGGATGTCGTGGTGTCGGACAAGGTATCGATGACCCGAGACTTTGTTCGCATCGGTATAATCCCACATCTTCGGAGAATGACGTGTTTAACGTGACTTTAGCGGCTTTTTCAATCGATCCTTCAGTCGAAGCGAACAAGGGCCAATGTGATCAGGAGGAGTCGACGTTTCTCTGGAACGAAATCGTCTCGTGGATTTCACGGGAAACAATACGAGGAAGAGTTCGAGAAATATGCTCGAAAGCGATTTCTCGCTAAACGTGATTTGTCCAAACTTGCCAGAGATCTTTGCTTCGGAATAGCATTGGGAAAAAATTGGCCACCTCGTCGGGGTTCAACTCGAACGCCATGCGGGCCGTTGACCCACACCTACACACAGTCACTAAACCGCGAATAGTTTCTTCTTACTCCACTCTGGAAATGTTTTCCACAGCAATGGGGCCGTCCAGGGGGATTTCTGACATCAGACTCGTTGCTCTATGACGAAATTCAATTCAAAGCATGGGATTCACGCTTATCGGACAGCAGTACTAGGCATCGAGAAATACATCACGAATGATGATAGTCAGATCGAAATCCCCTCGGAAGCTCTGATTAATTCTCAAAATGCAGTCGGACAGGTTCGAGATGAAGAGTCTCTGGCTCTGCTTGACGAACGTTTCTCTCTCGGTGTTAGGCACCGAACGTCGAAGTACATATATTCGTGCCATCAAGGCTGATTCTCAGGTGCTCCTGCCAACTTCTCATACTTCCTCTCGCTAGCTGGAGGCATCCCGCAGTAGGCGTCGATCTAAAAATTCTGTTCGCCGTAAACTTCCGCAACTTCGTTCCGGGCTCGGCTCCCTCGCCGTTCCGAAGCAGGAGGGCTTAGCGAAAAAGACGTGTAGTCTGTTATAGTTTATGTATACTAGCAACAGGGGAGGGAGAAGAACGCCGATTCAATGACATGCAGCTAAGTGAAAGACTGCGAGGCGGCTCTGGCAACGGGGAGCATTCAACGTCATTTCGTCGCTCGGGCACAGAGCTGTCGGAATCTGGAGCTTGAAACAATCCACCGTATGTCGACGCGAGTGGAGACTAATGCGTGGTGGCTACGCTAACTAACGGAAGATTGCCACGCGTGTATAGGAACCATGGCAAACCGTCATCGCTATCATTAGCGGGTAAATCGGGAGAATAACCCTTCCAAAGGGCATCTATCGAACGAAACGCCGCTGAACTGAAGTATGGCCCGTTGCTTGAATTGAAGTTTGACGTGGCGGCACACAGCGCGCTTGGCGGCGGCAACGGCTGAGACGGCGGTGCCGGTGGTGGTAGCGGCTGCAATAGCAACAACTTCTGACAGCGAGTGCTCGGCCCTTTCCTTTGCGATTTGGGTCATGACCAGAGTCGCGGATCGCAAAAAGCACAGCAGCTAACCGTCCGACCGACCGACCAACCAACCAACCGACTGCGCGTTGTCGAAGCTAGCTAGCTAGCGAATGAGCGCCATCGCCACTACAATCGGCATCACCGAGCAACACCGTCGTCCCGAACCAACATCGTCGTCCCGACGACGTCGAGCCAACTAGACAGTCAGCCAGTGAGCCGTCGTTGTCAGACCTAACCAGAGACTGCTTTTGCGTTAGTGCCGCTGACCGTGGCTCGGTGGTGGCTTCGACTATCCATCGCCCGGCTGGCTCGCCGCTTTGCTCGGCCTCCCGCCAGTCGAGCCGCCGAACACGGCGACCATCGAACTACTTCCGACTCTTCAATCCTGACTCCGAGCTGCCTCGATGCTGCATGATTGCGCGCAAGGGGTACAGCGCCAAGCGTCCTGCGGCGGTCTCGAAGACGAGCGTTTGAGCACATTGGATGCGCGAATGTCGAGCAAGGCAGACCGAGCATCCGATGAGATCAGGGCGAAAGAGTTGACGCATCGCCTGTTTCGGCGATCCGCCACCTCGACCGCAATATCGATAAACATGAAAATTTTAACCAGAAAGTCAATCGGTCATTTGGTCTATGAGTCAGTCGGCAGGTCGGCCGGTCCGTCCGTCCGTCGGAATTCTGTACTCAACGCGCGGTCGACCTCCTCTCTCTGGCCGGAACACAAACAACACTCGAATCGATAGAGAAGGCCGCGCGCGAGAAGGAGCGGACCATTGAACATGACGCTTGCTCACCACCCCAGCCGCTCTCCGCTCAAATTACGTAGAAGATACATGCGACGACAGGGGAGATCGTCGTCACGCTCCCTAATAAAGAAAACAACGACAACAACAACGGCGGCAATAATAATTGCGAGCGAAGAAACTGAGTTCACTACCTCGAGTCGGATCTATTTCCAGGAGGGAGCTATCGCGCATGCTTTGGGAATCGCTTGCCCGCCTGTGTGCCCGACTTACTACGGGAGGCGTTCCGTGAGCATTGAGAATGACGTCGGGCCGCTGACGCCATCGAGACAAACCGCTCATCAGTCGAGCAACGGCTAGCTTTGACATGGTGGAGTCTGGCGAAGGAGTTGGAATCAGAGGCTGGAAAGGATCGAGGCGATTCACTTCTTTCCTTGCTGATATCATCGGAGAATTGTACAGAGACGCACAGTCTCCTAGACACGTCTCGCTCACCGGCTGTGAGAGCTCAATGGGCGGCGAGCGTCGGCCGTCCGGAGCTCGTGTGGGACATTCGAGAAGGGCTCCTTCCAAAAAGGGCTTCGAGTTTCGCCGTCACGAGACCCAGGGAACTCCTGTAGCCCACAATGAAGTGGCTCCAGAGAAGCAGTCGTGGCCGAGTGGTTAAGGCGTTGGACTTGAAATCCAATGGGGTTTCCCCGCGCAGGTTCGAATCCTGCCGGCTGCGGTTAATTTTATGGGCGTATATTTTTCCCTCGTCGAGTTGCTTCTTCATCCGCGCGTCGGTCCGAGTTAACGGAATGGAAATTCTTTTGGTGCCCGGGTCGCGAGAACTTCGAGACTTCACGGTGGAAACCCACGCAAACGGTCGACTCCGTTCCCCGGTGTCATTACCCTCTGTGCTCTCCCGCGCACATCACATGCGCTGTGAAGTACATGCGCTTCCAGCATCGTCAAGCCCTGATCTCTTCATATCACGGAATCGATGTAAATTCCTAAGCTATGAAGCTAGCGATTTGAAGCGTACCGGATTGAGATTAGCGAAGAGTCCCGGATCACGGGAATCTCGAATCTATGTTTCCTGAGAACCGTAACATCCTGGAATATCCGGTCTTCCCTGACTTTCGTCGTGACGAATCGATTCGCATTTCAGATAACAGATGAGACTCACAGATTAGTTAGTGCGCGATGTCGGTCACTTTCGATCGGCATTCGCTCCGGCGAGGCGTCCGTGGAGGATTCTTCGGGGCTTTTCAGAGAATTGGTCCAAGGAAAACGCATGGAGATTTACGAAAAAGAAAACAGACGAATCTATTTATTTAAAACTTTCGTGCTCATTGAGTTTAGATGGTTTCAACTTCGCTTGGGTCACTGTTGGGATTCGTGTAATTGGAATTCTTCTAGTAGCATACTTTAGTTTAGCTTAACTTAACGCGCCCCCATATTTCTCGCTCATTTCCCGAATCCCAGAAATGGTACACTCCAATAAGTTACATTCGATGCTCATCATTCTCCCTGTCAGCAAACCGTTCATCGATAGTGCAAGCTATGAGATTAGACCTATGTATCGGCGAGAGCTCCGGAGCTCCCGCGATGTCTTCGATGTCTACGCACTGAATAACGCGTCGAGTCGGGGATGACAGGGATTCTCGCACACGCCGTGTCAGGAGCAGCCGGGAGAACGTTTTTCATTGGTCTCGAACTGGTGTGAGATAGAAAAAGTGGCCGATCTATTTATTGCTAGAGAGGGAGTTGGAGAAATCCATTGGTTTAAACAGCTGCTTGGTCACTTTTCGAGCCCTCTTGGAAACACACGACAGTCCTCGAAGAGTATCAACAATGTATGTACAGCGCGAACTGTATTTCCTCTCGGGGGAATGCTCGTTTCCCAGTCAGTCAGTCAGTTAGCCAGCCAGCCAGCCAGCAAACTCACTTGTTCGCTAGAAACAGAAAACGATACTGGTGTCTCCTGCGGCCGGCGATAAACAGTTCTGCACTAATCGATTTGCGCAAACCGGGGACGCGAATCTTCTGATGAGACGGTAAATACATATCATCACCACCATCCTTTCATACTTGTCTACTTGAATCATCATTAACGCTCTCATTGTCCTACTTCGAATCGTCATCTATAGTCATCCATGAGGAAGCGCCACGTTTGTCTGGTTCAAGTTCGGGGAATGTTCAAGGTGGAAAACCGGGTATCGAGATCGCGAGTGATGCTCTGAGTGGACTGTCTGGTTGCGAATCGTTTCGCGGCTCGGTAAAACTCCCGACCGCTTAGATCGTTCGTTGGGAAATCCTTGCTAGCTGGTTTGCTTGCTCGCCTGACGGCCTGGCAACAGTTTGATACTAAGAGAGCGACAGACATACCGACCGATCGACCAAGCGACCGACAGACCGACCGACGAACGGGCGGACAGTAAGACAACGAGGCAGACAAGTGAACTGGCAAGCATGGTAAGCTAGACGCTCCATTCACTCCGGATAGAGAAGCCGACAGCGGGGAGAGAAGAACTTGGTTGCCACAAAGCGGATCGCTCGGTTCGGGAATTTGGGCCAAGCGTTACCCAGATTCGACGGAGGCAACAACGCTCGCTAGCGCAGTCCGTCGTTCGGAACGTGCTTCAACCGACTGCCGAATGAACGGACGAACGAACAGACGAACGGAGGGACTAAACCGAACAGAGAAAAGGGAACTTGAACCAGACATCTTCGATGGCGACTTCATATCACTCTCGAGGAGAATTAGCGATATTTAAAGAGATCAAAACGTGATTCTGTCAATCACTCGATCAATTAATCAAGTACTTGGTCGATCGTATATCGGATGGATTCACTAAATTCCCGTTGACCGTATCAATTTCAATGACGGAGTCCACGAAGACAACTCTGGACGTGGAAATGGTCACGTCGAGGAGCTGATGAACCGATTGTACCGTTGATCGATCGATTGAGTGAATGACCACTGAGGCTGATACGCTGCTGAGAGACAGGGTTGAAAATGCGTCTCCCAGAAGTCTGATGAGAAGAGCCCGCGGACAGGGATGAGGGACGTACTGAGACCCACACGCCAGCCGTCTAAATTAGAGCGGGTTTACATATCGCTAGAGCAAGAATCCGAGGAGGCAAGGAGAAAGCCGTTGCGGTTGCCGTCTATGTATATCCACGATACGTCCTGAGGTTGCGGTTGTCATTCAGATGAGTCCGCCGAGAGTGAATACTAGATCTATCGTAGACGGGGAATCGAGGATTGTTTCCGGATCCTGGGTGTACTTCTCTCCCTCCCCGTCGATTGTGGCGCACCGTCCCTTTTTCTTCCCTGGCAAATCCACATGGCGTCTTCGCCCAGATCTTCAGTCAACGTCGAGAGTTATCCTTGGAACAGTTCGAACCTTTCCCTCAGCAGCTAGCTGTCAGTCAGTGGGTCGTTCGGTTTAAACTAATGAGCTTCGAGTGCAAGCTTGCTGCATGCAACCGACGAGAAGCAGGGAAACATCGATGGGAACGGAGGAGCAGCAGCAAGCCGACGGTAGTTGAGCAAGGCTCAAATCACAATTCATTGAGAGGAGAATTTGAAGAGTTGAGGCGTTGACGGGGCTTCTGCACCGCGAGCGGAAGAAGGAGGCGTTCGAGCTAGATCCAGGCTCCAGCTCGAGGAAGGGTGCAATCGTTGCCCGTCGTTGTCAGTACCGTACTGAATAGGCGGGGCTGGAAGATGGGTACGTCCATACTCGTCCATGCAGGTTCTCACGCCACATCTTCTGCTTTCGGCCGCTGGCAGTGGTTTTCGCGGTTGTGGAGGTCACGTTTCTCTTCACGTCGCTCCCGCTGTCGTTATCTGACCTCCCGTACGCTCGGTTAGAGAACTTTCGCTCAACTCGTCAATCCGCTCGACCACCATCGTGAGAACCTTCGGAGTCTCTTCGGGCAGATCCCGGTGCCGGGCACAGAGGGCCAGCCGAGATGAGCGCCACGCCTGTATTGGGCATGAGGTCGGTCTCAAGGGCCGGCCGGTCGGTCAGTCCACCGTCGGATGGTCAGTGAGCCGACATTGCATCTCTTTCCAGGCGGCTTTGCGGTGGCCCTAGCTCCTGCCGAAGGATGTGCGAGCGCCAAGGCCAAGCAGGCTATGGCCGGGCAGTTTCTTTCGAGCAAGCGAATCGGTGACCGACCGAACCGGAGAGCGACATGCGGACAGACGGACTGACGACGGGCTGGATCGAGGGACACAACGACAGACGAGCAATCGGGCAAGCCAGTCACATAGCCGGCTGGTGACCGCAGCAATAACAACGCTGGCGGCGGCAAGCAAGGCTTACTAGATACGGCTAGCCGTGGATGACCCGGCTCGGCGGCCATTGGCGACGTCGAAGCGCTGCGCACTCAGTCAGCTGGTATCAGCTGCTTGGACCGCGCGCGCTCTGTTGGCAGCTCTCTGGGCCGCCTCACAGACACGCAGGCAGTTCGCGGATTTTTTGGAAAACTGGCACGGACTCAGCCGCGTCGTTCGAGTGCGATGTTCCGATGATGAAATCATCTTCTTCCCGAGATGACTGCCCGAAGCCGGCCGTTCGCCTTTCCAGCCCTGTCGACGCGAGACGATACACGTTTTTTCTGTCGGTCGGAACCCCCAGCGATCCGAGGGGCTTCGCAGGCAGGCAGGCGGGCGAGCGAGCCCTGACCGTCCAGCCCCGCTGACTTTGCCGGCGATGCGGCAGCAGATCAGCTGGGTAGCTTTCTTTCGACGCTGCTGTCAACATCGGTGGCAACGAACGAGCTGACAGTGATCGTCGTCCGGCGCTCGCTCGGCCCGCCGAATACGGTCTCGAACGACGAGCAGCGAGACGCGAACTGGGTCCTAATCCAAGTTGGTTGTTTCTCCGAGCGTTGCTTAGTCCAAATGTTTCGCTCATTCAGTAAAACACTCGGCGGCACTGTTCACAATATTCGATGAGCTGTAAGACGACTCCTTCGATTCCTCTGACTGAATCATCACCGCCGCCTCCAGTATGGCAGCAACGACAGCGGCAGCAACGGCTTCGAATAAATAATACACACAAACGTATCAGTTGGCAGAAAACATCGCAAGAGTCAATTTCGTTGATAAAATCCATTGAGGGCTTCGAGGGAAGACGTGCTCGGATCCGAGCTCTACGGAGCTCCAGCGGACAGTCGTCTTCACCGATTGCCGTCAGTAGCTGGCTCATGTGGGTTTATTTTCATCACCATCATCTTCGCCGTCACCGTGGTCATCATCCTAGATAAAAGTAGTCCGAAACATTCTAATCGTGAAGAACTGCATCGCCGAAGAAACTCTCCGAAGCGAACTCCATCAGAGACACTGATCACGGCGCCGCCGTCCTTCTGGCCGTGGCTGGCGGCGCTCTCAACTCGGTGCGCGTATAGTTCAGGTGCCTCACGATTATTTCTTAAAGATTGCCTACGTGTTCGACCCTTATTTTCTGTAGCTGCAGCTTCTCCTCCTTCTAGGTTGATCCGTTCGAGCGAGTGTTCGACGACGCGCGCGTCATCGAATCGCGCGCGTACGAGATGAACAGACGGACGAACTAGGCTCAGCCGTTAGAGCTAGCGTCGTTCCAAACCTAGAGTGCGGGCGAAGGTGTCGACTTCGGCATCGCTTTCTGATTTTTCCGCGCAGTACCGCTGCAGCCAGTGATCGCGCACTGATTTACAAACGATCACCGTGAACGGGAGTTGAATTTCCGGATAGGGTCTCGAGGTAACTTGGTGCGAAATCGTTTTGAGCACGTGAGAATTCTGTTGCGAAATGATTTGTTGATGCGAATGAACTTGTTGAATCGTTTGCTGTTGCATTGATAGCTGCTGGTGGTGCTGTTGAAACGGGTGATGGTGTTGAGGCTGACTCACCAGCGGAGGCGACGGAGGCGGTGACTCTACTACCTCCTCCTGGTAAGATCCATCGTCGTAGTGGCTGTCGTCCGAAGGTGAGCAGCTTAGGCGCGCGAGATCCCGCTCATCCAGTGTCAGCGTCTCTGGGGGCGAACCAGGCCGCGACGATGGCCGACTACCTCCTTTGAGGATCGAATGGCGGTTGTTCATGTGGTGGCTTATGTGATACGGATGGCTCCCATGATTATTACGACTGATATTGTTGTTGCCGTTGCTGTTTCTGCTGTTGATAATATTGCTGTGGTTGTTGTTGGCGCTGCTGCTGCTGCTGCCGCTGCTGTTCAGATGGTGGATGCTGTGGCTGGCCGTGAGCTTCGACTCCGCAGTTTGAATCTGTTTTGGCGCACTCTTCGTAATTGCTGGGGTTTGCTGCTGCTGCTGCTGTGGCTGCTGAACAGAATGGATGCTGATCACACCGCGCGATATTTCGCTCAACGCTTCGAGGCTGCTTGCAACAGCCGATTTCCGCCATCCTCTGATTGTACTTTCGTTGAGACCAAACTTTGAGCCGGCAGCGCGGTTTGAATGTTTCTCAGCCCATTGAATCACTTTGAGTTTGAATGTGATATCGTATTTGCCTTTTTTCTTCGAAGGCGGTGACGTTACCGTGGGCTGCATGGTGTCGACGTCGTCGTCGCGCTGTTCAGAGCTGCTTGCGCGAATCACTCACACACTCACTTGCTTGCTTGCTGGTCGCCGTCGTCGAAGCCGTCGTCGAATAGCTCACTTTGACTCACTGCTGACTGAGGTTTGGGACGAAGTAACAAGACGCGACCGGCTGGACTGGCCGACACCGTATCCCTTTGCGCTCGCCGAGTTCGTTGTTTGACTTGTAGCTCCGAAGCTCGAATCACTTTTCGAGTGGGCAAGCAATCAGCTGCCCTTATTTTATCCTTTTTACGCCGAAGCTGAACGTCGTCGTCTCGCACACTGATCGCTGCGCCGCTTCAAACACATCCGCGTCGAAGATTTCACGGCACCCCGCACACAGACACGGATTTCACGGATCGTACACTGCTGAGTCGGTCGCACACAAGCATCGACAGCTTTCCAGGTTTGAATGAACGAACGACCGACGGACCGACCGACTGTCTGACTGTCTGTTGCTTGGCTTGTCGGTTCGTCCGTCGAACACAGCTTATTTCTGATCTTCGAGAACACGTTGGCTTGCGAGTCGAGGAATTGCGCACAACTTGGATCCGTCCGGAAAGCGGGCTCATTGACTAATGGTTTGCTGGCTGTCGCTGCGCTGTCTTTCTGTCAGAGCTGTAAGACTACTGCCGCTGGCTGTCGTCTCCACGCAGCACAGAGAGCTGCTGTCGCGCGCGCACATAACGCTTCACCAAGGGTAGGTGAGGGAAACGACGCGCTGCTGCTTTCGAGCGGGTGAATCGGGTCACGATCGTCTGCGCGCGCTACAGCGATTCGTTGTTGGACATATGCCCGGCTACGGCCGCGACTTCATACGCGCACTCGATCGGCGTTGTTGTTGCTTGTGGCGGCCATCCCGCCGACTCGGGATCTCCGCGAACTCGGAATTCGGTCGCCTCGGAATTTCACGCGCTCCGTAATCTGGGGTGGAATTCCGATTGCGGTTCGATTTTCTGAACCTGCCGCTGATTTCCGATCGAGGTCGACCGTCGAACTGCCTACGTGGAAACGAGACCCGGTGAGGAGTCAATCTGAACTTCGAGATTTCGGTCGATCGCTTCCGTGATATGACTTGGACTTCCCCGTGAGACTCATGATATCTTCGTACTCTTTTGATAATTTCCCGGAAGCTGTTACTTGGAACAGCTTTCATTGGCAAACATATGCAACCCCAGTTTGACAGGACGCGCACCGTCGATGCCCGCTTCACGCTCAAAAAGCGCATCACATTTCTGAGGAGGCGTTCGTTTTCGTAAACCAACCAGCATCGACTAGGAGCGCGGGAAATTTCGAAAACCGCGCGAAAACTCGTTTGAATTTGAAATCCATGAGGTCGGTGCTTGCCGGCGGCCGGAGCTGATGATGGTTGTGGTGGTGGTGGCCGGTGCTGCACCAGCGGTGTGATTGGCTGCTTGCTTGCTCTGCCCAAGTCTTGCTGCTGCTGCCGCTGCCGCCGCCGCCACCGCCGCAGCTTTTTCTAGGGTTTGTTGTAACCGGCCGGCCTGACTGCCAGCTCGACGCTTGCTGGTCGGTCAGTCAGTCAGTCAGCCAGCCAGCCAGCCAGCCAGCCTTGTGTCGGTGCATTGTCCGCCCAACTGGTGCTGGTCGGCCGCTTGCTCGACGACTCGACTGGCTGTGGGGGCTACTACCGATGATGATGACTTCGTTCGCCGCTGCTGCGCGGATGAATCCAGCTATACTTTTGTTATAAGGAAGCACTGTTCCTTTCTCTGAAGCTCGCTGCTGCTGCCTACGTGCCAGCGGAGCGTCCGACCGTCGGGCCGGACATCAACGGGCTCACAGACGCTTGGCCAACATCCGTCAGTCAGTAAACTCTGGTTTCGGAGCTGCGGCCCCCGTCGCCGCTCATCAGAAAACATTATTTAGCACTTTCTAAATAAACATCCGCGATCAGGAACAGCTCCGCGCCGGTACGGGCGGTGAAGATCTCCTCGTTGGAGGATTCGGGGGAACTCCCTTTAGCGAGGGAACTCATCAGACTGCGCATCGGGTCCGAGAGACTTCCGTCGACCGGAATGAGGGGAGTTCGAGCTCGCTCGCGATCCCACTGCTATTCCGAGAGATCTGGTGCATCAATCGCGCCCCTAGTCATCTGATTTCAATCGACCGAGAACCTCGGTGCAACATTTTTCCGAGCGGCCGCTCGGAATTTTCGTCTGAAACCGCGCGAGCTTCATTGATTCGCTCCTCGTCCGCGTCGTCTCCGTGGGCTTGTGGGCTCCGACGCCCCACAGGTATCGGGGGTGATGTCCCATGCTTGGATGAGTCTTCAACCCTGTAGCCTTTCGATGTCAGTGAACGAGCGGACAAGCAGGCGGGCGGGCGGGCAGGCAGGCAGGACCGACGAACGGACGGACGAATAGACGAGCGAGCGAGGGAGCGAGCTATCAAGCAAACGAACATTCTTCTTGTTCGCTGAAGAGTTTCTCAGGTCGACTGAGGCACCTCATTCGCCCGGTTACTCGTTTAGTAAACGAGACTGCGACCGGTGGACCTCGGTTGATTCCGGAGGATCGTTTCACAGACTATGTGCCACATGCTAGCCGTTTCCTTTGTCGCTTAGTCCTTCTCCGGTTCGTCGATCTATATGTCAGTCACTGTATCCTCTTACACACGCTTTAATTAGTTCATTACTAATAGCCTCCCACCTGTACGGCCACGAATACGCGCAGAGAGCGATGCAGGACCTGGAACCGCGACAGAAACGACCGGAGAGCATCACGCAGGCTACCTCCGATAGTACAGTGAATCTCGAATAAAGTCGAGGGCGACATTACAACGTGGATGGGTCGCGATGAGCGGGCGATCGGTTTCCCCGAGAGTCCAACGGGAGCGTGCAGGAAGACAAATCTCGGGAACCTTGTCTCGATCGTGTACGACTCGCTCGCCACGAGAAGCACAACCACGATTTTTGGAATCCATGGGCCACGCTATGCGAATCAAACGGCGTTCGATAAGATAAGTGAATAAGTTCAGCGACATGGACTCCGAGATCGGTGTTCTACTTTTTTCCCTTCGGAACGTTGTGCCCTAAGCATCTGCTGCTCCGCGCACGGACCTCGACTCGACGGTCAGAGGCGGTGCGATAAAGGACCTGTGTGTAAGTCATCGCGAGTCCTTCCTGAGGGGAAAGCTTCTCGGTGGCGTCAATTTCTCCTCGCTGCTCCATCGCTGTCTAATTATTGGACCGAAGTCATGGTTCGGAATGATCCGGGTCGATTCCGGGAAGGCGACGCGACTCGAATGAAATGTTTGAAAATGTAGACACACTTATTGGCCGTATGGATTCGCGCCGTGAAGGTCACCTTGATCTGACGACGTTCAGCTGACGTCACTAAAACTCCATATGGACAAATGAACCGCTCGTAACAGGCTCACATACAACTGCTGCTGCTGTTGTTGTTGTTGTCGCTGTCACTACTACGGTAGGTAGTAGTTGCTGTTGCCGCGACGACTGTTGCCAACACCGCAGCCGACGTCGGTGTTGCCACCATTGCCGCCACATAGTCGTCGTATTTCATGCTCTCTGGTTTCTGCTTCTCCGGACGACTCTGCGCGATCGAACAAACCGCGCGGACTGCCGCCGTTCACGATGCCAGCCTGTTGAGTTGCCGCCGTTGCCGCCATCCAGCTAGCAACATGAGTGCGCGTTGTGTGAGCGCGCGAGAGGCTGACGTCAGATAGACAGTCAGTCAGTCACTCAGTCATCGGCCTCTGGGCTTTCGGTTGTGGCGGTGCTCGCACCAGAAGCGACCAACTACACAACTTACAACGGCGACGGGAACGGCGGCCCCTGCGAGGATATACACGGCCGAACGGCCGGTCGCTTGGCCGCTCGGTCGCCCAACCGGCCGGCCGAGCGACCCTCAGAGCGTTGCCCCTCGAAAGTGCGGATGGAGTCGCTGCCCTTACACGGTGCATTGTCGCTGCCTGAGCATGACAACTTAAGCAGGTACATCTATCGGGGCAACGGTTGCTTCCCCGCTACTGCTGCCGCCGCGGCGCCGTCACCGAAAATTATCCAAGGCTCTAAGAGTTCATGACATCCATCGTGGAAACACGGCCGAATTGCTTTTCAGAATCGATCCATGTACGCCAGGGAGACTTGTTGCTCTGATTTGAGCTCTTGGGTGTGCATTGCTCCCGACGGTACCACTACCTGGTCCTCTACGACTGAAAGGGGAAGACGAACGACATGCAGCTACGACGCAGTTCTCTTGCTCCCGCGCTTGCTTGGTTGTTCATCTAGTCACGTGACGGGCCATTGACCGAAGCGATGAGGTATTTTCTCCGTGTCGTTGTTGTTGTTGTCAATCTGGTTGGAGCGGTTCACAGAACTCTAAATTCGCGCAGAGCTCTATCTTACCCTTCCAGTATGGAGGCGGCGAGACGAACAGTCTTCAGCCCAATTGTGACCGGCGATCACGAGGAAATGATTTCTGAATTTTTTTCTCGTTGGCCCATTCATGAATCTTTCAGTATACATGATATTCAGAATTAGAATGTTTCTTGGGGAAGATGTCCCGAAGGAGCGATTGGGGTGCGAGTGGCGAGCATGGCGACGACTGACGAGTCGATACTAGCCGCCCGAGACGTCACCACTAATCCGATTCAAAACCCCCGTCAACATTCCTGATCGAGCTCGTGACGCCTTTGGGAAAATATGCTCGTGGGAGGCGCTAACGGAGTGAGTGAGTGAGAGAGGGAGCACCTTGAGCGAGCGAATGTATCGGGGGAACAAGAGACACTCCGCACTCGCACAGATGGACACCCACAAGATGAAACAGAGGCATTTGTCTCGGCTCGTTGTCGCTCTGAAACGAGATGACAGCACACACCCGGCAAACCAATATCTACATGACGACCATGGCGCGGCGGCTCGCTAATAACAACAGTAGCGCCGTTGTTAGCGAGAACAAGAATGAGACAAAGTTACGATACGGTGAACCGGAAAAGAGCACCGGAACCGGTATCAGAATACATTCAGGTCCCCGCGATAGCCCCCCTCGAGAAATTCTCAGTGACGCGCTCTCAAAACTCGCGACGAGGAAATTGCATGGAGTGCCCGGCCACCGAGGGCGGAATCCGGATGCTTCTCCGCGAGCGATCGATCGACCGAATTTACGCTCCCTTCCAAACGACTTCGCGAAAACTTTCTTCTTCCCATATCCGACGCTTTCGCATTGACATCTCTTGCTCGAGTCGAGGCCTAATGATTTGACGGGGACCCTTCTTCTCGGAGAGGACTGTCGGCACAGTGAATTCACAGGACGTTTTGTGAGCTCATCCGAATTCATTATAACACTGAAAAAAAGAGCTTGGAGCCGAAAGGACCGTGACCCTTCCTCCTGTTTGGAGATTATGTCCCAGATCCTGTATCGGAAGAAGAGATCGTCCCGAAGACATGCACCAAGACCGTAGACCTGACTCGACGCTTCCAACCCGCGAACTCGAGAATCGGGACCCTCTAATCACAGGGTTCGATCGATCGATCGATTGATTGTTCGCGTCATCGATGTATTTCACTTGACTGGTCGAAAGGAGTCTTATTAGACTCACCGTATCTCATTCGTGGAGTACGGAGTTCTGATATTGAATTGAGCCCGGAAAATCTGACCAAATCCGAGCCTGGTGCATGACCAGTGCCCCGCAAGTCCGGGACGCGATCCGGAAGTGTCTGGACGATCCTCAATGACCTTTATCCATCAATGATAGTGAGTTTGTAGATAATGGCACTTTTTCATCATCGGAGTTCACCCCGACGGATCCGAGCGAGCGTGGAAGCGTTTCTACTCGCGGATGATATCCGAGAAGGGGAAGCAAAATGAAGAGGCGGAAGGCCACTGGGAGGCTAGGGCGGGCTCGGCATCTCGGAGAAGACTGCGTGGCGTCTCTCTGTGTCGTGTCGTATCGCCGGGAACAGAAGTTATCGGAAATTCGAAACCTCAGCGGCAACCGAACGTGATATACGATCAGGAACCACGGATGATAAACCGATGTTACGCGTGCGCCAAATACTTCGGCGGTACGTAGTTGTAAGTTTTCATTAGCCGTCCGCTCGAGGTATGGAGCGGAGTCGGGATATCCATGAAGGAAGAAATGAGAAATGACCGTAGCTCAAGAGGCGGCATTTAGAAACTTTGACATATCCGCACCGAGGCGAAACGATGCTCGACGACTGATGAATTAGAGAACTAGAGAATTCCAGCGACTCCAGGCGTTCCGTCCGAGAATTCCTCTGCGATACGTCGGGATCTCCGCTCATTGCTGCTCTTGGTCGGAGTCGAATTTTTAGTAAGTAGTTGAAAGCAAGTAGTGCCAGAGGCTCCTCTCCGCTGGTTAGATGATCGGGCCGTACTTGCTTTCTTGGTCCTTCTCTCCGTCTTGCCTTTCGGGCGTTCACCATGCTTGTGAAAATGTCGATGAAAGCACGCGTCCGAAGAGTACATGGATAGAGTTGGCTGCGAGCTTGGATGGTTAGCCAACGGCGGCATTGGAAGAGCCATCCGTCGAAAGGGGCCCAGAGGGATAAACAGTCTGATCGGAACGGACAGACTCGCTGGCCTATTCGATATACAGTTAAAAATGTCAGAGGGGGAGTTTGCTCATTGCTGCCTTTTGACTACCTTTTGACCGAGACAGACTCCCGATGCCGATGGAAACATCGAACACGAGGACTTACGAGGTTGCGCGCCTCCACTTGAGGACGCTACGGAGTCCTAGTATTCTCCATCCGACTCGCGATCACGGTCCGTGATGCCACCCAG
>NW_003805512.1:3070937-3074961 GCF_000255335.2 Galendromus occidentalis | reverse complement strand
GAGTTAGTTTTTCGATTCAGGCAGTATCATACAAATCACATAGTCTACCGAGGGGCTGACGGTGCGCGCAGAAGACGCTCTGCTCCGCTGCTTTCACCTCGGGCGGGGAGTCAACGACCTCTCTCACATTAAGCCGCGGTGGCAGCGTCTGTGGAACCGAAAAGTCTTCTGTCAGAAGAACGGCCCCTGGCTTCCCCGGGCGGAAACGGTCCGAATCGTTATGAAAGCGGACAGCAAAGTCAAACAAAACTTTCGAAGACGATGAATTGTTTGTTGCTTCCCAATCGAGCTGAGGATCTCTCTCATCCCGGTCGATATCCAAAGTTGGGGCAGGGCATTCCGGGCGGTGATCAAGCAGAACTTCGATTCTAGTTTGACAATCGAGTGCGCGCAACAGGCCAGCTGAGGAAGCCCCCTAGAATGCTTCTAGCTAGCTATCTTCAGATTGCGGAATTTTTAACCAATCGCCATATGTTCCAATTAGATTAGATTACCTTTTGCCCTCCTCCATCCACGAAGGAGCAGGATCCGAGAATGAATCAGGGATTCCGGGGGCAACACCCGATTCACCATAAGGAAGTGTCGTGTATGAAAGGGCATCGCGTCAATGCCCAATACTGATCTATTATTCCTGACTGAGTCGGCTCCCCCAAAGCATCGATTTGAATCGTATTCGACAGGCTTAGAATTGCTTGGACCGCTGATAGGGCTCCGATGCGAACTCCGTGTGATAAGAACTCGCATTGTCGATTCCCGTACGAGCTTGAGATCCACAAACCTCCAGGATGCACTGGGAGACTGGTCACTCGACTCCTCCGAAGATCTCAGGCAGGGGCCCTCGACTCTTTTCGTCCGCAAAGCATCAGCGGAGCGCTTGTGCCTGATTCTGTGCTTGTATACCGTAAGCATGTTCCTTCCTCACTATCGGACCCTGATCTGATAATCCTGAGACCACGTAGGACAAATGAAAAGGCGATAAGGATTCAGTTTGACGACGCGGGGAAACCGCAGCACTTGGTGCTTCGTGGGACTTACTTAGGTTGGGAACCACAGTCTACGGCATCTAGAACGAGGGTCGAGGACCCGACGGACCCTCGTGCGTAGGATACCGATACGACGGAAGTCTCATCGCCAAAGGCTTCCGGAGGGGCTCCCTTCGCGATTGCTTTGAGATCAGCGTCCCCGTCATGGTATGTCGAAGAATCATCATCGTGCGAATCATTCTGTGAATCGCGGAGGATGCCGCTCCGCTCAAATCGGAGATTCGGTGCGAATCCGAGAGGATGTCGCTTACCCTCGATGCGTCCGTCGATGCGGATATTCAGGAACATATCGCTACCCTGGTGCATTCGGAATTTTGGCGAGGGTCGGCCTCGGAGCGGGGAGTCCTCCACCGATTCGCGAGCCGTAACGTACAGCATACCTACAGCATTGACGTTCAATTCCTTGGTCAGGAATCGCAACCTCAGCAGGAGGATTCAATGAGTTGAGCGAACTGTCGTGCCAGAATTACAAGCGCTCTCCATCCCCTGGATTGGGATGTAGCGTGTTGACCATTGAACATCCAGTCCTGTGGTCCGGGTTCACGAAGACGAGTATTTTTCTCGAGCATGCTTTTCCGTTTGGAAATTCTGCTAATTCACAGACTTTCAGCTGGCAATCTTTAATGAATACCCAAACTCTTCTTAGTTAGGCCCTGGACTTCCGAGGAACATACTGATCTTCGTGAGCCCGGATTGAAGGGAGCGAATATTCACTAGTGAGACTCGAGATGAGGTCCGACCCCCTCGTCCTCTCTGCGGGAACGTGCAGACGAGACGGGTTGGTAGTGATACCGGTGTGCTCTGCACGGGCGGGCAGGCTATTCCGAACTTGCGTGATGAAAGGAACTGTGATGGTCTGGCACATTGTAGGTTGAAACGTCCGTCACTGTGCGGTACCTCGATGGATCACATTAGCAAACGCGGAAACTCCGGAGCACCGACTCGGGCGGTAGTCGACCTAGCCGGCCGGCTGCGCGCCTGGTTCCTAGTATCAAGCGAAGAGCTATGTGGCATGTACAATTTATTTTCCTTTCCTAGATCGGTTCCGACCGTCACCCTTGTGTTCATAAAGTGGTAGTTTCAAGACGATGGTTCTCGTTGTGATGCCCGAGGGTGATCTACCCTGTATAACGTGGCAGCCAAGCATCCAAGCGACGTTGTTGATACGAGTCGTCGGAGCTTTGATATCGTTCTGTAGTAGAGTCATGTCTACCCTAAAATCCTCTAGGTACAGTTGAACCAACAAGCAGTGAGCTATAATTTTATCCTTCGCTTTGAGAGATATCGTTCGAAGACCTCGACCTTTCCCATCCATGATGACTCGGGAGAAAACATCCATTATCTGGGTTTTGTAGGGATCTTCAACGCGTGGCATCGGATCCCGCGCGCGGAGCTCCTTCACTTTCAATTTGTAGATGTAGGTGAATATATCATAGGCTGCTAAACACCTCAGCTGCATCTTCCGCAGCGTTTCGTCTCTCGATACCTGCCCCAGACGCTGTAGAACATATTTCGAGTAGGTATCGTTCGCGGCCCACTCGACGAGCTTGTCTTTGTTCACGACTTCGAAGGCCCAATTCGTTGAGGCATAATTGTCGAAGCATTCGTAGTCAACGCGGCAGAACACTTCATATAGGCTGTATACATTTTTGACCGAACTGAATTCGGTGTTTCGTCGCGGAAATTCGACGGTTTCGTCAACGAACGACGTGCCCTCAACTCTTTCCGAGACGACCGTCTCGTTCAAAGTCTCTGAGGCAACCAGCTTGGCGTTGACTTGAGACACTTGTAAGCGCTCCCGAGTTTTGATGATGTTTTGAAGCTTCTTCGTCCCGAAATTCTTGGTGAAGTCTTCGTATCTCTCGGCGTAACTCTTATCGAGCTTTGTCGAGCTCGTCTGTTCAATGCAGCGTTTCATGGCGAGTCTGTGCGCTGGTACGAGTTCGACTTCGCCTGTCTCCATATCTTCTACTGCTAAGTAGGTTCTCGTATCTCCCATGGAGGCTTGCCCGGAGAGTACCATCTTGCCATTGGAGGCCTTCGCGAAGACCTGAAAAATTCTCCGCTTAGTTGGGTGACGGCGAGGGCTCCCACCGGTGAATTCTGGTATCCAAATGCTGGATGACCCATGAATGTTCCCGGTGGTTGTTCGGGAGTACTGAGCATTAATTAGGTGAATCCATCCATTCATTCATCCAACTTCTTTTTTCACGAATCGGCCCCTGGGCTCCTCATGGAAGGCTTACCTGTTTCTTGCTTTTACTGTGGTACAACTCAAGCGCGATTCCAGCCTTAGACACGAGCTGACCGCAGTCGAAATCCGCTATGAAAGCACTCTTATCCTTGTGAACCTTGCGTATCTTCCATTTCACTGGATCCAACTCCGTCGAGCTCATGTCTCCTCTAGATGAGTTACTCTAGTTCGATCGACGGAGACGAAATGAACCGCACAGACATGCGAACGAATCGTATGGAGACGTCGAACTAGTTCATGCACAAGGCCTCAGTCAGTCTCTACACTCTACCTCTCTCCACGAGTGTTTTTTATCAGAATCTTGCGCACGTTGTTTTGTTTAGATCCGCTCTAATAGACGGAAATAGTCCTAAGTGTCGGAAGTCAACCACGTGAGAACTCGCTGGCGAATACCCCTTTTCCCTCACGTTTCGGGCGCTGAAAGTCTCTCCTAGCGCGCGACTGTCACTGAGGACATGTCTCCTTGAATTGTCACACTCGAGATGAGGCCATTCGGGAATCGAGGGTCGGTAGTTTCCAACGCGGTCGGCGGAAAAGGCGGAGTCTGTCCAAGTGACTGGCACTTCGATACAGCCGTGGAGCCCCTATTTTTCTCTCTCCGCCCAAATATCATCTGGCTGTAGGAAATAACAAGAAGGATGGGCGCGAAATGGTTCCGGGGTATAGGAAGGAGCGTCCTTGGTAACGAATGATCGCGACCGAGAGCTCAGGAAGAGGGAGAATCTCG
>NW_003805512.1:3059463-3070917 GCF_000255335.2 Galendromus occidentalis | reverse complement strand
CATGCATCAGGTGGCAGCTCCCGCCAGGGAATGCGAAGTAGCCGCTAACGGCGCGGTGGCGGCTGCTGTCTTCAGCAGCTGCCACGACGGCTTCTGGGGGCGCTGGTATCGTCGTCGTCGGTCGTCGTTTCAATCGTCCGAGCCTTGTTTACTACTACCACTACCAAGATGGGAGAGAAGGTTGCGCTGGTGCCACTTCCACCGTCGCTACCGCTGCTGCTGCCTCTATTGCCGAATCCACGGCACACACATACGACGAGAGCTGCTGCAGAGAAAAAGAAGCAGCAGGGAGGGTAGTGAGTTTGGAATGTTGAGTTGACCCAACAGATTGAGGAGAACCGACAGTTCTACAACGACAGCGGGGTCTGCTTCAACGTCGCTTGCCGATATTGCCTGCGTGGCTCACCGAAACGGACTCGTTCCAATTGTCTCATCGGAGGTAGTGAGGAAGCGGTGACCGCTATTTGACTCGTTGTCAGAGACGACATTCGAAGCGGACGAGAAGCGAGGGGAGCGACAGCGTCCACCACGACGTCCGTAGGGACGGCATCAAGAGCAGCGAAAGTGTCGGCCAAAACGAGTACCACAACGAGCGGCGTCGAACTACGGTAACAATGATACGTCCTCCGCTCGAACCGCTGAATGTCGAGCAGCTGAAACGCTTACAACAACATCAGTACCGTGCTACGGGCAAATCATTCCTGGATCCGTATATGCAACCTTTCTGGGAATGGGTGGTCCTTCAGTTGCCCGAATGGTTGGCCCCGAACCTCATGACAATTCTTGGACTGATCGTCAACGTGGTCACGTGTCTGCTATTAGTGATACTGGCTCCCGATGCGCGTACGGACGTTCATCCCGTATTCTTCATCGCGTGCGCCGTCGGACTCTTCTTCTATCAGACTCTCGATGCCTGTGATGGAAAGCAAGCGCGACGCACCAACTCGAGTTCACCGCTGGGAGAGTTGTTCGATCACGGATGTGATGCCATATCTACGATTTTCGTTGCACTCGGCGTTTGTGTAGCCACGAAGCTGGGCCTGTCGCCCAATATCATGCTGTTCCAGTGTCTTTTGGCGATGTACTTATTCTACTGCGCACATTGGCAGACTTTCGTGACGGGCACCCTACGATTCGGGAGGTTCGACGTCACCGAAGCCCAGTTTTCCGTGATGCTGGTCCACCTCATTACCGCGATATTCGGCCAAGATGTTTGGAGCGCTAACGTCCTGTTTTTCGAAGCTCGCTATATCCCTTTTCTGAGCTGTGTTGCCGGCGCCCTCACAGCGATGATTTCCTATTTACGAGTTTCCTTGTCATCGCAGACCCCGCACGTGTGCGAAGGTTCGACTCTGTGTCCCCTGACGCCCTCGCTGCTCACGGTCGTGCCGGCTTTGGTTATGTCTTACAAATCGCCAGCTCTCATGTTGGAATACCCGTGCCTGTTCATGTTGACCTTCGGTCTGGTCGCGGTGAAAATGACTTTCCGTCTAATTGTGTCCCATATGACGCATTCAGAGCTGCAGGCGTGGGACTCGACACTACTCACACCGCTCGTTATCTTCTTCAATCAGTATCTAGACTTCCCCGTAGCGGAGCGTCTTCTGCTTTGGGTCGGTCTCGTCTACACCGCCACGGACCTCCTCCTCTACGCGAACGCTCTATGCAGCCAGATTTGTGATCACCTCAAAATCGAATTATTTCGAATCGCCCCCATGGTGGCGGACAAGAAGAACTCCGCGGAGGACCTCACTGGGAAGCCTCTGCTGAAAAGCGCAGCGACGACCAGTCCTTCACCGGGTGAAGCTCCCCCAAGATATCAAGACGTGATCGTTGATAACAGCTAACAGCGGTAGAATCGGAGATGGAGCCAGGTACTCGATTGTATCCGCGTTCTTCTTTTGTAAATTTCTTAGTTGTCAAACTTTGATAGCACGCGCGATGTGACCATCTAGCTGTATGTATTCAGATATATATATATATATTTTACACGATCTACGAATCGATCAGAATCACATTGCCTTCCGCTTGTGTAGTGTTAAGATGCCCCATGTTCCTGTTCGTCTTCCTCCACCGGAAAATCCGAAAAATCCAGAGCTACCGTATTGCCAAACATCACCTGCGTCACCCCATGGATATTTGTCTGAATCCAGTGCCGCCTCACGTCATTCTTCGTATACTTCGTTTGAACCCGCGAAATTCCGAGGGGTTGGTAGCTCGTTGCATTTCTCAAGCCAAGATGTTGACCGAGTGAGCAATCTATTGATGCACTCCGTCAGGTTCCTCGGTAGTGCCCCGGATACCGAAGTTTCGCCGCTGGCGCGTGGTATCAGGGGATCTACCTAGTCAGAAAAGAATGTAGATCGGACGGGACTGAACGAGGAGACGACAAGCGATTCCGGAATTAGCGTTCTCCGTCATGGCTTGATGACAAGGGCAGATGCGGAGCCCTAATATGCTTTTTGTGGAAATCCTTACGGAGATCTCCGTCCGGCAGTAGTGAGCGAGCGAGCTCACGACAGCGATTATAACCCGACTGTTGTATTTACAAACGTCTACCGTCTACTGGTGATTGACTATTCTGAATATATCGCGAAGCCGTCGTTGAGGACGCCCGGGGCGCTGTTGGCGGACCGCTGTTGAGCAGGTCCGAGAGCGGCGCTCGGTCTGTCATAGCTAACTTTCGTCCTGTCTCCCTCATTTGATGGAAGGTGAACAGTGACCGATTGAAGTTGTGAATGATCCACGATACCGGAGAGAGGGTACCGGAGTATTGGCGGTTTTGTATTTACTGCGCGCACCTCTGCTCTCGATCGGATTCTTTCGAATTGCCATTGATAGAGCTGAAGTAGTTCTTCGAAGCCTGGAAACCTCCGAAGGGAGCACGTGTTCCTAGGTATATACAGATGAAAACGGGAGAATGTTCTCAAGATTAAATAAAGAAAAGTTATAACATCATCGCGGAATGCTTCTCTGAGGAGGGCCTCGAGGTACAGGATTCGGTCGAGGATTCTGCTGCAAGTCGGAAGCTCTCATCACGGGTCGTTTTATTTTGCTCATCCAGTGTTTCTCCTCAAATCCGTAGCTCCTTCCGAGCTGCAAATGTTCCAACCATCGGGGACATCGTGAATTTATCAAATGAGCGATCCGTGAAGAATAGACAGTAGAGGACCAGCCGTTTGATGACTTTTCGCCAAACGAACGTCGGCGAAGTACAGTTATGCGTCGATAGGAAGGAAAGTATGCGCCGTGATGACGATCCAGATCTTCTGGGCGATTTCCCTCGGTCGGCGACGCTCCTCATGCGCGCCGTGGCTCAAGTTATTCTCCGGGAGAGAGAGACTTCGCCGACGGGGTGTTTCAAGTTTCCTTAGCAACGGCACAGCCGCGTGCTAGTTCCACGAGCCAAAGGATTCGGAACGACAAGATTCCTGACGATCACACCGGCGATGCTGCTCATTCCATGACAGATGTGTTCTATTCGGATAATTGAAGCTTCTGTGCTCCCGGATTCTACGGCTGCTGTTACAGTGAGCGGCACTTGCAGGATGGACTGTGGCTGGCCGCTCGTTTGACCGGCAATCTCGACCGTAGTTAGAGGAAATCACAGAAGGAACATGTGATCGCGGATCTCGTTTCGATCTCGCCATCTCGCGTCAGGGTCGAACAGCGTGCTTCCACAGCCTGACGCATTCGTCGATTGACAATCATCGACGATGGCCCGCTATGGGATACTTCTGCGTTGCCGCTGACCGCCTGCACTCCAGCGGGGCACACCCATGGCGAACAAGAAAGTTGTCGCCCTCAAGCAGGAGATGCTCGCCTACTGGCCCAGTCGTTGCGATGTCTTCAAGGTACCCCACACCGGCTCTCTGGCGATGTGTTCAAACGATTCGAAGCATCAGAAATCAAACAGCGATCCTGCACCCCGCGGGCTCGGCTCCGGCGAGCATCTAGATTCTGGATCTATGAAATCAAAGTGGTTGGGAATTTTCCGCCATCCGATTGGCGCGATTTCCCCTGACAGAAAACCGTCTCCTTCCCGCTGACGATCCCGGCTGCATTTTCAATACCGTGCTGCAACTGGAATGATTATTGGGCTTCTAAGCCGGAACATGAGATGAGGTGTCAGATGATACATAGATGTGATGGGGCGACGTACAGTGCTTTGAGCCGGAGCTGCCGGCCAGAGATTCTATATCTCCTCGCGGAGCATATCATTTATCATGGTTCCGTCTTTCAGTCGATTCTAAAGAATAGTCTGTGCGGAGGGTCTAGCTGTGCCCGCTCGGTCTCCCCCTCGTTCTTGCTTCCGGGAATCGCGGTCGATGCAAGTTCACGTCGCGAGGTTTTCAGACCCGCTGAAAGAATAGATGAACTCAAGGAGGGATGTTCGCGAGCTTGAAGCTCCATAGTGTGATTCAATTATTCATTTTCTCCCGACAGGAACCGGATGATGAACTCGAGGATCGCATTTCTCGGGTGTTGGCCATGCAACGTCAACACAAAGAGCAATTGTTACATGAAATGTCACCGCTGTCAACTAGAAGACCGCGCAGCGCGGTTGGCAGACTCGGCGGAGCCGAAAGAACCTCCGGAGGTAGACAATGGGGAGATAAAATGAGCCAGAGCCTTCTAGAAGAGAGCACAAATTCAGAATCTTTCGAGAAGAAAGACGTTTGCACCGAACTCTCCGCCAAGTAAGCTGACAAGGCTATCCTGCTGCCTATCTCACTTTGGTACATCGAGCCAGGGAATGACGTCATCCTCAGCTTGTAGCATTGAGGAGCATTCTCCTTTTTGCGAAAGAAAGGAGATCGGTGGAAATTCATTCTACAAAAATCCTTCGCTCCGCAGCAGAAGTTCAGCCGGCTCGAGTCACAGGTCTCGTCGAGACAACATCATGACGAGGTCGGTGCCTGATTTGCCGCCGACCCATCCTCCATCGAATCGCGTCATCACGACTCCGAGCAACCACGTCATGAGTTCGTCACAGATTGTTGCGTGAGTATACCTCGGTCCGTATCTGTGAGTGATTACATCGCCCGGCAAGCCGTCACCTGAAGTTCCTCCCCTTTCAGGAGAACGCAAACCAGCGACAACCGATCTGGATCGAGTCGTGTCTTTCGTTCATCGTCTTATTCCGTGCCCAGGAAAGTGACGAAAACGGCGACGGTACAGCCCCACAGAACCACTGCGCTCTATAGAAAAGAGAAGGATAAGGGAGAGATCGAAAGGTAAGGCGATACAGCGTGGAGAGCTTCCGAGGCCAGAAGATCGCGTCATCTCCCAATGGAGCAGACAACTTGAGCCGGAAGACCGAATGCGTTCGTGCTTTGGCCAGTCAGAGGGCAGTCGGTATCTTCATTGGAATGGAATGAAAGAATTCTTGCTCCAGGCTGAAGGCACGCCGGGAGTTTCTGCATAAGAGCGCCACCAGGATTCAGGCGGCATGGCGAGGTTACATAACTCGCAAAAGACAAGACAAAGATATACAACATCTGAGGATGCGACGAGTAGAAGAGCATCTCATGCATTTCGTGCGACGGATGGAACAGCTCGAAACGACTGTCCAAAGGTACACGAGGCGGTGCAGTCGATAGCAACTCAATTCGCAAAGCAAGATTCACCTTGTCGATTCTCAATCTTATCTATCACGGCCGAACAGACAAGAAGAGGAGCTCGCCGCCGAGAAGAGCGCCCGGATAGCAAATCAGGAAATGCTCGGCAGGATGCTCAATTCCATGGATAACATCGAACGGCACTTACAAACATTCTGCGCGCCCGGCACTTCCGAAGAAGCTCCAGACGTCCCGTCGACAAAGAATCAGTTTACCGCTGAGGAGGATGTAGGAATGCAGCGATCAGACACAATCGAAAGTTTGAGCACCAGGGTACGTTCCTCTCAACGTCGGAGGGTATGCTGGAGGGAAGGGGGGCGGGGTCGGTCGGTTCTTGATTGTGGGGAACTCGGAATGTCTAAGCTCGATGACGAGGAACGTACGGAACACGTTCTGAGCGTCTTTTTCGAATCATTCCAGCTCAGCCGCTTGGAGTCCGTCATAATGAACCTAAGCGCTAATTTCTGATTTCAATGCTTGGGGCGAGAGAATCCCATGACAGTGGAGACGAAGAAGCTAGAATCCTGCCAAGTCGTCCATTTCGTTGATATCGCACCAGCTTGAAGTCGATCTAGCGCATGCTCGAAGAATTGGTTGACCTGCACGGCGCATCCTCTTCCAAAACAGTCTCATGACGACGTGTCGGGCCCGAAACACCCCTAGCTCGCATTGACTCTTCAACATTCAGACGCGTTCTCATCGCATGGACTCCCCTCCGGAAAACGGATTGAAAGACTCGACGGTGGTCGACTACTATTCCGTCTATTGATGCTCGTGACTCATCAGCTAGAAAAGACAATATTTGAACTGATCGCATATAATACGACGTCGCTCGTGACTGTGTTCAAAAATATTCGTTCATCGTACATTATCCTGCCTTTGTGAACAATACACATCATTTCCGGGTGCCACTATTTCATCTTTCCTCTCGATGTATAATCCTTCATGTACTCATTCGAGGTCTCGGATTGGATCGCGGATGACGGGTGTTCATATTCGACTGAAAATTCTCGGGTTGATGTTTGTGAGATGGGAGTCTTACCCTGTCTATTGCAAGAAAACACAGTTCACGGTCAGACGAACATGAAAACAATAAAGAAACGACGAAGGAATCACTTCGGTCTCTATCAACATCGATATAATTGCCAAGGCTCAATCCACCGGCGAATCCGGGAGCTTCTCAGCTTCACTCAGTTTTTCTCCCGAATTCGATCGAGTCTATGTCTATGGGATGAGTCCACGCGCTAAGCTCATGAATGAATCAAGTCGCGGAGACGAAAGGTGCATCCGTGCATCCTATCGGGAGGGAAGGGGGGGTGGGGCAAACCATCTGAGGACCTGAGAATTACAGATTTCAGCTGAATATATGGTCCGATGGGTACGATTTCAGTGAAGCTGGAAGCGGAGTCATCTCGAGGAAGTTCTCCCCGGCACGGAGAAGCGCAGTTTTCGAATCGGAGGCGCCGCTCAGTCGAATTTCATGACCTGCCGCCGTGTCAGTACAAAATCAGGGCCCATCCAGCGATCCAAATCGTTCAGATCGAGGGCCTAGGAAAGTTCGATCGTACAGATAAAGTCCCTGCTTTTTCCAGAATAAGAGCAAGCATCCTATGTGAATGTAGAACGACGATGTAAGCACTCCGGAGGAGGAGAGTTCATATCTCCGAGCTCTACTGCGTATCCTCGTTGCCTCCCTCGAGAACACTTACGCCGTTTAACTCTGCTCGGAAGAAGAGAGCCCGAGCTCCGGCTTACAGCGTGTTCGTGTGTAAGATCTCTTTCGCTCCCTTCGAGGGCTGCGTTGCTTTTCCTGACGCAAACAGCTGAAAGTCGTGATGTGAGCCTAGTTCTGTCCAAGCTGAAGGTGAGAACGAAGTGGTGCGACATCGTGAGGACGTTTAGAGTGTGGCCGTATCGTTCCGAAGCGGCACGTGATCAGGCGGGCGGGCTCGGACCCCGGCGCACTCTCTCCGATCCGCACATCACGTTAGCTCGGTAGCGTTCCGCGTTACTGGATGGACCCGCAAATCAATGATTCCATAATAATCTGCTCATTGTCGCTCAAAGTGATTTCCGAGCTTTTCAGTACGTTCGTCGATGCTGCTCTCAGATGCGAATTCTTCCCAGTCAGGTCACGATGGACAAATCCTCGATGCTCCGGGGTCCTGTTCTGCTCGTTTCGAGGAAGGTAGAAGCTTCATCGTCGCAAGCGACAGCCAAAGACGGAGCCTCCGCCTTCGTTGCTCCGAAAACGAGAGCACAATTAGGCGAGCAGGTCTGTTCCGAACGCTTTAAGGAGACTCGTCTCCTATTGCCTCGATCGTCACTACTCAGTCAGGCAGTGAGGTTCCCGACGTCGTCACGTGTTTCATGTTTTATTCTCAGGGACCGCAGATTCAATTGGTGGCTATCACGAACGCTAGCCCCGCAATCACTTTGGTACAAACAGCGCCAAGCAGGTCCAGCAAGACTTACAGCGAGTTCCCGGTCGACAGAAATCGAGCAGTTTTCCCGGGTCTGTTCTTGGGAGCCACCTTCTCCAGCTACAATGAGCTCACGGTAGGCTTCCGAGATTCCGTCTTGGCCGCGTTCGATCGCAATGAACCGTGTGGAAACCGTCCTGTTTCTTGCAGGATCTGATGCAAAGATTTCAAAGAGCCAAAGGGGTACACCTGTACATACGATCGTCGAGAAAACTCTACCCGGCTGTTAACAACATGGGTGGCACGGTGCGGGAATATAACCTCGATCTCATGTTCGCGGATATTTATTACTCGTGTACGAAAGGAGGTCGGCGTTTCTGTCGGTCGTCTTCCTGTTCGGCAACTTCGTCCACCAATGACGGGGTCCGGAACTGTCCTTTCAACATAAAACTCCGCCTAACCAGAGACGGCCAGAGACTGTACATCCGGGACATATACCCTGCCCACAATCACTACTTGGATCGCGTAAGTGAATTTCGATTTAATGCTCCCGTTCCGGAACCCTGACCGCAGCCCTGGAGCTGCTCTGATTCGGTAGCCTCAAGTCGCTCATGGAGCCGAAATCTCACCGTGGATCCCTTACGTCGGCACGCTTCGATCTAATAGTGAGGTTCCGACGCGATCATGCTGTCGATGTTCGTGCGCCGTACCTCTCACTGGCGGGATCGAGTTGTGGGGTCGGCACGGCGAGCTGGACATAAGCGGAGGTCGGGCGAAGACACGGACCGGGGAAGAAAAGCACTCTTGCAAGCCAGAACTCACGTATTTTCTTTTTTACAGAATAGCCAACCGCGTATACCGCACCCCTCCATAACGGAGAGTAAATTACGTCCGCTAGAGAAGCCTCGAGTCCTTCTTCCGGCGAAGGCTGGTGATATCAACGCTATTCTGAATCAAGATCTCTCCGATGACGTGAAACGGCTCGTTCTACTGACGAAGACGTCTCGGAGGATCCTACCGATTAGGCTCATCGCGGGGAAGCCCGAAGAGGATTCGGAGCGTCAGACGGGTGCAGCGAATAGAAGCTACCCTGATGTGACAGTCAAGCGAGAAATCGAAGATTCAGATATGCTAGCGGAATCATCGATTCGACCTGCTGGCGGACAGGACGACCACGAGACAGGCATTGGGCTCGAACCCGAATGTATTCTGGGCACCGAGGAGAAGATCGTTCCTGATGTCGATGACGACGTCGTAGACGGGGAAGCTTCTTTTGCCTCTACGGCGTCGCAGTATGCAACAGACACGGAGCCTCGCATCAAGGAGGAAATCCTCGACGAATTTCCGATGGAGATGGAAGGCGACGGTGGTTCATCTCACGTTGATATCGACTTTCCTTGTGATGACTCGGCATTCCTCGTCAGTCGACAACAGATCCTAGAAATGGTGAAATTCTGTAGTCGGTGCGGGAGTCGGGTTGCCAATCGGTATTACTCGTACCGCATCGATTCGCTCGGGGTAGCTCTGATCTGCAGCGCAGGACATACGGTAGAAGTTTCGTTAGGACGGAACTCGTCTTCGAGATCTCCCCACAATGTCATTGTGGGCTCATGAGTTCAAGCCGGTACTGTGGGACTTCAATGAGCATCCTCGAAACTCTGCGAGAATCACTCTGTTCTTCCAAGTAATGAGAGTGAAGTATGTTGGAGTTATAAATTTTATCCGTTTTCTCTCCATCACCGGTTGCGGTGGGTGGAGCGAATTTAGTGCGCTTCTCTGTAAAACACGCGTCAGTGTCCTGCAACGTCTCCTCCCTGATTCCAGCAGCTCTAATTCAATAGTTTCTCATCCAGCCTGGAGTTCACGATGCTGAATAAAGCAAGGAATTTTCTGAATCGGCGGCTTTTCTTGAAATTTTCGATAATCCGTCCCGCATCGAAGGGAAATTCTCCATCGGGGACGCTGAATTCTCGACAGGCTCGAACGCGGAAGCAACAAGTATGTGTTCTCGAGGGAAGCGAACGAATCTTTTCAATTGCTTCGACGACTTGTTTACAAAGATGCTCCGTCGGAAATTTCTGTCGAAATCTCAAGCAACGATTTTACCGAACACCATCCGACGGATCCAAATGAGATTATTATCTTGTCCGTCTCGGGGTCGGCCGCAGGAGGAAATCGCTTCCTTCCCAGTAGCCCGCGGAGGAACATCAAGAGCAATAATTCAGCCTATTCGCTGATTTTTAAACGGAAATTCTTCCAAGATATGACTCTGGAGAGGGTAAGGTCTTCCCATGGAGAACGACAAGGCTCACGGAACTCCCGAACCTTCGGAATCTCGAGTCGGACGCATGTTATGCAATGGATTCAAAGTCAACTATTATCAGAGGTAAGCAGTTTATTCTCTTAAGCCTTGGTTATCGGCGTACCCTCTGGATTGTTCGGAAAAAACTAAGTTTTGCGCTTGTTAAGGTAAACATAGTCGCGGGATTTCGTAGAAATGAAGACAGTGAGCCATGGGCATTAGTTAGTAACGGGCGTCCGGGATCGCATCGATCATCATCCTGATGTAGCGATGATGATGACGACGAGAACGATGTCCAGGTGAATCAAGAGAAATCCTCCGTCAGAAACAAACAACGCATCTTCGACGAGGCACACCGGTAGCGATTCTTCGACGGGACAGGACCAGTTTCGCTCCAGAGCTGCGCTAACCGAATACCAAGCGCACAGACTTAGGTTTTGATTGGTGATTTAATGCTGCTGACAGTCCTTTCTTGCTCAAAAACAGCGATTCTGATCAGAGGGAACGTCAGAAGCAGCTGTGACAAACAAAATTTGCACAACCACTGGTTCGGGTGTTGGGCTCCTTGGCTACAATAAAGTGGTTTTGTTGAGGTTTGAGTTTTTCGACATCGTAAGAATAATTGAAGTTGAGAAAATAAAGTTTCCGGTTGTTTAAGTTATTCCTCTTTTTTCTCCTTGTCTTCGCTCTGCTTCTCGTCGATCTGCGCGTCGGCGACGTACAGGCTCGGATCGATGCTCTTCGGAATCGGGAGGATCTGGGTGTTGAGTTCACGTTCGACGACGGCCATGTTGTGTCGGTCGTCTTCAGTGATGAGATTGATGGCGAGACCTCGGTGTCCGTAGCGGCCGGAACGGCCAATCCTGTGCAAGTAGGACTCGGAACGGCTGGGGAAGTCGAAGTTTATGACAACGTTGACTCCCTGGACATCGATCCCTCTGGTGACAAGGTCCGTGCCGACGAGATTTCGGCAATTCCCTTGACGGAAATCATGGAACACTCGGTTGCGGTGTTGCTGTTGCATTTTCGAGTGGATGTAGTAGCACGAGTAGCCGAGATCGGTGATCTTCTTGGCCAGGAGCTCGACTCGTTGAGTGGAGTTGCAGAA
>NW_003805512.1:2954276-3059419 GCF_000255335.2 Galendromus occidentalis | reverse complement strand
CATCGTGTTGACATGGACGGCCTCATTGAGATTCTTGTCAACAAAGTTCTTCACCTCCGCTGGGAAAGTGGCAGAATACAACAAGGTCTGCTTGTTCTTTGGGAGAATCGACATCAGCTGTTCGACGATCAGAAGGAAGCTGCCCGAGAGGAGTTTGTCAGCCTCGTCGAGAACGAGCATCTTGATCGAATCGCACTTGACGTTCTGGTTGCTAAAGATGTCCAAGGCTCGACCAGGGGTGGCGACGAGAAGCTGAGCTCCGTGGAGGATGGACCTCACGTCCTCTCGCATCTGGCCTCCCCCCATGAGGAGAGCGATCTGAGGAAGAAGATTTTCTGTCAAGCTCGAGGAGCACGCTCTCGAAGAAGAACGCGGGTTCAAAATCCGGAAATTCGAAAGGGGACCGCATACTCCCGCTGGCATCGGGAAACGAACATACCTTGATAGATGTATGCTTCGCGAGCTGCGTGCAAGTATGGGAGGTCTGCAAGGCGAGCTCCCTGGTGGGAACCAGGATGAGCGCTTGAGCTTGACCGATTTTAGGATCCATTTTGCTGAGGACCGGAAGCAGGTAGGCTCCTGTTTTACCGGTGCCGTTTTTCGCGCGTGCGATGATGTCTTTGCCGGCAATGGTCAAATGAATTGTCTCCTCCTGGATCGGAGAAGGCTCTTCCCAACCGATTTCATAGGCTCCCTTGAGAATGTCGCGTTGAATGAGAAAATCCTGGTAGGACAAGCCTTTCGTGTCGGTGACGTCAGTGGTACGGGGACGAAGATCCTTCATCGGAGGCTGCAGGCCCACCTTCCAATCGTCGGCTTCGGCGAAGGTCATCTGGAAAACTCTTGCGTGAGAATGTCTCCATCCGATGATTCCAGAGCTCGATAGTTTGGCTCGCGTGATCTATACGTGCTCCAGGAATCTATGAGCGACAACGCGACAAGGTCACCATGAGGACAAATTTCCGAGAACGCCTGGGCTCCGAATCGTTTTTATGGCTTCTTGAGACAGAGGTCACTTCGCGTCTGACTTCACCTGGATTTGATTCCTCGATCTGATCTCACCTTGACTTCGATGAGGACTGCTGGTGCACAATCTCGTGGACAAGCAGATTCGTTTAAGAGTTTCTGCGAAAAAGATAGCACCTGTTTTACAGAGGCTGATCCTCAGTATGGTAGGGAGAGATCTTTCGAGGGTACACTCGGGGAAGTATGCATCTCTCAAGTGTTGGGGAAATATAGCGACTGCGAGTAACGCCACGTGGCGGCAAGGTGGAGACCGACTCCGATCACCGTGAAACTGTCAATCTTCCCCGGGGTTCCCATTGAAACTATGAGTCGCTCATTGACGCGACTCAGTCGATCAGCGAATACTCGAAAACCGCTCATCAATCACTGCAGAACACTTACATATATGGGGACACTCACCCGTCTGGCTGTGTATCGCGGAAGCCTCGAGGCAAATGACTTTCGTGACGGTCGTCGGCCGGCAGGATGCAACTCAACATCCGTGTCTCGACGTGCAAGGCTGAGATCGTGGCGACGTGCACCACAAGTTTCGAGAGCGTTCTCAGCGTCCACCGGCACGGTATCAATACCAGAACACGGATAGCGAACGATTTCCTATCGGATATCTACGGATGATTTCTCTTGCCGTCCAGCGAAATCGTTAACATCGTTTTCAAGATGAACACGAAAAGAGTCGAGTGAAATCTGCCAGAGGAGAACAAAGGAGAATATGGTTTTCAGCTGTCTGCCACTGGAGGAAAATCAAGGCGGATTGCCCGAGGCTCAGAACCCCTCGGCTCAATTTATTGTCTCAGCGTTTCCTGAGAGTTCCCCATATCCCAGCGGTGCCCAAAGACTGATGCAACGTATCGCGCTCCTCCCGTCGAGCCATCGAGAGCCGCCCGCATTATGCCTTTCTACGTCGGTATTCGGCGCTCCTCGCCCTCAGCCGAGCTAGAGAATAAGGCGTCGACCTGGAAGAGTCTCGGAGAGCGCCCGTACATTACGGGCTCCCCCTGTCTGTGCGCGGTCCGGATCTCCGATGCCGAATGCGCAAGTTCCAATGAGCCTTCTCTGGAGATGAACGTCTCTGCTCTGGATAAGGACTGGGCCATACCGCTCAACGATACGTCCGGTGCCGCTGCTCGTCGCGGTTCACCTTTTAGGCTTATCCATTGTCGTGAGTCGATCGCCCGGACATCCGTCAATAACTCTTCTCATTTAAGAAGGAAATCGAATTAGCGAAAACTCAAAAAGCGCGGTACCTCAGAAGTTTCGGTGATGATCCCAGAAATTCGTGGTATAATTGCTTGAGGGCTCGCTGCGTCCTGCGATCGGTGAGCGGAAAAATACACACTCATATACTGCACTGCATACGCAGACCCGGACCTTTGACTTTCCTAAGGCGTAGGAGAGGGTGCAGGAACGCTGCTTTCAGAGCCTGCAACGCTCCCAGCTCCGCTACAAACCTCTACTCCGAGCTGCCGAAACGGCTATTCACGCGATAGGAACCGTATCCCGATCTGAACCAGGATGTTGCCCACGCGGGCGTGCGAAGGGAGCTGAGTACCGATCGAGAGGTCCTCAGGGGGGATAGGTGAAGGCATCAGACTAGTACCGGTTCAAGGATTCAATCACCTGAGATTTCGGACCATTCAGGGGGTTGCACCGTCAATGACACTCCTCCGTCCGACGGTTTACCGTTACGCAGCGCTGCTTCACCGGGCTTGGACGCTCTAGGGAGGAAAGCGTGAGGAGAGGAAGGAGGACACCCAGAAGGAATATGGCTCGGTTCAGGCTGGCTATAACTTAATTAATTTATTTATTTCCGTTATCGATTTCCTGTATATGGCACATAAATAAGCTGCAATTTATTTACAATCTATGATACAACCTCGCGCACGAACAAAGGAGAATCAAGCGATGTCGCGTGTCCGTCTCTACGGAAGGCTGCCAGCTTTCACTGAGTGAGTGAGAGGTAAGCAAGAAGAGAGCCCTCTCGGACGAATTGCAATAACACGAGAAGGAGCTCTCCTTCGAATAATCGGTGCAGCTGGACAAGAGACTGTAGTCGACCGAATCTCTCGAAACCGGGTAGAAAGTCTAGAGGACTTGAAGGGATATGAATAGCATCGTGATTTCTACGGAGTAGTTGACGCATCCGGAACTGATTGGAGGTTTGATATGAATAGAATATTGTCACGTTGTACTCGCGCAAATGGTCGAATTCGCTCTTGCTCGATGCACATGTCTATTCTGGGCAATCAGGTACGAGAGGAAGGCAGAGCAAGTGGGTAGGGAGGAAAAGAGGGGAGAAGCCACACTTGACCAAACGTATGAACGATATCGTAATAATCTGCGACGCACCAGCCGTTTACATGTTTCCGGAATTTATATTACCTCTCTGTTCTTCCTTATTTTTTCCTACAGCTAGAAGACGCCCAACAGCGGTTTGTTTGACGAACACGATCCCAGCCTATACTCCTCTCCGTCCATCGAGAATTGAGATCGAGTTTTGCGAGGAAGGCCAACCAAGCCATCCTTCCGCTTCCAAGTACCGGAAACGAGCTTGGAGATACACGTTGTCTCTTGGACACGCGTTTACTCGAGGAATGGAATATTTCCTCCTCCCCAGATTCCGAGACTCTGATTTTGGATCGAGCATCGGATCGAGGGAGCGCTCATTTGGGGATGCCGACGGCCGATTCGTTCCCGTGAATCACACCGCACCCTTCCGAATGATATTGATTCTCACTCACATCAGAACGAGCGTCTTGATTGGGTCATCCAATGCCGGAAGCGATCGCCAATATTTTTCGCCGATGTGCTTAACTGGTGACTGATATCATCAATCCATCTTATGTACACAATCGTGTGCAGGGCATCCATTAGCCTCCCAACACACTGAGGTATCTCCCAACGGTAATGAAGTATTCCTCAATCGAGGAGTGGTAACAATGACTAACTAGAGCTACGTATCTTCTCTTGCGAAACGTTCTCTGTAGATAGATAGGCAGACTGATGGATCGATCAGTCGGTCGATCGATCAATAAATTCATTGAACATAGCTTCCTTGGCCTCTTGGCCGCAACACTCTAGGCCTTTCTCTCCCATGAAAGACACCGGAGTTCTCGATCGGATAACATTGCATAACAAAGTTATTTGTTGCTTTCGTTCAGGAACAAGAACTAAACAATTACTGGGGTAGTCGCCGAAGGCGAGTGAGTAAGATGCTGACTAGATTGGTTTGACGGTGGGGGAGGGGGCGGCGGAGGCGGGGGAGGAGGAGGGGGCGCCCTTTTGGGTGGACCTTTGCTTTCACTATCGATGTCTGACTTGTGATGAATCGGCGACTGTTGAGTCTGTTGCTCGCCGTTGATTCGCGGTCGTTCGGTGTCACTCGCGAGTGCCAAGAGGTTGATGTTCCGTTTCGGTGTTGAGGTTTTCGGGCCGTCTTCTGCTTCGCCCCCAATCGGACTCTTTCCTGAAAGCTTGTTCTCGAACGGATTACCGTAGCTGAACGGCTTCAGATTCTTCTGATCGTCCGAGGGCTCGAGTGTTGAAGTCCTCTTTGGGGTGGCAGGACGACTTTTGAGTCCGCCTTCGGGCCCGCTCTCGTAACAGAACGGACCTGGGATGCAGGGTGGAGGAACTGGGACAACAGTGTTCGGGGAAGGCGACCGCGGACCTGGGGTACGCCGGATCGTGGCAGTGTTTGTCACGCTTCCGCCAAGGACTAGATCCGGAGAATCCATATAGGAATTGACGTCGAGATGTAATCTGCTCGGCGTCAAGGTCGAGTTCCTCAATTGACCGTTTATGCTTCTCTGCGAGAGAGTTCTTTGACATCTCCGGGAGATCTCAATGAGCTCGGGATCCTCCGCGTCCAGTCCTCCGAGGCTATCTCGTTGTAATCTCTTCATTATCACTTGAGTTTTGAGATGGGGAGGCTTGCGGGGCAGTGCGGGCTTAGGCGAAGGCGCTTCAGAGCCTCGTGAAGCCGATGCCGAGGGCACGGATGGCGCATGAACCTCGACGCTGGCCAGACTGCTCGAACTTCGGCGTGAGTGGCCGGGCGGATCGGGCTGAAAAGTACTCACACGATGTCCGGCAGCTATGGCTGCCGTTGAAGCCGCGTGATGTGCCGGCGTTGCATGGTGAGATGTAGAGCTTGATCCGCCCGAAGAGATACCCTCATCGTCGTCAGCTAAATCTTCTTTCATGAAATAAGCTCGACCCGAAGCCATGTTGATGACGGTCCGGGTACTATCGTCTACGAGAAGGCGAGTACTGACACCGTGCACCTCACCAGCAGCCGAAACACTGTCTTCTTCGTCCTCGTCGTCTTCCGCTGAACAATTCCCTCCGTACACCGACTGAGTGACGCCGCTCGAGAAGCGATCGTTGGGTGGCCCGCTCGATGATGAGTATTCGGCGAGAACAGGACTCTTGGATTTTCTAGTTGCCAGCAAACACGCCACCCAAAGGAGCGAAGTGATTACTCCGCACAAAACCATTGCTGCGAAGAGGAAAGTCTCGTTAATCCGAATGCTCGTGGATCATGTTCGGGAGACGGAACCTCACTCCCAGACCTCGTATGTACGCGCCCCAAGGCTTTCTCTCCACCGTTAGCGTTTCGAATGTCCGAGAGGATCGATAGTCTCTCGGCTCTGGACTCACCGAGAATAACAATCTCCACCGTGTTGAGTTTCCCCAGAGGCCACAAGGAACTTGTCGGTGCTTCCGACGGTATCACCTTGAGTAGGAGAACTTCGCGTTGCGTTCCAGTGTCGTTGGTCATTTCGCACGCGTAGATTCCCGAATCCTTCGGATTAGCGAGCCTGATAAGCAGGACCGCCTGCTCCTTAGCGAAAATATGTCTGTCAGTTTCTTCTAGGGGAAGTCTGTCTTTGTACCAACGACGACGCGTAGTACTGATTCCATCAGAAAGACACTCCAGGACAGCCATTTCCCCTTCGCGAACATCCTTCGGCGGCAAAGGACGATGCACTTGAGGAGCTTCTGAAAATTGAACGAAAACCATCGATCAGCGATCCGGGCAGCGAAAATTGCGTCGGGAGATAGCCTTCAGACCACATGCCCGCGAATCGAGTCGAAGGCACGAGTTGAACCCAAGAAACAGACCCACCTTGAACTGATAATGTGACGTTGGTCCGCACGGGTCCAGCAGAGTTATTCGCAGTGCAGGTGTAGACCCCTTCATCGACTGGTTTCAGCTTTTCGATGTAGAAGACAACGTCACTTTTCATCAGTTGCATACGTCGCTCACGAGCTGCAGGAAAATCATCTCCTCCATCCTTCTTCCATGAGATGACCGGTTTCGGCTGCCCAGTCGCCGTACACTCCAACACCACGCTTTCACCCGCCACGCCGCTTATCCGGGGTGGAGGCGTTTTGATGAACTCAGGCGCGACGTGCACAAGGACCCGACTTTTGTTCGAGTACGAGGATCCGAATCGGTTCCTGGCGATGCATTGATATCTGCCCTCATCCTCATCTTGCACGTTCCTCAGGTGGAGTTTCGAGGTGAATACGGTCCGGTTGCGATCATCGGTCGTGGCGAAGTTCTCGACTAGAAGTTTGTCTCTAACTATGTGGAGATTTCTTCTCCAATCGAAGTTGATCACCGAAGCGTCGACCGTCGTGTTCATAGTAGCTTTGCACAACAGACTAACGTTGTGTCCTTTCAGAGCCTGCAGGCCTGTCGGAGATTCGAGAATGACTGGAGTCGACAGCACTCCGCAGGTCCACTGGTCACGTTCAACCGAGAATATGGATTTTCCTCTGAGTTCGACCGGGAAGCCACATGTGGCGTGAACTTGCTTGTCGAGCCTGTTGGACTTCAGCCATCCGGGTAGCCAGCTGAGACTACAGTCGCAGAGTAGCTCAGTCGTGTTCAGTTGCAGGCTGGAGATCTTTTTGAGCAAACTAAAAGCGTCCTTGCTTATAGTCGATAATGGATTGAGATCAAGATCAAGCGTTTGGACCTTAGACAAGCCCGCGAACGCCTTGGCTGGTAATGCCTGGAGAGAATTGTTGGCCAAGCCGAGGCGCGTGAGCCTGTTCAGGCCCTGAAAAGGCGATTTCGTGTCTTCGATGGCCCACGTAAGATCATTGTGACTAAGATCGAGCGTCTGCAATGTCTGCAGACCCTTGAAGGAGAACTCCTCGATGAAGCTGATGTTGTTGTGACTCAGATTGATGACTTGGATAGTGTTCAGATTGGCGAACGACTGTTGTAGAATCGCCTCGATATTGTTGTATTCCAAGTTCAGCTCCTGTAGGGATTCGCAATAGTCGAACGACGACGGACTGATTTGAACGACCGAATTGTTTTGCACAAAAAGCTGACGTAGCGCCTTGAGTCCGTACAGCCAACTCCGATCGAATACCGTGATCTGATTGAATGATAAATGGAGTTGCTGTATGTTGTCGAGACCGTAGAAAGCTCCGTCCGACAAGACGGAAATTCTATTCTTCCGAAGATTGAGGATTTCTAATTTTTTGAAGTTCTGGAAGGTCAGTCCCTCGATAACGGTCAGTTGATTCCGGCTCAAATCTCTGAAATTCCGGAGGAATAACGCTCAGTACGATCAGGCCAACGAAGTGATACTCTCCGGTGGGAGAGCAACGTCGGACACTATGATATACATACTATGGGCACCTCATATCACGAATATATTCACTGCAGCAAAGAAGAATCGGAATTCCATGCTTACAATCGTCGAAGCTGCAGGTTTTCTTTCCTGAACAATTCTCTCGGCAACTTTCCCAACCTATTCCTGCTGAGATTCAGACTTCTCAGCGAGGTAAGATTGTCCAGGCTGCCTCGATCTAGTACGCTTATGCGGTTCCGTTGCAAATTAAGGGTTTGCAACCGGCTCAAATGTCCAAACCAAGCAGAATCGAATGCCTCAATGCGATTCACGCTCAAATCCAGCAGAATCAGCGAGTGGGGGAGCGGGTGTTCCGACGGTTCTGATACATTAAGGGTCGACGGAAGTGAGATATCATTATTGTTCAAGATCAGCTCTTCTAATTCGTTGAGGCGATGGAGACCCTCTGGTAGCGACGTCAATGAGTTGTTGGACAAGCGGCTGCAACGAAAAAAAGCGAGCTCAGAGAGGTGAAAGAATCACTATCGTACGGAGTTCTGAAGTTGGCCATCAATCACATACTCATCAAACAAGACTGATCGGCATGGAGGACCGTATCGATACAATAACTTCCAGATACAACCCTTCCGTCTCGGAGGCAACACCTCCAGGAAAGAAGAGCTCACATTCCGACGAGTCGCCTAGGCTACAGGGAGGTATTTGTTCAACGACGATGCGTGGAAACTTGACTCACATGAATTTCAGATGCGGAGTGTGTAACCACAATTCAGGCTCAATTTCTAGGATTTCGTTATTGGTTGCATTCCTGGGAAGGGGAAGGGAATATTCCTTAGTTGTTAGGGCCCTTTAGCACAGAGTGTCGGCCGTATTTCTATGTATTTCTGATCTCGCAATGACTCCATTCGGAGCGCGCGAGATCGATCTGCGTTGCTGGCAGGTGGATATTTTTCGAGTCCGAATCGCGATCCCCCCCGTTCCCTCATGTTTCCGAGCTCTACCAACGAGAGAAGCAAAGAACGCCGATGGTACCCGGCCGTTCCAAAGGAAAGAACATGGAACCGAAACAGTCGGTTTAGGATGACAGCAACGGAAAAGGTTATTGTATTCCGACCAACTTAGGATCCGTTATCGAGAAGGAAACCCGGACTCGGATTTCACTGATGTGTCTCTACAAGAAGTCGAGTGCCTTCGCGCGCCGCCGTCGTCATCCGAGAAAGGAGGTGGGTAGATGGATCCGCACGCATCGAAAAACAAAACAGCTTTGCCTAGTCGTCTTGGAGGGAGTGTCCTTGCAGAATCTCGGGATGATCTCGGCTCGCTTCCGAAATCCCTCGAAGAATAAATATCTCTCGCGCAGCGTAGATACCACCTTATCCAAAATCACGGGCGCATCCTCCGTTCCACGACAGAGGGTCATTCCCGGAGGAGAATGTACATTTCTCCTGCGGAATGCGATCGGGTCGGATTCCATGGAAGAGATCATGAGTGTTCACCCCTCGAGACTCCATTCGGGGATATCAGGAATCATCACCAGGAACAGTCGTGGGATGAAAAACGAATACCGCAATGATCATCTTTTTTCGAGGGCTTTCAGATCTGGCATCACTAGCCGAGTATTTCAGAGCACTCATGACGCTGGAGATTGCTGCGATCGGAAGGGTCGCTTACGTCAGAGTACTGCTTTTGGTTCCATTGGTCAAGCTCACATCTGATGTTCGCGATAGCGAGAGACAAGGGGCAGCGGCTCTATTTTTCATTCGATCGTTGGCGCGATCTATCGAGACTGTTCCGAGTTGGGAGTTCTCGGGGGAAAATGCAGCCTGCTCGATAGAATCATTTCGCTGGGGCTCCCCTCTTCTTGAGGAGCAATCCACGCGATAAGCGCGAACAAATGAATGACGCCATCTGATGGTCGACATTCCCGGGGAAAGTCTTCAAAATATCGGTGATGGTGTTTATTGATCGCGACACTCGCTATGGTCAAGGGTTGACATGTGAGCCTGTCGGTGAGGCGATTTCTTAGCAGATCCTCCAAGTTACTTTTTTCCATGCTTCTAGCAGTCTCGGCCTCACTCGTTGATGTTGAGGAAGCGACGATGCCTTCCGTCACGACTCATGACATGAATTTTTTCATTAGTTCGCCACACTTTCATTCCCAAGAAGCTGCTCGGATGGGGGAAGGCTCCGAAAAAGGGAAGGAGGCGGGCCGGAGCAAATCTCCGACCAGCCGACTTCAGCGGAGTCGCAGGATACCGAGAGGGTCGCCAGCTCTATTTACGGCTTATCTGACAAGCTTCTCTTTCATAATACATACACTCTCGCAGTGATATCTCGGTCAGTCAGCCGGCTGTGACAGAAAGCGGTTTGCACGAAGAAGCTCAGTCGTCGGGGAAAATCCGCTGAATCTGCCTTCCGATGACGCCGCGCCGTCGAACCGCAGACTGGGTGCCGCCGCAGGCACTGCGACACTGCGATATCGAGTACTCCGTTGCGTTCGCTGCGAGAGTAACTTGCAGACGGACCAGAGATCATCATTAGTCTAATCTCTCTGTCCGGACTGGACCTCTCCATCTTGCGCTCCGGAACTCTCTCCGCGATCGGTCGATGAAACCTTACGGCTGCCGATGAGAACGGGGGCTTCAAACCAAAGACATCAGAGCCCTCTTGAAGAGCCGACCAATCCAGTCAGCAGAATTCAGGAACACCTCGCTCGTTGACAGACGTTCCAACGGAGCAAAGCGGCCACGAATCCGAGAATGTCTCGATGAAGAATGTAGATTCCGATGAACAGACGGACAGACAAATAAACAGACGAAGCAGGCATAGCCTATTCACAATATTTCATGTCGAAGACTCTCCTCGAGTACCGAGTTGACTCTCGTATCTGGGGGAATCGTCCTCGTCGCGCCACAAAGATGTCTCACTGTTGGAAAATTTCAATGTTGTCGCTCCCGCTGCTCTTCTCGTTTATTTTGTTGTTGTCGCCGCTACCGCCACCATCAATAGAGTCACTAGAGCTGGGATGAACTTCTTGGTCTAACGACATTTCGTCGGAGTTCCCTTTGATCCTCATGTTGCTACCAGATGTTGAGAGATGTCGAAAGAGGCGTCGCTCCGAGAGACACTTTCGTCTGGCTGAACACATCTTGGGAATATGGATTTTCCGAGTCGAGCTCCTTCTTAGTGATCTTCCTGAGCTCGGAAGATGTTCAACTTTTGAACACTCATCTGAATTCGACCGCGCTCCGGCGGTTCGGGCTAATGGGTATTCCGGCTGTGCCATACCGGAGTTCTCGGATTCGCAAACTCTTCAGGATTCTTCTACAGAGTGCTTGAATTCGCAAACTCTTCAGGATTCTTCTACAGAGTGCTTGAATTCACAAACTCTTTGCGACTCTTCTTTGTACCGCGTTAGGATTTGGAGGCGGGATAGCCCGGTTCCGAATGATTTCCGTGAGCACGATTAGGAGCGTCGAGACACAGAAATCACTCGGTTATATATATCCTAAGGATCATTTCGCTCAATACGTCTTTCGATGCGCTCTTCCCATTTATCTGACTGAATAGTACCTCACAGCCACCGTCGGGGCCCCTCCGTTGGGGTGCTGACATCACAAATTGACGTCCAAGGTGCTGCCGTCACCGAGCTGATGCTATAGACTCTCGAGGCACTGAAGAAAGGATGATCATCGTACAGCGCTATTTCGAGCGCTGTTTTTTCCCTCTCAGCTTTTATACAAGAGCAGCGAGCAGTCGCACCAGTAGCGGTTTCTGGGCATGCTCCCGAGATCGAACATTTTTCGCGTACATGTACCTTCAGACAGCGGCATTTAATATCCTTAAGTTTCTTGGAATATTATTGAGCCTATGATTGAGAAATTTTTCCACATCGGGTTCGAGGAATCAAGTCGAGCATTGATGCGTGTGATGCCAGTCAATGCTCCTCGATCAGGCACGCCAGCCGAGATCCCGGTAGCCGTTTCAATAGAGAGACTCGACTGGATGTGGAAAGCCGTCGTCGAATACGTTCGGGAGAATGGAATCTGTAACCCGAGAATCGGAAGTCGGATAGAGGATCAGAACTCATACTCACAGTGATTGGAGCGATCTCGTTGTGAGGAAAGCGTCGGCCTGTAGCCTCTTGATTTTGTTCCGGAGGAGTTCTCTGCAAGTCGGAAAGAAAACTTTCAGTACAGCGAACCAACCAACCAAGCCTGAAACATGAAACTCGTCAGAGTTCCGAATAGCATGCCATGGAGATGGATGGAAGTTTTCTCTATCTATTCCGCTAATCCCACACTCTCTCTGGCCAGGCAGCCCGAGTCCCCATCGCTGGGCTAGAGTTTATAGTGAGGTGAATGAACGAAATTCGACGGCAGCCACGCAAATCGAATTGGACATGATGGAGCGCTCGCGATCTTTCTCGGTCGCTTCCTTACAAACTGTCTGCAGGCCTTCATAATCCACTCTTTTCGCTTCCATCAATTTCCATTACTCTTTGATTTTCTGCCTCGCGCCTCTCCGCCGTGCGATGGAAGCCGAAAGAGGCGAATCAGGTGCCTTGCCCCTCGAGCATGATACGGTCGAAGTGGAAATAGAGCATGTCCGAAAATACTTGCGGGGCTCTCGCTCGAGAAAAATCAAAAATTCAAATAGGTGTGGGGCACGACGACGGTAGCGCGCCAGAGCAAGAAGCGTTTCTCAGTTCGGATTCTTGGTGGATCGGCCCGCCAAACGGTCTACCGAGCGGTCGCTTGCTCGTCCGCTTCACCAATCAGGGAAACAAGCAGGCGGGCGTCGAAGCAAGCAACAACACCCCAGCAGGACTTCCCACAGGTGCGAGGAGAGAATTAGAAACTCTTGAAGAGAAGAGAGGAACGGCTCCGTCGCTTGCTCCGCTCGACGCGCTAAGAGAACACAAAATCGTACACGCATGCATATACGGAGCACCACTTGAGGCGATGAATAGATGGTGCCAGGAGGAGGTGGTGATCATAATTTGGGGCGACCCCTAACACCGAATCATTGGCAGCCTGAACTTCACAGCTCAGATCAATGGAAAATCGAAGACTCGCTCGACTAGAGTCGACCGAGTTTGCCAGGCGACATGAAGTGAAGCCACATTCGCTAGCGGGAAAATAGTCGTGAGGCTCCTGGGCATCCGAGAGGGCGTCGATCGCTGAAACTGCAATGTGTTTCCAGAAAGCACAGATAGATACATAGGACCGCCCAGAATAATTCGCAGTTTTGCGCACCCTCGACAGAGTGAATGGCGATAATCATCCTCAGAGTCACCCAACAGTGAGGGAGCTAATCGTTGAACAGATTTCGGTCAATCGGTATCGGATATGCCCGAATGACCCTCAGAGGGAATGAGAATATTTCCTCAACTTCGATCAAGCCGATGTGTACAATGTGAAGTCCCTCAGGAGCTCAGCCGATGAAAGGACCGAGTCGATAGTCATGAACTCGTCTTTATTCGCGGGAGTGCCAGACCCACGTTCTGGAGCGTCCCCAGCAGGCTTCGGGGCGTAAGTTCCGCTGTTCCTATGGAATCGGAGCAGTCCGAGGCCCGAGCGAAGCCTCAAAGGCTAGCCTTCAGCCATTTTCTCGCCCACCATCCGTGCGGAACTTGAAATTCTCAAGCTAACTCCTACTATGTGTGGGAAGCTACGAAGACTCTCTAGAGGAGTCAAAGAGTATTGACAGGAATCTCACTCAAATCATTCCTCCAACGCTCCCTCGCAGTAGAGCGTCAAAACAATGTTTTTCTCGACGCCTGTCCCAGACGGACCGGTTGGAGCGTCGGCGTCGCTCGAAGCGCTGCTTCACAGTGATCCGTTAGACGGTAATTATTGGATGCAGGCACGGAATTTTCCTTTAGATCGACGTTGGCGGTGAAAGGCGACTCTTGCGGCGGTGCGAGCCGCGTCATCGAAGAGCGCTCCTTTCGCACTCCGGAAAAGCTAGCGTGACATCGAATGGAAGAGGAAGAAGCCAGCTTCAGCAGTAGGTACCTACGCCTGCTTCGCTATCATATTTTATCATCGGGAAACGAGTGAATGATAGAAAATCAAGCCGGCATAATGAAAGGCCGCACAGAGCAACGAATCCGTAACATCTAGGAAGCTAGAGAGAGCAGCCCTAGAACAAAAAGATATTCTGATTGAGCAGCGAGAAAGGACAAACTGTCTACCAGGATCCCTTTATCTCTCGAAAGTCCTCAACGGCGGCGGTATCCCAATCGGCGATTCCTCGAAAGTCAACACCAGATGATGCCGCCGCGGCCTGCGGAAGCGGGCCCTCAAAATCCCCAGCTATCCCTCATGATATCTTGTGAGCCATCAGCCTGTAAGTCGATTTCACGGATCGCATAGGTGAGTTTCCCTCGTTCGGGGAAAGGGGAACAGAATCATGCCCGTCTAATCAATAAAAATCCATGGCTGTAGAGTATGCTGAGAAAAATGGAATTCTTAAGAACGAGCGCGTGAACGGCGATTGCTGCAAGCAAACAGTCTGTCAGCCGGGCGGCGAACCGGCCGTCCAGGCTCGCTAGCAAACCACCGGCACCTGCACGCCCTTGCATCAATGTACTCAGGTGGCCTTCTCGGTAGTTGAGCCTGGCAGACTCTGAAGAATGGACAGACCGAGTGTCGAACCGAACGAGCAAGCGACTTGTTCGCTGGCCAACGCTAGCGAGTGAGCGGTCGACCGATAGAGTCGGCGCTGCCATTTATTCGGCTTACACTCAAGCGAGCTCTCAAACTGCTCGTATAGATACCTGGCCAGGTACCTCTGGGTACCTGGCCTGCATCGCTCGTTCGTTGAGAAACACAATAGAGTTCCATCGACACCCCCAGAGGAGGAAGAAGAAGAAGCAGCAGCTCACGCTCCTGCTAGCTGGCGATGAGCAGCCGAAAGCGGGTGAAACAACAAGAAAACGAATTCGCAGGCCGATTCAGCGACGCCGCGCCGGTCCAACAGAACGACGAGCCACGAAAGAACGACGGACGGACGGTACAGACAGGCGAATAGCTAACAGAGGGGCGAACAACGGGCCAACGCAGAATTCGGAGCGGTAATACGACGGGTGGGGGTTCCCTCTCGCCGCCGCTGCTGCTGCTCTCAACCGGCAGTAACAACACCATCGCTGACGCGGGATCGAGCGGACCCCAAAATAAAAGAACCAAGGACTGAAGACGCGTTTTAAGCTCAGAAATGCACTGTCCTGCGTCTGGGAAATCGTCAGAGCCCTGCCACATCGACATCCATATCGACAAATACCTGTCGGAGTTGCCGAAAATTCGCAGAGAGCCAGAGCTCCCATGGCATGAGACCGGCGAGCTCTAAGGAATAGCACTTGATAGAAAACCTCATGGACCTCTAGTATGGAGCTAAGGACGATTCACGTCTCTGGAACATGGGGTTTTCTCTCTGTCGGTACGGGAGAAATCTGAGCGAGCTTCTCGCGCGTCTTCGATTTTTTTCGGTCGAGTCGGCGGTAGACAGCGGGGCCCGAAGAACAATGGGAGGCTTTCTCTTCGGATTTCTGTCGGAAGAACATGCCCACCTCCGACATCACTCTTAGATCTGAACCCCACTCAGCCATTCGACGTACCTATGTCGAGTGGATCTAGCCAATGGGCTCGCCGGAGCTCGTTTGACGTATGATGTGTGATAAAAGGAGAGAATTCCGAATCAAGCGAGGAAATCAAGTGCACTCGAAAAGCGATCGTCGTTCCGCTGTCGTGGAGGAGTTGCCAGGCAGTCGTTCGACATCGATCGAATTATCGAGTGAATTCAGATGTCAAGGATCGAGCTCGCAGCCGAATTCAACTCGACACGTGAAACTGTTCGCGATAAGCTACCGAAGCCATCCGGAGCAGAGAGAATTCTACGTCGGCAGAATCGTTACGTCGACGCGGGACATCTATTGTACAGACCGTCCCGCAGTGGTCAAGTGTATCTAGACAGAATCCATCTATCGAGTGAGCCAGCGGACGAGCGCGTAAGCGGGCGGCTGACAGAACGACGATGTCAAATCTCAGAAAGGTGACATCGAACGGACTGTAAACACAGCTAACTCACTGATAGTGGCTCCTCATAAGACAGTTTTACGAGCGATTATTTATCCATACTGGCTATCCTACACGAGCTCTAGAAGTCGCTACAGGGCGAATTTCCACTGGAGCCAGGCTAAAATTTACGGTTGTCGATGAACGTCCCAGTCGAACATAACAATACTTACAGTTGTTTCGTCCAGGTGGGTAGGTCTTGGGGTACGGTGGTGAGCCCTCTGCGTCCGCAGTCAACAAACTCTTCCAAGCAGGTGCAGAGGGCGGGACAGTACAAGTACTGCCCGTTAATTTCGTGAACAGAGACGCCTGACAACGATAGGAACAGCACAAACTGGGTCCACCGTACAACCCAGGCTACCGAAGAAGCCATGATTGCTCAGCGAGTGGCCGACCAACCAAGCATCCGATGATGACAATAACTACTTCATGTTTGTCGAGCGTCGTGCCCCGGGAGCAGGGCAGAATCCTTTACGTATCCACAAATGACAATCCTCGGCTGGTGCTACGAACGACGATGGCGTTGGCGGCGACGACGACTCGAGGTTGGGTAGCAGCGACAGCAACAACAGCAGTCTCGCTGATACAGAACATAACCGACAGAAACCACTGGCGATCTTCACCGATGTAAACCGCAACACTGTATCATCATGAGCATCATCATGTCCGTAATCATGCTAATCGTGGTGCCATGGTATCATCAACCGAGGCACATGCTCTGCACACACAGCACTCTCTCTTCTCTCTGCAGCTCACGCACTAGTGTGTGTGATGGTGGCGATGGTCGGTGGTGGTGGTGGTGGTTCCCCTTTCTTTCCAGAAGCTGCTGCGGCGGCCGCGCTGCCCTCTCTCTTCGCTGTCGGTGCTGCAGCTTTGTGAGCTTTTAGTTCGTCTCTTCACCGTTGGCGGCGCTGACCTTCGTTGCATAAATGAAAAATGTCACTGCCATGATTTACCGGGAATTCGGTATTGCTGTGGGCACATATTCGGTGCCCAGAGATTGAATACGATTGATTGTTTGTCCCTTCCCTCTCGGGTGGAAGTACATTCCGAAGGAAGCTCCCGACGGAGCAAGTTCCCAAGTCCCGTCCCCACACCCCGGGCGCGCGTTGCTGTCGATCCTTCTTCCTGGGGAGATGTATCCAACTTCATAAAGCGCTACGACTGCCCCTCGACCACGGGGAAGTCGAATGTTCGGGTCGACCGGTGATGGCGGTTCAATTCTTGTCTCGGAACACAGGGGATGTTCGACGCAGCTCCACATCGGAGAGGGTCATCCTTGGGAGGACAGAGGTCGCCTCGGGCTGGTATCTGGTATCGATCATTACCATTGTCTCTGATCGTGAAATCATCATCACGCCTTGCGAAAAACCGCAGAACCCCAGGTCTCGACTGCGCTTCCCGATAAAGGCCCCATCGGACGCCGTTCTCCACAAAGACTGCCCATGACTGGCCTAACTCTGTGGATAGTGTGAGCATGAGAGGAATAGCTTGACTTTTACACGCGGCAGTCTTGTGGGCTAGAATCTGGCTCAGAAGGCAGGACGGGGGAAGGACCTACGACCCAGAGGTGCATCGTTGCACATACGTTCTGCAGCGTTGTGCTGCAAATCGCTGCCCCGACTTCTCATCAGAGCTTGCCGCGCAACGCAAGGAGGAGCATCGTCTACGAGAGCCGCATCGCGGAAGGGTAGAAGGGGAAAAACCACGCAGCGACGGCAGGGAAGGACCGATTGAAGTTCGTGGAATAAGGTCGACCCGAAACAATTCCAGCAAATTGTCGAGGATCTGAGTCACAGCTGAGTACACACAAAAAGGAGTCAAGATACCGCGCCATTACCGGGACGCCCTCTCACATTGAGAGAACTGGCTAACAGTTGGCGCCTCTTCCCGAGGCTTGAAAATCATACATTCGTTATACTATGGATTGCAGGGACAAGCCCCACCCTTTACGCCAGCGATGTGGTCAGCCTATATGAGTACGGAGCCCAAGCAAGCTACTTTGTGCTCCTGATGTCGCATAATGGGTATCCGAAGGAATCGATTCGACAAATCATCCCCTTGACCAGCCCCGGGTCGATCGTTCCGAACGCAGAGCGATCTCCGTCGAAGAGTAGGGAAGCTTTTCAATGCGAATCCCGTGGACCAAACCCCAAAAGATGGCCCCAAAACCAACTGAGGCTCAACTATTACCCTGCTCGAAACTCGGGAGCTTTCTTTGGTCTCGCTCAGAATGTGCATGTGCTTCACGGGATTCACTCATTCATTGTCCCTAAACGTGGATAACCGAATTCGCGACAGATGAATGACCTCGGGAGGCCGAATGCTCACGATTCCGCATGGCTTCCGAGTACAGATCGGTACGCGGGAGACTGGGCTCCTCCATGTACGCGAGTACAGCTCTCTATAGAGCCAAATCTCCCGCTAGAGCGGTGTTTCCCAAGGAGAGCCATGTTGCCCCCTGGGAGCCATGACGAATGACGTACTCGGACCTCCATAGAATATAGTAGGATCCAATAAGAGGGGGCCTCGCGGGTCTACGGATACGATGCTGAAGGCCCATCGGGGATCCTTGGGCCAAAAGAAATCGGGAACCTTGTGAGTTCTGCGTCTGAAAGGACTTGGAAACGATGGAATGAAACGAATCGAACGATACAAGATTGTATCGTCCGCGCTGTGGCTCCGGAAATTCGAGTTGCGCGCTCATCTCCGTTGTCTGCTCCACCAAACAAGTTCGTGAGCCGCCATCTTGAATCCTACATTATGGCCTAGGCAGAGAGCGGCTCCCACCGGAACGATTTCAGAAAACTCCCAGAAGCCGCGAGGGAATCAAGATGAATACACTCCAAAGGAACGTCGATGTTTCCGTCGCCGAAAAGTCAGCTTGCTCAGTTTTCGGTGAGTTCAGGGCTGACCTCTTGGCGCGCAGTATCAAGCGAGTAAATAGACAGTCTGTAGTCGACGATCCCTATCTGATCGAGTTCTATTCTATCGTTCGATTCGTATGATAGCATCAGATCATGAGCTGAAATTCCGATGAATGCCCTAAACCCAGTCCACTCCTCCGCAGTTGGCAACATCCCGTACGACGCCACCGAAGAGCAACTGAAGACAATTTTCGAAGAAGTTGGTCCCGTTGTGAACTTCAGGTCAGAGTGTGCAGACCGTCATACTCGAGCTTGTCGACTCGAATGCTAGAGAATACGATCGAGTGATGTCATCCCATTCGATCCGGTTTCTATGTCTAGATCTGTCCCATCCTGACGCTTCTATCGCTTTACACAGGCTCGTGTACGATCGAGAAACCGGGAAACCCAAAGGCTATGGTTTCTGCGAATTCAAAGATCAGGAAACAGCTATGTCCGCTATGAGGAATCTGAATTCATTCGAGATCGGTGGACGTGCACTGCGAGTGGATCACGCAGCTTCGGAGAGGAACAAAGAAGAGCTCAAAGCCTTGTACGCGCAGTACGGAGGGCCTCCCGCCGAACCGATGTATGGCGAAGAGACGGACCATAACAAGACGCCCGAAGCCATTTCCAAAGCTGTAGCATCCCTGCCCCCCGAGCAAATGTTCCAATTGATGAAGCAAATGAAGACCTGTATCCAGAACAATCCGAACGAGGCTAGAAACCTCTTGCTCCAGAACCCGCAGTTAGCTTACGCGCTGCTCCAGGCGCAAGTCATAATGAAGATTGTCGATCCACAAGTGGCTCTGAGCATCCTCCACCGACAGAACCCAGTTTTGGCTAACATGCACGAGGCTCCCGTCGCAGTTGTTCCTCCGCCCGCAGCTCCCCTGCAGCCACCACCATTGCAACCGCCCATGCTCGCTCAGAGCATGCAACCGGCAATGCCGGTAAGTTTTCTTCCCCCTCCTTCTCGATACCGAAAAGACTCAAGGAGCCTTAATCACAATGCTCTTTGAGGCGCTCACTCAACGACTTACGAATGCGTGACTTACAGCCCATGCCGATGGGCAACTTCGGAGGACCTCCCTCTTCAGTGTCGAACATGGGAGACGGTGGGTTTCGTGGTGGGCCGCAAAGATTCGATCCGCGAGACAGGGACATGCGGGGTGAAAGAGGGCCCGAACGTGACCGCGATCTGCGAGGCATGCCCATGGACCAAGATCACAGAGTCGCACCATCAGGGAATGCTGGTAAGCATCGAGATAGTATTTGGTCTACGTCTACGTTAGCTGATCTTCGCTCGCCTGGAACCTTCTAACTTTCGATCGAATCCAGGTTACAGAGGGAGCTATGATCCCAGAAATCGAGTTGACCCGCGAGGCGGTAACGTCTACGGAGAGGGCAACAGGGGAGGGTTTTCCGGAGGGCCACCGGCGGCATCCGGAAGACCCGTTCCCCCGCCGCCTATTCTCCCGAACATGCAGATCGGCGGAGGTGCTAATGAGCAAGATAGAGCAGCCCTCATCATGCAGGTTCGTGTCCCCGAACTCCCCGGAATTGAAGGAGAAAAGCCGCACCCGACTTGAGACATAGCCTGATATCTCCGTTTTTCTGCAGGTCCTGTCGCTAAGTGATCAGCAATTGGCCTCCCTACCGCAGGACCAGAGGGAGAGTATTTTGGTTCTGAAGCGTCAGATCCAACAACAGGGCCGATGAGATTCCTGGACATTTCGCGCCGGGCCCCACGGCGATCCACTATTATGTATAAAGTACTTTTGGAAGGCTATTGATTGAAATATCATGCGGTGAAATTAGGAAGCTTCCCTCATTTCCAATATATTATCGTAGGTCATTCTCCAATTCGGGTATCCGGACTCTCTGTATGTAGAATTCACGGCTTGGACGAGGTATCACAACGCTGGAGTATATCCACTATTTGATCGAGGCCTTCTTTGAGGCACCTCGCCAAGTCTTCTCCGTTGTTGTGCGGTTTGTAGGATGAAATCAGAGTGCCGAAATTCTTCTCCGGCATCCCGTACCCAAGCCCGAAACCGTCCTCGATGACGGGCGCGAATCCGCCGGCGATGAAGGCTTCGCCGTGGAGTGTAGAGGTCGAGAGCGTGAACCTATTGTTTTCTGGAACACGGGATCTTCGTAGAGGGGATGGAGAGGCTGACCGTTCTGTTGAGCGACATGCTTCAGAGCGAACAGGTGACGATCGAATCCTTGCCCCAGAGCCGCTTCTTTCGTGAGCTGGTTGTGAGTTTTCGATGCTTCATCGATCAATTTCCTCACTTCTTGAGGGCTTGATCTATCGGAACATATCGCTTCGATGGCCCTTTTCGTCTCCTCGGTAGCTGGACGCACGGTTTCTGTCCGCCCATGGCGGAAGGCCGAGGTTGAGCACGACTCGTACGTGACGGGGATGAAACCATGCTGCTTGTAGAAACCGAGTTGGAAACTCAGCTGGAAGATCGCATCGGGCGAGAGCCTCTGATTCTTGATGAATTCTTTCGTGACTCCTTCGTGCTCTACAGCTGTCAAGTGCAAGCTACTCCTTTTCGCTTCATAAGCCGCCGTGGCTCGGGCGACTGCTTCTTGGAGCGCGGCGTCAATCACGAAATCTGGGGAAGACAAGGGATGAGCGAAGGTCCGGAATATCGGAGTCGGCGCAACGACCTAGGTTCCCCAAATCACTCACCGAGCTTCTTGACAGTGACGAGGTCAGCTCTGATGCCGTTTCCGGGATGGCAGCGATGCTTTTTCGTGGAATCATCGAAGACTTCATTGAAATATCGTAAAACGGCAACTCCGTCACCCCAAGAATGCTCGAAATTAACACAAGCGTTGCCACACTTCGTCACAATCATCTGAGGAGGCGCAACTCGATGAATACGACGCGACGTAATCCCCCCTCGGCCCGCCTCGAAATCATGTGAATGGAATTGCTTGCCAGCTGCATACCGAGAAACTCTTGTCGAACCATCGATTGTGAGCAGGACCATGAAGGAAATGATGAGCCAGTTCAATTCGATTATCGCCGGCAAGATCGAACTTTTCTTCGTCGAGGACCAACAGCATCACAGCGCTATCGATGTCCCGGAAGTGCTCTTGGTTTCCGTTTTCAGCCGCGGCTTCTCTCACCCGAGCCCACTCGTCTCGTTCCATGGTAGTGAGAGCTCCCAAGGGTGTCTGGGCTCTCGGGTCTTTGCTGTCCATTATGCAGGCCAGGTTGGCGAATATTGCTTGCGGGGAGACGATTTCGCCTGCGGATGGAGGCATACATTGGTCGAATTAGCCAGAAGGAATTATTCGGGGGGACAATATCATTCAGTTGCTCAGTGAGTAATTACTTCGGGGTTAGACAGTTAGTCAGCTAGCCGGTCGGACAGTTAGTCTCATTTGCGTTCGGTTTCCTGAGGAGGGGGCGTAGAGCAGCGTCTCTTGGGGGATACAACTCGCCATTCTGATCGACGACTTCGAACTTGTAGAAGTTTCCCAAATGCAGAACCACCATGTGTCTGGCATTCGGTTCGTAATGGAGTGTGTCTTTGCCTTCTCGAGGGATTCTAGACGTGTTGAAGAGATTCTTGAACTGCGACATGTCCAAGGGATACGCTTTGAAAGCGAACGACCCGTACCAGGACACCGATTCGGGCAATAATCTGCAAGCGCCTTCGCTTGTGAGCTGGAGGGGAGCGATTACGAAAGAAGTATCTCGATGAACGATCTATGCAAACGGAACAAGATACTCACCTCATCACGTCCCTGTAAAATGGTGAATCGCTTTTGGCGGGGTTCAGATGAAAGACCATTGGCTCCAGAGCATTCGCTTCGAGTGATTTCCGAAATCTCAATGATGAAGCTATTAGATTCGCCGCCCGCACCAACTGGTCGTTGTATTTTTCATCAGGATCTCTCCTCCATGCCAGAAAGGGGTTGTAGTTCAGGGGGACTGGCAGCCTAGACGAAAGATACATATCGAACCACGGTCCGCAAATGTAGGATGTGTGCTTGTTCTGTTTGTCGCTGTTCACGAGAGCTTCATGGAGTAACTTGCCCTGACCCTCGCTAAAGTCTCTCACGATGACCGCGGTCTTCTCTAATTCTTCCGCGGAAACCACCGGTTGCAGGGACCGAAGATATCGGGCGCATGTTTTCTCCAATGGTGGTATGGGGAGTCTGGGTAGAGATCTTTGGAAGTGCATTGTTGGGATTCTGCTCTGTTGCAGGTATTGGTACTCGGGGTCGGACCATTTTGAGCTGAAAGGATTCGGAGGCGAATTTCCAATTAGACACGACCCTGAAGGGCTGGCAAGCCGGTGATTCATATTGTTAGGAGGTATCACCTGTTCCTCGTTGATGTGATTGACAGAGACGACGTGAAAGTCCGCGAGCGAGGTATTCGCTTGAGAAGGAGAGCCATGACACTTGGACACGCTTAGACTAGGAGCGCTTGACGGTTTGGCACAAATCCGCCTGGGTGAGCCGTCCTAGACAATAACGGCCACCGAACGAGAACAAAGGATGGGCTACAACTGCAGCGACAGAGAGACGTTTGAAGGAGATTTTGTGGAGGGCTTTTAGATCCGGAGTAATGACAACGCCGATGCGGTATCAGATACCATCTCCGAGAGGAGGCTTAACTTTCTCAAGAGACGTCTCTGCCTGACGAGCACAGCGCCGCGATCTCCGCCGGGCTCCGTGATCGGGTTTCGACCGGGTAAGCTGTAAATCACTAAGGGACAGCCGCCCGTCGATTGCCCCGGAGAACAGAGAGTTTCCGATAGAACTCACGACCGCACAACCAGACGATTTAAGGATGTAAGGTCAGAGTGGGCCTTAAGAAGATTGTTCCATAAATAATACCCTCGAAGCAGTAGAGGACATCTTTTCAAATGAATCGCGATGTAAGCCAGAGATGATGAACTCCGCCCTGCGGGAACATTTCAGTCTCGCGCGAGAAATCCTTGCCTTCTGATCATCCTCTTATGTGCCGCCGTTTGTCGCGCGGAACGAAATCCTCACCCTCGGAGTCGGAGCGAAGCTTCTATGAAGCGATCAGCTGTGCCTGAGAGCAGAGCTTGGAGAGAAGGCCAGACGCCACCACTTACTGTGTGGCAATTCTGCATAGCGACGAATCGTTCGAACGAACTGTGTCATATGGTTTTATCCAAGTTCGAACCTCCATCGATTTGTTCCGAGAAGTGCCTGTCCCCGCGTCGAGACACGCGAGAGATCCTGGTACGTTTTAAGCATAGTCAGTTCCGTCGACCTAACCTCTGGCCGCGCGGCGTTCAGCGCGCTCCCGAGAAGATCGCGATGGCATACATGAACCTTCCTTAAAGATTCCCATCATCAACTCGTTCGTCGCTTGCGCGATCCGGGGAGATTACCATCCGAGTAAAGAAATCAGTTTGATATTCTAAGTCTTGCCCGGAAGGCCGGACATTAGTCAATGACGGTCTTGCCCCGCCGTTGGGCCCGAAACCCGTCGCGAACGTTCACGCCAGTCTCACGAGGACAGATTTTCCGCAGGCTCTGGAAGATGTCTCACCGCTCCCAAGTGCTGCAATTATACAAACGGATGCTGCGTGAAGCATCGAGATGGCCGAATTACAGCTACAGAACATACGCTGAACGGAAGATCAGACATGCTTTCAGGGAGAATCGCAGTCTGGAGCCGGATCGGATAGCGGATGCCGTCCTGAGAGCGCAAGAAAGTCTCGCCCTGATACAGCGGCAAGTCTTAGTCGGTATGATGTACAAAGCGAATGAGCTGGTGATCGAGAGACTCCAACGCCAAGGATAGTTCTAAATATTTTCCTTGTTCATGTATCCGAAATAAAGAATGAATACGCTATGTTCAGTTATCCCCCTTAAATCAATGACTAGGCAAGCCATCCAAAGTTTTTTCCCGAGGGATCGGACCGTGACGGGTCGTCCCGCATTTATTCCGAATACTTCCAGCCCCCGTTTCCCTTCCAGCATTCGCGAACAAGCGGTATTCAGAGTCGCCTATCCGCCTCCCTCGGGCACCGGGGGCTCAGCTCGTTCGGTCGCGACTTATTCGCCCATTGTCACTTTCACAAAAGAGGCAGCTTCATTGAGAAAGTTCTCCACTGCTCATAGAGAGCCAGCAGGGCTTTCATTGAATCACATTTGCGGATGCGCTGCTTCGAAATCTGGAAATTCGAGGAATTTTACAGTCAGCCCGCTTCTTGTCAGTCCTCCTGATTCTAGGAGCTTCGCGGGAGCAACGGCTAAGTTGGATTTCAGAGACTAATACTCCACCTTCACGGTCTCGTCCATCGACTTGGGAACTAGAATTTTCGGCTCTAACGAGAAGGTTTTCCTGAGCAATATTTTCAAGAAGATCGCTCTCAGTGATAGCGTTTGTTTCCTACTAGCTTTTTCCCAAACGATTCGAACAAGCTTCGAGTTTCCGAGGTCCGATGCGATGCAAGGCCCTCCACCGGCCACGATTGCTCGCAATACCGTTTGAAGGTCTGTCAAGAGCAGCGGGTCAGTACGATCGAGCTTACTGAAGTCGTCAAATACTTTCCGCTGAGGGATCAGGGACGGATCTTCGATACCTTTGGTGATGCAGCACTCGACTGACGGTCGATGTACCAGAAATCCAGGATGAGGAATGTCGGAGAAGCAAACCAGCGGACATATATCTTGTTCGTGAATCAACAGCGACAGAATGCGCGGGAAGAAGCGACTCTTGAGCGACAGGAACACCCGTAGTGACAGGAGCAGGGATTTCGGACTCTCGATTTGGAGGCTGACGCGGGTACCTTTTCGAAAGATCGATCTGTCAGACTTGATTCCCGAAGTGGGAGGGTCTCGAGTTTTCCGAAAGACTTCTATGTCAATAACCTCGATAATGGAACGCTGCGCTCTTAGTCATGGCTACGTCTCTCCCGTGCGGCCTCAGGATCACAGTGGCCATCCACATCGTTGAATCGAAAATTTCTCCGGACGCTAGGTCGCAGCTTATGATTTGATCTTCGATGAAAGATGGATGAGAATGTTGGGTGACCTCGCAAGTAACCTCGACGGCTGGAGGAAATTGTGTGAGTCGAGATGAAGGAAAATACTGCTGAACGGTCCCGAATCAGAGATATATAGCCCTGCCAAGACAGTGAGTCGGGCTCACCATGGAACTTGAGATACATCAATAGAGCCATCTGTCGCTGAGCCGAGTCCATGACCGAGAGCTGGTCTGATGCTCGACTTTCTTTCAGATCCGCCAGTTTTTGTATTTTCTCCCACGGATCGCTCTCGCCATCGGTGCTCTCCGCGGATGGGCTTTGGGCAAACTCTTCCGATGTCATCGAACATATCCGTCCCGAATTGAAAACACAAATTAGATCCTCGATACCTGTGGGACATCGGTCGGAAACTTATATCTGCGCCGTCGTCACTAGCGACAAATGAAATCACCTAGAGCGAGACGTTCTGGCTTATGCGTACTCTCTTGACTTCTCGCAAGCGAGAGCACTCCTATCCATTTGGATCGGCTCAGGATTGACTTATCACCATCGAATCGCAGCACGAAGCCCTCCGACGGGGTCGCAATGTAGGCCGATTTCCCAATCGAGAAGACCCGGAGCACTGGTGCCACACAAGATTGCTCCTGGATTTGCAGCGCACTCGAGACAGCATAGAACCGTCCTAGACAGCTTATGATGTGCAGTGTATCTATGGAAGAAGAGCCCGAATGAGACCGGATCTTAGTCTGGATCCGCGGCGCTATCGGAAACGCTTTCGGATAGAGTCCCACCAGCTATCAGACCAGTCCAAATCGCAGGGGAATGCAAGTCAGCAACTTTTACAAATTCCCCCAGAGTGTCATGTTCCAGAACCGCGGTCCACAGAGAGCCGTCCGAGAGGCTGACCCACGTTCTGCCGGGCAGCGCTTCGATAGTGAAGGGGGCTTCGGCTGCAAAATATTTCCGAATCAGTTTCGAAAGTCGTCTTGCCAACTGGCGATAATCACCGACCCGGCCAAGCTTCACGCACCGAGTTCCAAGAAATCCAGATTGTAGACAGCAGTGAGAGGAATCTCTCGCTGAGCTAGTATTTGAGCTTTCTTATTGGTGAGGGTGACGAAAACTTTCCTCTGGAGATCAGCTGTCCACAGCAGGAGGAATCGCCCGTTGTCGAAAGTGAATGCAATGATTTTGGCGTCTTTTGTGAGATCAATGAACACGGAAGGAGGTGTCTGGGAACTTCAAAACAGAACGTAGACTACTCATTCTCTCTCCGGGAGAGGTCTGATGGGATATTCCGAGGTACAGAGCACTGCCTGCCTGTCTCTGAGCGGACTTACTTCTCCGGAGCCCAGAATAAGATCGAACTATTTGAAGCCGCGAACAGGTACTTCGACAGTGCCTTTACTTCGGTGACTGCAGTAAACTTCAGATACTGCGGGATTCCGATCGTGGTGTCTACCTTGACGCATCCGAAACGCTGGGGCTCCTGCCTGAGTATGTGTTACCAGCATCGTTAGTCAATTCATGCTCACTTGATTGCGTACTCGAAGATCGATCGTTACAGCCATCATTAAACCCAGCAGCGTACAATGAAGAGCCCTATACATTACCAGCAGAGATATACTCCTCTCGGTTTCTCTACGTTGTTCAGGAACACCTTTGAGCTAATCCCGAGCTGGGGAACTTCGCCCAGCTCTTTCATCGCTGTCCAAAGCTCCCACTGCAATTCCTTGCAGCATCGGATACTTCCCTTCGGATGCAAAAATCTGAATGCCGGGTTTCACCGAAGATTCTATCACTTGACATCCGAGCGCTCTTGGGTTGGAGGACAGATGTTCCGAAAAACTTGGCGGGATGAGAATTCTTGCTCGAGGCAAGGTCGTTCCTCAGAGGGTCGTGATCGAACTCGTCAATTGAATGCCATGACCGAGATCGCTCGAGATCGCGTTCAAGCAATGAGTTCGGCATGCGGCATGCAGACATGAAATTCGGGTCGTACGCTTGTGCGCTTTGTACGGTGTGCTTTCGTTTGCTAGTTCGTATGCTCAAGAGAGCGTACGATTGTTCCTATTCTAAGTCTGTGGTTGGTCCGTACACCTAGTACACGGGGAAAATTCCTCCAAAAATTGAATCTGTCGGTGGGAGAGTGCAGATAGTGATGACGATGATCTTCGCTGGAAGTTTGACCGGGCGCGGGCGGTTTCCTCCACCTTTCTGTGTAATCCCGTGGGATCCGAGGCGGCTGGAAATCAGAACTGGAAAGGGCGGGAGGCACCGTTCCGGTCACACTCTCGCAAGAGATCACCACCGTCATTGTCTACACTCACCAGCCGACGGATTCTATTTTTGTGGAACTCTGCCCTGCGCGCTTCTTGTACGCACGCTACATAGACTCGGCATTCGTACAATTGTACGCCCTCTCCAGGGTGAGTACGAGCGAATGAATGACGCCGTACAGAGCGTACAAGTAAACAGACTGGATTTCATGGCATGTTATGGAGAGTGGATGATTCCGACCGCGAAATCCGCTCGAACTTGAATGTAATTCTACGAGTGAACAAAAACATTTCAGACGGATCGAAGCGAAGCGGGAGTTTTATTCATGAGAAAACACGGACGGAACATGTCGCAAGAGTGAAGTTTTCGGGGATGGCGGATGAATGAGCGCTCTCTGAGCTGAGCTGCGAGAGCTTCGAGGAACTTGCGGTGACAACCAGAGCTTTTGAGGTGGTACAAGATTAATGAATGGGGAATAGCGGTCTGGTCGTGCATAGGTGTTGCCTCGGAGAGGAAGTTCGGGAGCGTCAGACATACGACCGCAGGACTGACTGAGTGAGTGAGTGAGACGTCGTACCGAGAAGCCGAGGAGTGTAGAGAGGACCGCCTCGCGGCCGCACCTCAATTTTCAGCAAAGATCAAAGACATCAACAAGTTCAATCTCCCGTCAACAGATCAAGCCCTGTTCAATTTTTCACACTCCGCTGCAAATTGTAGGGATTTACCACAGACTTCAAATACGTATTAAGCGACGGCATCCCTCCTATGCGGATAATCCCAGGAAAAAGTACGACCTATAAACGTTTCCAGGTCTACACTCTCCGCCGTTGTCGTCGCCACCCTCTGATGTTGCTGCCCGACTCTACGGATTTGTTTTTGGGCTTGAGAGGCCCGTGGGCAGCGCACTGTCGTTGTCGTCTCCGTCCTTGCGGGGATGAGTTCCCGTCCTCTGATCGCCAGCGTGGGCTCGACCGCGGTACGGCCTGCTTCAACAGCTGTAGTGTCGGACTTGGCTGCTGCTGAGGAACCACTGTTGCGGATTCGGCCGACAACAATTCCTAAAACCGATGTTGGCGAGAATAAGACGACCGATGTTGGTAACGAACAACATGAATGGGAGAAGGGGACGTTCGAGCGGCCGTAGCTCTCAGAGTTGATGTAGCCGATGGGATGGGTAATTGTGTTTCGCCGGAGACGGATGATTCGTCGTTCGCGGTGTGGAACGTCGACGATGGCGGGAACCGGGTGCAACCGGGAAGGATATCACTGACAGAAACACATCTCGTCTTCGTACAGAAGGCTGGTGAGCCGATCCGTTGGCCCCTCAGTGGACTCCGACGGTACGGTTTCGATGCGGAACTTTTCTCATTCGAATCGGGTCGACGCTGTCCGACAGGTAGCGGCGTTTACGCTTTCAAGTGTCCACGGGCGGAGCGTCTCTTCAATCTGCTCCAAGAACGGATACAGGCTCAAGCTCCGATTCGGCCGAATTCATTGATCGATTCTCCACCGACCCCTCAAGAACTGCGGACCACAGCTGACTACCTCGAACCCATTTCGCTGGGCGCACAAGTGGTGTCTACGGTGAACTTTGTCAACAATGTGTCGCCGCTCGGAGCTGCCGGTGCTGGACCAGTTTATCAGAACGTTCCCGTGCAAAATCAACAGCAGCAGCGGCAATCGCTGCCTCAGCAAGGAATACATCAAAACCAAGCAGCACAGGAAGCGCAAGTTCCGCCTGCGTCGTCGGCGAACGCGTTAGCGTCGATGTCGAACGGTAGCAAGGATTTCGTCGCCTCGATGGACTCTTTGACCGCGCCGGGCGTGAATTACGTTGTACTCGATCTCGATCAGCCCAGTGAGCCGCCCACGCCCACGTCTCCGACGACTCCGACCCCAGCAATCGCGAGCGCGACTCCGCAGTCTCCTTCCGCTCCACTCGGTTATGCTCAAATCGACTTTGACAAGACGATGGCCTTGCAGCACATAGCGAGCCGATCGAGAACTTCGGACTTGTGATTCCTACCAAAGGCAGCTGGAGCGATCAGTTTCCGGGATCGGCGAGTCTACGACGGTCGTTTCATCGTAGCCGGAGATCATACGTGAAGGTACCTCAACAGTTCATGACCGCAAACACGACGACGTCCCCGACAGTGATGGTGAAGCCGACACATACACGAGCAGGGAGAACAATAAATATTCCAGAGGCAAGGCTTCCTCCGCTGCGATTGCGACCCCCTATCTATGTGACGCCTGAATTGCGGATCATTGGAGGAACTGATGCCGCTTTCTTCAGACATACGCGCGATCATGCTCTCAGCGTGATACCCGAACTATCCAGGGGCCCTTTCAAACCACCCCGCCAACCGGCAAGCGCGCTGGTCTGTGTGCCTGTCTCATTGTTCGTGTGTACGCGTCGAGAGCGGTGGCCTGACAGAGAGTCGGGGAACGTCATCCCTTTTCCCTCCTACAAATTGGAATTTACTTTCAACGCAACAACCGGCAGGGAGTGAAGTCTTCGAAGTCGTTGAGGACACCATCCTCCCTCCCGCTTTCGCTTAACCGAGCTCTCGGAATGAGATCTCATCATTAGATGAAACGAAAACGTGAATGTCGTTGTGCTGCTCCGGAATTATGGTGAAGACTTCGCGACAAGAAAGCTGTCCGTAAACGACGACCTCCGTCAGAGCCTCCGTCGCTTGATTGTGGCTGGGTTGTTGAATCTGTTGTCAGCCCTATTCATCTCGGATAGGCGAAAGTTTGGGGTGAACGCTGAGAAGTGGTGATCTACTAACCACCGCTGACTGACTGGGGCGGACACGGGAAGCTGTCATTGGGTCTACTCAGGCAGTCTGACAGAGGTTCTAGAAGAACCACTCAGATTCCGCGAGAGTATCACCGGAGCATTAGGATCCGCTGTGAGGACTGGGCTCCGGGAATATAATTTTTCCGGACACCACGTTTCCTGACTGCGGTTCGCCGCAGACGCCCCATGTCGAGCTGGGATCGCAAATCATGGCGGTCCTAGGAAGCGCGGGTGTCTGCAAAGGCTAAAGAGGACCCCGACCGACGTGTCTCGCTCCCGAGTACAGGTGCCACAACTCGAGAAGAAGATACGATCATCAAGAAGATACCATTACCGTCGGCGAGATATTATAATCGACTTCAGTTCTCTGAGTCACAATAGATGGAACATTGAAGTATTATACAAGTTCCTCAGGGACGGCGAGCTCTGACAGTAATGCTTGAGCTTACTGTAGGTAGACCAAAACTTGTTGCAATTTCGTATTCGGGCTTTGTTAACTCCCGAATCAGAAGGCTTTGAACTCAAACTAGGTCTTGAATGAGAAACAGTATTCACATCGAGCGCACGTGATTGTTTATGGAGCCCTGCAAGCAAGCCCCGGGCGTCGGAACAGCACCTGGCGCGACGGGAGAATACACTCATTCTCTTTATGGATCTAGGCCGGGTGCCTGCGTGATCTCGCGCACGAACAAAGAGCTCCGAGGAACGAAGAAAGGGCATACCTAAGAGCTTGTCAGTAGGGCCGTTCCGGATGGTCCAGGATAGTCCTCTAGACCCTAGAGCGCCTCGTTCGAATCCGAGCCTTGGTGTCCGTCTTGGCGCTAGGGATGAGTTCGTAGGGAAACTCATCTGACATTCGTACGCTTGCCATGCAAGTCGATCAGTGTACGTACCCCTGGCTGTCACCCAGCTATATTTTCAGGAATAGCGCGAGTTCCTTTCGTCGTCGGCAGTCGGCATTGTGCCGAGAGACATTCGTCCTCCGTACCGCGAAAAGTCGGGACATTCTGGGAGGTGCGATGACGAATGGTGTGAAAGATCAGGTGAATTATACGGAAAACGGCCAAAGATTTTCATACGCCAAGTGCCTCCCCAACGTGTCGGGAACTCCGGAAGTCGGAGAAGGGATTATGTACAGAGACAACGTGGGAAGCGAAGGAAGTCAAAGCGATTTATATATACAACATACCTTCATATAAATAAAGTCGGAGAACGTATCATATATATACTTCTACGTACACGGATGTATATCTATACCTACATATACGGAAAGGTCGGACAAGCTAATTCAGGAGTAAATGGATGTCGCTCATCAACAAGGTGCACGCGCCTTCGGATCCCAGGCTGGTTCATAGTTTGGTTGGGATGGATTTCCGGGAACTATTATCTTTCTGAAACTGTCTAATCGCCCCCGGAATAACTTAGGAGCACCCCCGATCGGGCATAAAAGGCCACCTGATTCCGCCCGTTCGATTCCTGCTCGCCGCATCTTTCTTTTGTCTTCCTTGATTCCACTTGTCTCCTCGCCGGCTAGGGATTACGGTCACCGTGGAAAATTAAATCCCTCGCAATCTCGATACCAACGATCGAGTATACTACTCCTCCGGATGCTCCCTCATGAGGAAACTCAAGGGAACCCATGAAAGCTGGGGGCGGGAGCCTCGCGGAGATGCGGATTTCGTAACTGATCAGGGCTCTACTTCAGCCACACCTCAGCCGATTTGAGCGACCCTGTTTACACAACGCCCCGCGCGACGTCCCCCGTGTGGATTGCAACAGTTTTGGGAACTCGGGGAAGGATTGACTCCCGAAACCGCTCGAAGATTTCCGGGGCAATCTTCCATTTCCATAATTCTCGGTCAGTCGCACTTCGGATTCTCGGAAGAGAAATAATTTGCTCCGGCTGGATTCTGCAGGATCGGTACAGATATGCTCGATGAAGAGTTCGCGGAATGGAAACCCAATCTTCCTTCCAGTCGTAGGATACTGATATTCGCAGGGGTCCCAAGGAGAGCTCGGCTACTCCATTGGAGCCCCGGATCCATGCTCCGAGGAAACCGACGAGTGCCCCATGGGGTGGCAGATCTCCCCTTGTGGACGAGTGCTTGCTAGTGAGAGCACTCCGATGTAAAAGGCGCCAAATTCATTGTGGCAGCTCTGCAGTCGACTACCTTCATCAGCATGAATTGCGTAGTCCCGGCGTGGCTGAACCACCAGCAGCTGAGAATAAATTGTTCGCCGAGCTTGTCTCGAGAGCCGTTCCACTAATTAGAATCAGGCATGAGTGGGATGTTTTCATTAATGAAAATACGGACTTTATCAAATTATATTCCTGTATTCCATTTGATGGTACATTTCAACATGTACGCGACAACTTCACCCAGGATCAATCGGAACAACCAAAGGTTTTGTTTAAAATCCGTACATCCAGCGGATCCACCAAGACAGGAATTCAACAGGGAGAGTTCCTCGAGGTCCTCTTATTTACATCATTATATACAATCGAAGCCTCTTCCTTTCATTTGTGTGTCACGAGTTCAACTCGTTAACAGCAACTATAAAGTATGCTAATCTCAATAGGTGACGGCAGAAAGAACCCGGATAACATTTTATATACGATGAGAGTCTGAAAATCGGGCATCTTCCGAGGGCAAGCCTTACAAAATTGAGTTCCGACAAGGAAACCGGAAAAGCTAATTAGTTTAACAATGAAAATATCGGTTAGAAGATCGATTGCCTGAAAGGACTGAGTGAACCCGGAATAAATGAGGAGCAAACGAGAGAAAACTACCTATATAATTTACATAGATTTCCTAATGAAGAACGGAGTAGTAATCCAAATAATACTCTAAGGAATACTCGGAATACAAGTGAACTTAATGAATGCTCATCGTCGATGGCCGAAGCCCCGAGCAACAGGGCGAGCCCGAGCGTCCCAACCTTCTATCGGTCCGACGCTACGCTTCCAATCTCTAAACGGATATTGTGACAGTCTCGGGGATGACTTCCCCAGCCATGGCACTTGAGGGGGTCACAGCAGCATCCTCTCAGCACGGTAGCAGCGTCTGTTGGGACTGGGTCAATTCATTGAGTCATATGACAATCTGTCGACGCAATATTGCTCAGGATACAGTCTCTGAACTCTCATCCACTTTTGCTCCTTCCCCACCCCCATCGAAACCGCGGAGCATTTTCAATTATCACGATCACCCGGTAGAGCAGCCCTAGCGCAAGTCTAGATCAGCTCTTCTCGACACGAAGTGGCGAACCGGGGCATTCTAACTCGTCATGGAGAGCTACCGCGTGGCGTAGTTACCATCAGGGAGTGGGGAGATCTTTGTTGAGGACGTCATGCAGATCCGCTGGCAGAGTGGCGATGAGATCTTCGAGTCTCGCCCTCAGCTTGCACATCGTCTCCCTAGAAATATTATTACGTCTGTCCGCTAGTTCGAGTTTGGCCTTCAACTTGAGCACCAAATCGATAACCTCCACCTCGTCGCGATTGCGCGCCCATCCAAGAAGATTCGTGTCAGAGATAACCTCTATGTGGAGCTTCTCAATATTCTCCGAGACCTGAAACCGAACAAGCGATTAAACACCGGAAGCAAAAGCACATGAAACGACGTGGATAAGAAGTTTCCCCCCAGAAATCGAGAAGCGCGCAGGGAAGAGGAATCGGTACATCCCGAAGCTGGAGTCACACCAGGTGACAGATCATAAGCGAAGGACGAGAGAATCAGAAAGAGGACCATAGTATGCATCGGGCACAAAGAGCGAAAGCGAGCGAGATGAAGGCTTCTATGTACGAGGACCGAGTTCCCGTTATCCTCGGAAACCGAATGGATAAAATATTCAGCGTTTCACCAATATTTTTATTGACATTGAAGGCGGGAATTTCATTCTCACTCCCCCGCACAAAAATCGGGGGACGAACGATAAAACACAGAATTCCTGCGTACTTTCCCCCTCAGGAAGCCTCGGGAGTCTAATAAGAATCACCTGTCGGCACGGAGCCGCGCATCTACCGCCGTCGATTCTCAAGCTCTACTTCTCTCAACCTGGTATGCAAGCTCCACCGATGGGGCGTAGGACGTTTTTCGCCTCTATAGAAGCCTATCAAAGGTGGGGCGTGGTGGGGCACGGGTTAACACTGAGATAGGGCCCGGCGAAAAATCCTTGAGAAGCACTGCTTGGCCCTTCAGTACTGAATCGCTCGTAAGTCGCTTCAATTGTTGGGTTCTATGAACTCCCAATCCTCAGCGATAGGGCTGCACTCTTCTGCTGACGCATCACTGCGGATGTCGACCCCTTGATCACCTACCTCCCGGTGCCGGGTTTGATACCATCCATGGAAATTTCGCGATCTGAAGAATTTCCGGTACAGCTCCGCCCATTCTCCCTTGATGCCCGTTGTCAGCTGCGGACCAGCTGTATCGAGCGTCGCAATGAAATCGTCCGGATTGAATGGTTTCAGTAGAGGTGTGCCTTTGTATGGGGAGAGATTCTTTTGGAGCGGCATTAAAGACGCCATGTAGCGTTCCAGGGGAATCATGAACGATTGGGTCAATTCGAGAAAGTATCTGGAAGACGATTTTCAAACATCAGATCGATGCGGCCCCTCCTGAAGAGAGTTCAATGAAGGGATACTTTCGAAGAGGCGAGGAATGTATCACTTTAAAATCTCCGACGGAAACGATTCGAAGATTCTTCGTCCAGAGCACTCACCTCCGGAGCAACACCGATTGAACTTCCGTGGGTCTCTTGAGCTGGATACCCTTCCAGAGGTTTTTTAATAAGGCTTTATCCTTCCGTAGGAGCGGTCTATATTGTGTGAAGACACCTGTTTGAGTATCTAGGGTCTTCAAATTCGCGGCTCTCTTCGTCTTAGTGGTGCTGTATTTGGCACAACAATCGGTGCTTGAGTAATCATCTCCAACTTTAATAATGTGCGGCCATTGTTGAAAGGTTTTCGTGAAGAAAGGATTGGTAACCTGCAAAGGAATCGCACGCTTAGCAAAGCTCGCGCAGCTATAGCATCTGTTTCTCCTCCGATGTCAGTCGATGAGGACGTGCATCCCGATGCGGAAGGAACCTCCTTGTATGTAGAAAGCTCGAATCGCTCAACTTCGAGAAGAATGAACCTCACCCCTAGAATGACCGCCGGCAGGCAAGTTTCCCGGCACGTGTACTCCTTGAACTCCGAGTCGTGTATTGTAAAGAAAGGTCGGTAATCCGAGGAGAACTTCAGCGGCCAGACGAGGGATATGAGCGCTTGTACAAGCTCAGCGCAGATGCATGGTGAGTTCGCCATCACAATAATCGGTTCGCAAGTGATCACCAACTCCCACAACAATTGAACATGATTCAGTATAGGTGCAAGGGCGCGGAAAACGTCCGGCTCATGTACGGACGATAGGATCACGGCATCCTGCGTACACTTCTGGAGGTGCAAGTAGGAATTCGACGACTGCAATGAAAGAGAAGAGAATTTCAATCTTCCGACTCCTTCCTCGAGTGAGCGGGTTGGATTTCTGTTGAATATTTATCTTGATTCGTATGCCACGCTTCTCGATCGGGAAAAACTCAGGCCTCAAAACTGCTCTCATGCTTCCTTTTCATAGGAGCAGATTGTGAGACAAAATACTGTCTTGTCGACGCGCCAAACGTTTCTTATCCACCGAGCGTAAACCGTTCACCTTAGCCAGGAAAGGAGGAACTCGCGCACTAACCAAGTCTCATGGAAAGACTGCCAGCCGACCAAGCGAGCGGACCGACCGACGAGCGCTATCTGTGGACCGCAGCCGTCACAGCATTCCGACTCGTTTTGTTTGCATCATTTTCAGCCTTCTTGGCTGAAGCGCGCTCGTTCCAGTCAAGGCTAAGATCGCACAAAGGAATTTACGCGGCCGATTCCCGGGAACTCACCGTTCACCGAAAAGGCTGTGTTTTCTCAGCGGTCGGGTGTCTCAGACAGTCCTACATTGAAAACCAAGTACCTGGCGCAGGCCTTGATCGCTAACCTAAACGAACCGACCGTCGCGCCAGATTCCTCAATTCTATGCTTCGAAAAAGTTGAAGCACAATGACTCGCAGGGATGATCATTCTCGCCACCGGGTTCAGCTTTGTACATAGATACATATGTATGTGTACCTATGAATATATCCGAGAGCGGCACCAACTACTGACCTGAAGCTGACTATCGACCTCCAAGGGAATCCTGCACTGCATAACAACTCCATGAAGAGGTAAAACGAGGTCCTTTCCGGGCATCGGTGGAGTCCATCGGTCAATGATGTGACAGGCGGTCTCCAATGACTCTAGGCCATTTTCGAAGAAGTCGGGTGCTACCAACGCAACAGCTTTTTGAAAAAAGTTCACTAGAGGCAAGTGAGTCACGAAGACCACTGATTTTTGGAAATAACCTCTCCGGACCGACGGGTCTTTAACCTGAAAAAGAGAAGATATTGCTCTCAGAGACAACTTAAGCTAAGAGCACAAGAACCCTCTTCCGGGAAACCTGCATGAGCCGACTGATGAATACGCTGAGGGAATCTCGCGCTCCCGCACGATGTAGGATGGGTCGAACAAGACGAAACACATCCCACCGGAGGTAATGTTCGTGAGCAACCAGGTCGCCCGCCGTCGCTCGTGGTAAGCGGTCGACTGTGACGCATATCGAACACAACAGGCTGGGTAATCCAGCGGATGTCGCACATCGTGGGAGACAGCGCTCATGGCGCTCACTTAGGCGTCAAATCATTCTGATCGCCAAAACTTCTAAATCCCCTCATTCTCCGGCTGATAGTCAGTCGGGCAGGTGGAATCCGAGTACGAGGCTCGGAGTCTGTGGTTCGGCGATGCTGCGTAAAAGCGGCTTACCTGTCGGAAGTATGCGAAGCCATAGAGGTATTGAGTTTCGATCTGTAGAGCCGGGGGCACCATCAAATTGAATTCATGTTGATCCTCCGTCAATTTGAGCGGATCTTCCCGACGAATGCGAAAGTGAAATTGAGTGTCCCCCATGCAGGCTGAGTTGCTATCCGGAAAAGCCAGGTAGCATATATTGAGCTTTTCTCGCTCTGTCAGAGTGGCACATGGTGGATACACGTTTTCTATGGCTTGACCCAACTCAAGATCAAACGTCACTACGCAGATACAGTGCAACCACTGCGAATACCGCTCCCACTGCTGTTCGGAAGTGCTGAGCGTGCAGACACTCAAGGGTGGTGTGAGTAGAGGGAGCGGATGATCGGACTGTGGTCGAAAGTCGTCGAGCGCCAACTCGTTGGGTCTCCGAGGAATGTACCTCATCTCCTGCAGCTCCATGGGAGACGTTGGTTGACAACAGGCGCACGATGGAAACGCCTGGAAAGACGGAAACCTTAGAGATTGCCGCGCCTATTTCTCTACTTGATTCTCGTACCGGATGTCATTCGTCTCGATTGAATCTGAATATTAAGGGGTCTCCGCCGACGACGGGAGTGCATCGAGGCCGGAACTTTTTTACAAGAGAGGAAATGCAGAGATTTTCGCCTCTCGATAAGATCCTTCGCTACGACACGGCGCAAGTCGAGAATGCTTCATTTCAAAAATCAGCCGGAGAGGAAGGGAGACGAGTTCTATAATTAGTGCTTCCGATTGAGAATAGCGAGTACATCCGAGAGGTTTAGTTCGGAGCGTACGAGTCCAAGATAAACTTGAGCTCTGGTCCTTCGAGATCCGTTATAATCCACGCTTTCGTCACTCCATTCGTACTTGGATCCCCGTGAAGGTGATGAGATTTTATCATGGACCACAGAAATGTCGCAGATCGCTGTGAAATGTTGGAGCGCCCTTGACTCGAAAATTTCGACCGATCGTCGAATGGAGCTGGAATCGCTCCAGAGCCTCGCAAGTCTCTCCCACTCATTGAACCGACAATCAGTGAGGCATGACCCGAAGTTTCCGTCATTACGAGGAGCCCCGCTTAGATTTCCGATATGGAACTACTTCCGTTCGAAGTCGCACCGATCATCTTGAAAATGAGGTCTCAGACTCCCTCTCCATACGGCAAGCACCGAGAGGAAAAGCTTGTGTAAGTCACCGTATCGGATTGGAATATACGCAACTCGCTTCCCGAGTCATTGACCAATTGGAAGGTAGCGGATACCACAGGAGAAGTGGTCGCACAACGCAGAATATGCTGCGCAAAGGTTTCAGCTGCGCTGGAATAGCTCACCTTCCTCGCTAAAGATGGCATCAAGTTACGAGTTGGACCGATCGAACCAAGATGACAAACACACACGATTCCCACACTCCGTGAAAAACCATTTGGAAGTCACAGAACGATCCCTCACGGAGACCAACATGTGCAATTTAGGAATTCGACACAGCCTTCTTGGGGAAACTTCACAATAGCACGGACTCAGTATCCCATTGGCTACAGCGGGAGTCCCATCGCATCTTCAGAGCTCCTGTAGAAACTACAGACGTATTGCGAAAAGAATCGTCTCAGATGCTTCCTCTCTTCTGCTGTTGCTAGTGATGCTGCTGCTGCTGCTGATGTTGATGACGACGGTGGTGGTGGTGCGCTGCTGCGGCTGCCGTCGATCGTCGCTGTTCGCCGTGAGAAGAAAGACCCTTCTCCTCCCTTTCTTGTTGTTTTGGTGATGGTGGATGGTTGTGTCCCTCCTCTCCCCACACCCGCAGCGAACCGCCAGGCGGCGCTGCCGGAGCGCGAGTCTGCCGCCGCTACCTCCCACCCGCCAAAAAACGAATACTCTCGTTGTGGAGCTTGATACTCTGCTCGAACGATTGAACGGTGGCCTACGAGAGAACGAATTCTCGAGCCGCTGACACTCGCTCACGCCTCTCATATCTACGCGAGAGCGGAAGCAGCGGCACGGGGGCCCACACGGCGTAGGTAAACGGCGCAGTAATTTGTTCAGGAGACAGCGGTCGCAATGATGCTGATGATCTTCGCTGGAAACTTCAGTGCGAGATTGAAGCCCCGTCCTCTTAGTCCGACCGGTCTGTGGGAATGGCCGAGACGGAATCGATTCTTTCTTATGCTACGGAGGAAAATGGCGAATGGAAGCATATTGATTGGCGAGATCGCCTTACCCTCGATCCACCTCACCTCCTGTCATAGAGTTTGACGAGTCGGCGGAGTCCCGATCGACCGCATCTCGGGAAACCTGATCCTGACTTAAGCTGGAGACACCGATAAGTTGTTCTGAAATCAGGCGTGCAGGAGGACACGTACGCGATCGTCCCCAAGATGCGATTCCATCTCCGCTGGCTACCGAGTGATGGTCCGTGAGAATTCGCGCAGCCTCCCACTTTCTCGTACTTAGCTGAGTTTCATTTTTCCTATGGTATTTGCGCTGAGTGCGCTCCAGTCCCAGGGCTAACGACATTGACAACTACGAAACGGGACTACGAAAAGCCAAACTACGAATACAGCCCCGCTTAAGGAGATAATTGGTTCGCGCATAAGCTCATGAAACTTGAGGTCCGTCCTATCTCTCTGCATCCGAGTCGCATGCAATTCGCTGGAGTAGATCGCGCCCGGAGAGTTTCCGGTAGAGACGAACGTCTGAGTGAGTTGTTGAATTTCGTACTCTCACGACCCTCTCTGCGGCGGCAGTCAATCTTTGCTGTTGGACATGAGACTAGCTCGATGAGCCTGCGCGGGCTTTACCCTCTACTACGGAGGCAGGAATGATCACAAAATTTTCTCCTCCGTCGTGCGCTACTGCGGGAAACATTATTACTGATTCGAATGATCTTGTTCTGAGAGCGCGGGTGCATAAAAGCCTCAGCTTTTCTGCAGCCTGAGTCGTCGAGCGATGGTCCGAGCAGTCCTGAGTCTAATGGAGAGGCTCGGGAGGGCTGTGACGAGAACTGTTGTGTTTGGCCTGCAAGGAGTCGCGATCGGATATTGTATATTCGAATACGGAATACAGACCAGCCACTGCACAGGGCCGTCCATGGAGCCGACAATACATGATGGCGACATTATTGTCATTGAGAAGATCTCAGCGATCAGGAATTCTTTCAAACGAGACGACATAGTGGTGTGCCGGAGCCCGTCGGAACCTGATTCGTACTTATGTAAACGGCTCATAGGTGAGATTCTTATCGCTTGTTGTCATGGGCTGCCCTCCCAATCGCTTGGGTCTCGGACGACCACTGCTGCTGTACTCCCGAACCCCAGAGAGCTCTGCGGGAGCATCGCGGACTGTTTGAAATTCGATTTTTCCAAGCGTGGACTCGGCGGATCCGTACCCATGGGATGCATCAGCCAGATAGAACTCTAAATGCGTTCCCATTCACAGGTCTGCCAGGAGACATACTGACCAGTCCAGATATTGGCTCCCAGGAAGTTCCGAGAGGACGAGTTTGGCTACAAGGCGACAATTACAATAACTCCCACGATTCGAAAGATTTCGGTCCCGTGCCAATGGGTCTCCTCAAAGGCAGAGCGATTTTCAAGCTGAACACCTGGGAGATATTGCGGTGAGAAGTGTAGTAGGCTCTATTAATGGATATGCCACAGAGAGAATGACCGCGTGTGAGCCTCGATTCACTGGGGCAGAGGCTTGCCTGAGTGAAATTCTCCCGACGAAGGGGGAGTACTCGCGAGAATCATCGTGGTGTTGTACAGGAGATAAGAACCAAAAGAGTTAGGAATAAAGTTATGGTATCCTTGTTGATGGATTTCGTGATGGGTATTCTGAAGTATCCTGTCTCCTACACGGGGGCTCATCGCGCGCATTGTGTCAGAGTGTTCAGTGCCTGTCTTTTCGGGCAACAGTGGGCGATCCATTTTCTCGACATTAGGATACGTCTCCTCGAGTCTCGGAGTGACGATTCCAGAATCAGAGAATGTCCAATGGAGTTTAGCTCTCCTCCTAATGAGTTGATGAATTCGAGTACGGCTCACATGAACGAGAAACTATTGTTCTTTAAGTTACGTCTATCCTAATGTGTAGGACGACTGTCGGAACGAACCCGGATTTGGCATTTGTCGCTTGTATGGTATCATACTGATCATTGTAAGTATGGAACATTCGTACCCCATTGAGTCGATTCGAGCAGCGAGGATCAATGATGGCGGCGCCTGTGACATTTTCTACATATTCTTGATCGCGTATACAGCGATATCGGCACAATTCACTGATCTCTTTCGAATCCCGACGTTCTGTATACCGTATCCTTTGGCGTGCCGCATGCATCATTGATGAATACTCCGCTCGGAACTTCAAGCCGACACGCTCGTTTCATGTCCCTTGGCGTAAGAGTGAGAACTTCGCGTCAACATGAACGACATAGAAATTTTATAGCATTTCTCTACCAGCAGTCCACTGGGCGTGCTCGACACCCTGTTCATGAAACGATTCGAGATTTGGAACTTACAAAAACGGCTTCTATTATGTCCGAACAACGACATCTATTTTCCTTTCAACAACACGAAGTAAATGCTCGTATCGAGCAGCGATGATACCTCGCTGGGAAGGATCCGTTCCACAAGACGAGAGACCCGGTGATCGCGAGGAACTTCTGACTGCGGAACACCGTTCCCCTTCGGACTGTGAGCCTCGGTCCCCTCTCAATCAACTAAGGACGAAGCGGGGAGTATAGTGTGTTGAAAGCTGGTAATCTCAGACGCTTCCTTTCGAGGCCTCCCTCAAAGTTTCGACACTTGGTGATATCGGTCGAAACTCCGAACTCGCCAACGTACAGAACTTTCTGATGAATTTCGAACCAGACCTGAGGGGAAACGACTCCGAGATCTGTGGAAATCGAGTGAAATCAGGTCTCGAGCTGATCGTGGAAATGATGCCCGCTAGAGATTCCGGATTCGGTATCTTGAGCTCACCAACATTGTGTACAATGGCCACCATAGTTTTCAGGGTGAATTGGTTGAATCCAGTTAATCTCGATATGGTGTTCCAGTCAGGCCCAAAGCGCGCGAAAAGCTCCGCGACAACATTTTCCGCTTCGAGACCAGTGTAGGGTAAGACTTGGGGCGTCAAAATGGAGCGGAGCTGTACTATGCACCCAAGCGAACTCCTGGAAGCCAGAGGATACGCGATTAAGGCCGCGATTTTTTTTCGACCGAAACCTACCTCTAATTGTCTATTATTCTGTAGGAAGAAGAACAACCTACTTCTCAGGAAGATCCAAGCAGAGCTTCTCCACCAGCTGATGAGCGGTTCTAAACTTATTGAAGTCGTACACTTCTTTTCTCGTCTCTAAACCGGTTTGGAGGCATGCAAGTAGATATGGATGCCTCAAGCTATAAGCTTTCGCGATTTGAAAGAAATTTCGGATAAGGATTGCAGTCTCAGCGGGGGAAAAAACCTCTTGACAGTTTTCACAATCGCTGATCGTTGCCTGGAACTCTCGATGAGCCGGCAAAGAAGAGGTTTCCAAACGTAACGCTTCGTTGCTGGGGAGGAAAAATAGCGGTTAACACAAGAATTTTCCCCGAGAGTGAGAACATTCAGATGAAATCGGGAGGAGTTTGAGTCGCTTGCAAACTGTCTCACCAGTCTCGCCAACAGGAACTGAAGTTTCCGTAAAATGGTTTGACACAGGTGGTTCGGATTGGCTTCGAGAATCGCAGTTCAACGAGCTCGGCGCATTTCCGGAAAAAATCGCTCTGCCAGTTAGGGGTAGGCTTGTCGAAGTAGGTGCCTATTTCTGATTCATGAAGGACGAGGTCCAGCGAAGAATCGCCTTCTTCGCTTGGCGGGGAAACCGTCTTGTACAGATAGCCCTCGCTCGAGCGGCTGATCCTGCCAGGAGATTGCTGTGGTGGGGCTCGTTCCGCCGGAGCTCGAGTTGTTCCTTCTGTGTCGTCCACAACCTTCACCTGAACCCTCGCGTCAGTCTTGGGCTCGACGACGGTATCATCGTCGGGTGTCGCCTCTCGGTTCTCGACAGAGCGCACGGTGAGCTGCATAGTTGACTCGACCGACCGACCCTCCTTGCGGGGTGAGCAGCGAGTATGTGATTCGATTTTGATCCTCTTCGACGCCGAGTCCCTGTGAAAACCGGAGAGCGTCGATATCGGGAAATGCGTAGCGTTCCCTTTACCCGACTTCCAGATGCCCAACCAGCGAGGGTTTTTCGTGAGTGAAAACTAACAAACTTTGACATCATTGGGTGACCTGAACCCCACGGGGGAGAGTAGGCGCCTTCTTGGGTGAAGCTGAAGACAGCCTGAGCCAAGTCGGTAGGCAGTCTCCTCTTAATGAGGTCTGTGGATTCTGTCTAATGATATATTGAGTTCGACGCGAAACTAACCCTTTAGAATCATTAACCCCGTTCTCGCATTGCGACTCATCAGTCGACGACATTCTCCTTTTGCGATTCTCTCGACCCGACGCCTTCAGCGATTTGAGCTCGAAGTCGGGTGATGCTCGTCGAGGAGCGGCCGTCGAGCGATTATTTCTTGAAGAACATGGTGTCTGGATCTCCAACTCCGCCTTCCACAAATTTTTACTTCCCTGAATCTCGAGAATCTGAATTAGAAATGGAGTATATAATGACTTCCCAAGAAGGTGGGGATCGAATAGCGAGCGGCTAACGAAGAAAGTCCCCGAGTAACTATAGAATGTCGGTGATAAACTGCCAGAGTTTCCGCAGGAATCATTTGCGACTACACACGGTCTCTCAGACTCTGATGGACCGATGCACTTTTCCCATGCGGACTAACTCATGTATCCTAATTCGCTCGAGAGTCACCTTCGTTACTCGGAATCCGTTGACTTTGCCCACAAGATATTCATTCGGCTTCAGCTTGCGACCAACCGCCGATATCCTCGACCTGAATTGACGGAATTTCGAGGTTCGAAAATACATCTTCGGCCGAATGTCATGGAGGATATTCATTTCTGAATTCATGCCTGTACATTTCTATGGTCAAATGAGCTTACCGTAGCCTTTTAGCGATCGATCTATACGGTTTCTCAGAGCGTCCCTCGCTGACGGATATTTCCCTCTTTTTAATCGGTCTGAAACTCCTGTGAGAATCATAAGCTGGAGAGTCCGGCGCGATTCTCCAGGGAATTTCATTGAGATGGATTATAAATTCGGCAGTGGGAACTGTGTATCATTCCCATGACCAAGCTTCCGAGAAGGCGGAAGACATTGCTGGATGAGATCGGCATTCGGCACGTCTTGCCTATGCACTCCCAAATGCCGCTCTCCACAGAGGTGATTCGAGGAGATCCTCATCGAGATTTTCCACTGACAAGATTCATCGGACTGCTCGCATTCACCCCTTCTATCCCGATTCCTCCTTCTTTGTGAAGCTGAGGATCAAGCTCACCCGAACTTTTGTCGTAGATAGCGAATTCCCATTGGCGTATAGATGAGGGGTCTGTCTACTGGTACGGAGCAGATTCCGAAGGAAACTTTCGGAATAAGAAGCCTCTGAACACAAACGAGCTTTCGAGTGTAGCATGAAACATGCTGCGAAGTGTTCTGACAGCGACAGCGCGCGCGGATTGAGACATTCGGATGCCGCTTCGGCAGCGGCGCGAGAGTTCAAATACGTATCGATAGCCGGGCCCTCGGCAATGGATTGGGCTGACTGGCAAATGTATCATAGGTGTTTCTCGGAGAACATTCACCATATTTTTCAAGCGTTCGACGTCGCCTTTCCTCCCGAGCCTCTGTAGGGTATCAAGTCCGAGACATCTGAGATACTTCTGTACCACCGCTCCAGTACCCCAGCGAAAATGGGGCATTTCAGGTGCATGAAATTTCAGAAATGTGCCCGCAAACTGCCGCTGAATTCGGCCGAGCTATTCGAGATGGTCATTCGAAGCTTGAATGGGCTATTCGATCCTGTAGGTTCTCATTAACAGACCAACCTCTGGATTCGACCGCAAACGAGCTCAGTGAATCCGGTGTTGTTACGTTCCTATTCTCCGAGGGGTCGCTCCGAAAACCCCACGACAGGGCGATCCGAATCCGTGGTCGAAGCCGGTCGGATCGCGTGTTTGACTATCGTTTAATAGTAGCCATCACGATTGACGTTTGTGTGCGCCCCCCCCCCACCCCAGCGTTCCGGCAGTGAGGAAAGTCGGGGGGTCGGAGATAGAGAGATTTTCTCGAAAACTCCGTCGCTCTGCTCGCGCGTGCTCAGCTCGAGCGTGCTGTCGGCTGTTCCGCAGTCGGTCGGAGTCCGCGGAGAGGTCGCTCCGCGTCCACCAATGTCGAGCGCTTTCGCGTAGCATGCACTGGTAGCTCTTTTCTTGAAGAGGTGACCCCACGCATGCGGACCGTGGAAGACTTATTGAGAATACGAGCATAGGTCAACTTCGCTGCCGTGGGCGTTATTAGCTCCTCAACAATGAGCCGAGATCGCCGGAGCTACTCCCAACGTTTTAGTTCCATCGCCCGAGCGCAAGAGCCACCACACGCACCCTTCCGCATTTATCGGTCATCGCGCTCACGGCGTCTGATCGCTTGACATTGAGAAGCATGCCTCCGGAGTGTTTGCCTTACAACTCGAGATCCGATTCGCCTCACTCAGTCTGACGTGATCATGGAGGATGAGCGGAGCGAGGCGAGGCGATCCTATGATCCTAATTACAACGTCGAGCTGAACTTCCCGACGCCGAAGATGAATCGTCCACACGACTTCCATCTCTTTTCTTTATGGCACAGCTTGCATCGTTCGATATCGATGAGGAGTGTCCCATCGCGAATACCCTATTCCGAGACTCACGGGAAGTTTTCGGAAAAATCACAGATTCGATGCGCATCACAGCTAATCGCGCTCTTCGTCACGAGAAACTGATCCTTATTACCAACTAGCCACCTTACTGGTCACTGAGCGAAGCCAGCCTCTGATTGCGAAGCCCCGAAAAGCAGGAACTTGTCGGAAAGATTTGGCGATTCACCCGTCTCCCTAGTCTCACCCCGACCAAATCGGAGATTCGACTCTCCGGGGGAATAAATAATTTCTCCCAATTGGTCGCGCGTTTTTCGGGTGAGTGGTGAGAGAGTGTCGGTGAGAGAGCTGGACAGCTGATCTGGTGCTCGAGGACTCCGTGGAGATCATGGCGTCGGTCGGAAGGGAAGGATATCCGAACGAGCAAATAAATCATCCGAGGTTGGAATATGGGGCGGTACTTTTGAATGCTATCCGCTTAAATCTATTTCGATATCCTGGGTTGACTGTTCCTCTGCTTGCTCCCAAGCTTCCATTTAGACTCCGCGACTCCAGTCGGACTACATATCGGTCTTCCGCAATCAAGGCAGAAGCAACCTCCATTCGACCGCCTCGGACACTGGATGGGCAATATTACATTTCAGTGTCAACCAGTCTGAGCTGAGACAGAGGCGCTCCCAGAGATGGTTACACCGATGCAGGTGAGCCACATAAAAAAAATTCTCTGTTGCACCATACTGAACGAGTTTATATATTGCGCGATGGATGTTTTGAATGCTATAAAGTATCAGTCATTTCTAATCCGTATTTAGTATTTGGAACATGGTTGTCTGGAATGCCATTGGTGTTGGTACATATTTATTTATCCTCATCTAATATAAATGACACTTTTCCTCCAGTCGCGAGTATTCTCTGCGGATTTCGTACGTTTCTCCCGCCACCACTGTAGCAGTCCCTTGGTTTCGCGTATCATCCTCGAGGAGTTATCTCTGTCGAGTCCCAGTCGTTGCAGTATTTCCTCTCCCTCGAAGGATGCTTCGTTGCATTTGCAGATGACGTGGCTTATGGTTTCCGGTACCATTCCACCCTTCACACATGTAGATTCGAGGCCCGGCTCTGAGACCAGTCTGAGCTGAGGAAAATGCGTTCTCAGAGATGGCTACACCGGTTGGCTCGTTCAGGTTTCGGACGACAGAAGGACCCGCCAGTCTCGGTCATAGGCATACTTCTTCCACTTCTGACTGAGACTGCAGGGAACGAGAGAGACGAGCAGCGGTGACGGATAACCGGTACGACCGAAATACCTCTTCGAGGGTCTTGAACTCAAATCGAAGTGATTCGAATGCAATCGCATAGTATTCCAAAAAACGAAAACTCTCAACTTTTTCTCTGATTCCGAGTTCGAGTTCCTAATCAATTTCTTCCTCCCAAAGAATGATGTGCATCGAATGAACCCTAATGTTCTTCATCTATCGCTTAAGAAAATACCGGTGGAAACAAGCAACGTTAATATACCTCACGGAAGAGAAGAATATCACGCTCGTTCAATACTGCCTGGTAACTGCCCGCAAACAATGTGTGTGAAAAAATTATACTTGCAGAGATGCCCGGAGAGTTTTTAAGATGGTATAGAAATGTTGAGGAGCACGTGAGAAAATGTCTAGACATGGAATATACTGATCGGTTTTATATTTCGTTCGGGTTATCTTGCACTAGAGGAGAATATTTGCGCTCTCCACTGAAGTCAGTTCTTCGCTTGTTAGGGCGAAATCTCGGATTTTTAGGACATTCGGCGCGACACGCGATCAATTCTTCGCTGGATCCTAGATCAGCGCGATACGCGATCGACTCCTTGTCAGATCCTAGATCCCGCCTTCTCGTGGCCCCTTCAGCGGGAGCGTCCGGCGATTCGCGATGCTCCCCTTCCCAGGATCGCGCGCTGTGATGACGATCGGAGCGGCGCGCCGGCGCGGCCCGGCGTCGTGGTCGGCCCGCTCATCTAGCGGCCGAAGCAGACGTCCGTCATCTGGCCTCACGATCAAAAACGCTTCCGGCCATGTGAGCCTCGTCTGCGCTTCGACGAAATTTCCCGTTCGCAGAACTTGTCCGAGATGGAAATATACATTTGCCCTTCCGGGAGCGGCGGCAACCGCAGCGCCACCTTCCCTCCACTTGGGCTTGCATATCGACCGAAATTTTCTCAGCATCTGACAGCTGACTTGTGAGACTATCGAGTAGAATCAGGTTGAATGACGTTTTGTCGCCATAAAATGATGCGTGAATTTTTCGAGCATCTTCCGTTCTGAAGACCGCTCCGGAAGACGCCAAGCTCAAATCTCATCGGTAAAACGGTGACTTAGCTGACAGCCACACTCACACCGCCCCGAGCAACGTATTCGCCATATGCACACCAGGATAGTCTCGTCGTCTCGACTATCCTGATGTGTACGGCGAATACCTTCAAAAAAAAAGGAGTTGGACTTAAGTACGTCTAGAGTTTGCTGAATGCTTGCGAGAAGCTGGCCTCACTATCGCTCTGGTATGCATCAAGACTCCCCTGCATCGGCTTCTTTAGATCAATGCTTCATAACCGCGGGGCGATCCAAATATGACGGGTATTTCGTTGTTCTGCCCCGCCAACGTGCTTCCCCCTCACTCAATAACCACCTGCCGCCGCTTCCAAGGATAGCTTTCTCCTCTCCCGGGTGCTGACAAGCAGGGATAAAAAAGAGAGGAGTCCGCGGAAACAATGAGTCCCATCGTTGCGAAGAAACCCAAGATGTCAAGCCTAGAAAACTTGAAGAAACTTACGGTGGTGGTTGCCGACACCGGCGACTTCGAAGGTGAGCTCGCCGACGTAATCAAGTCGTTCTGAATTGGCCAGAAATAATTTGCAGAGTCGGCATTCTTCCCCTGTTCTTGCAGCAGTGGACGAACTGATGCCATGAATGTAGCCGAAGTTTGTGACACCGAATAATTCTCGTACGAAACCCTGAGCCGGTCCTGGAGCGGCGCTCGTGTTTCGAAACAGCTGAGATCCGGGGGAGGTCTCCTCGCCCGAGTGCTCGGCCCATTGGCTCTCCACTGACTCGGAGCGCGCAAGACTCGAAGCTTAGTGGTGTGATTTTGTCGAAGATGTGTTATGAATGAGCTGACGAGCCATGATTGCTCCGGGGCGCGTGTTTTTTCTGCTTCGAGGTGACCCCGGGACGCGTCGATACAATCATAGGATCGATTATCTCGCGCTTTCGGTCGGTCTGTCGAGGGAAGGTCAGTTGTTGGCCGTGCCACTTCCGTCGGGATGGGAGCCGGAACTGGACCCCGATCGCAGTCTGGTCTTCAGTGAGATGGTGTCGGCCAGCTTGGTGAAATCGATCGGATCCTTGAGTGACTGCCGGAAGTTGCAGCCCCTAGCGAATAGCATTGACATCAGCGCCGAGAAGAAAGCCACTTGGGGACAGACATATAATCTTTCCCTCTCGCACGAAAACGTTGAGTGTACTACATATTCGTTTGAAAGTCAGGAATTCTGCAGAAAGTTATCAACGACTGGTCGCCTCACCTAAATCAAACTCTTCCTCTGAATGAAGAGAATCATCACTCGGATGTGAATCGATTTGAATTCCCACCTAGTGAAACAGGCGAAGATCCAGAAGTCGATCGCGATAGTATGCCTCGAGCGGGCTCGTTGTTGTGTCTAATCAGAGGCTCACAGATTGGCTCCGCGCGATTTTCGCCGTCGCGTGAAGCTCCCGGGCTCTATTCCTTCGTAGTCCCTTTGGTCTTCCTCACTAACTAAGCTCGAAAGGCATCGCGTAGATATAATTGCTTGCGGGCGCCCACACTGGAACGACGGCTACAAAACGGATCTCTCTCCACAGCGATGCGAGAATACAAACCAACGGATGCTACGACAAACCCATCATTGATCTTGCAAGCAGCTAAGCTCCCCCAGTATGCAACCCTCATCGACGAAGCTGTTGCGTACGGCAAGTCGAGAGGCAGATCGCCGAGTCAACAGCTTGAAGAGGCCATGGACAAATTATTCGTACTTTTTGGGAACGAAATTCTCAAGATAGTCCCCGGACGGGTGTCGACCGAAGTCGACGCTCGACTCTCTTTCGACAAGGAGGCCTCCATCACCAAGGCTCTCAAGCTTATCGGACTTTACAAAGAGCTGGGAGTCGACAAGGAGCGCATTCTCATCAAGTTGGCTTCTACTTGGGAAGGCATAGAGGCTGCGAGGGTTCTTGAGAAGAATCATGGGATTCACTGCAACATGACTCTCCTGTTCAATTTCACACAGGTTCGTGGGAGCATCTTCCGAACATCTATGTGAGCCTTGTCCCCAACCCCGTCCCTAACCGCCCCCGAGAAGACTCAGAGACTTGAGCAGATTCCTGACATTTTCTAGGCTGTCGCATGCGCGGAGGCCGGAGCGACTCTCATTTCTCCATTCGTCGGACGGATCCTTGATTGGCATGTGGCTAATACAGACAAGAAATCATTCGAACCCCTCGAGGACCCCGGAGTGAAGAGCGTCACGAAAATCTATAATTACTACAAGAAGTTTGGTCACAAAACAGTCGTCATGGGAGCCTCGTTCAGAAATATCGGGGAAGTGAAGGCTCTCGCCGGTTGTGATCTCTTGACGATAAGTCCTAAGTTACTCAAAGAGTTGGCGGACTCTTCCGATGATGTGCCGCAACATCTCAGCGCAGACAAAGGTGAGAGCTAGACTGTCAATTCCAAGGATTGCGAATTCCGAAACGACTCCCATGGTATACGAGAGTCTCAGAGCTGACCTGACCGCAATTTCAGCTAAAAATCTTGACATGGAGGAAGTTCCGGCGGACGAGAAACACTTCAGATGGGACATGAATGAGGATAAGATGGCGAATGATAAATTGTCCGAAGGAATCAGGAACTTCGCGGCTGATTCTCGTAAACTGGAAGCCCTCATCCAAGAAAAGCTCAAACTTTGAATTCTCGTCGCGCGGAACGGAGCTCCCTTCCTTCAACGCGGATGCCCTAGTAAAGGCACGATCGGTTCTGGGAGGGCGTGCATCTCTGGAGAGAAGCCTCAGGGAAATTTCTTGTAAATCCGCGTGTTCGACGCTTCGGAGAGCAATCGCATGTGGATTTGCTAGAAAATTGACATCGGTGCTCCAATAAAGGTCGGAACGATGATTTTTGTAATCCAGCGAAAGATTTTCATTTTGTTACGATAAGTCAGATGGCTCAATGAGCCGCGGACTTGAGATCCATTTTCAACCTGGAAACGCGGGGTCAGGCGGGTCATACGCCGATATCGTTTGGAATCAGTCGCGTGTCAGCAGCTCTCGCCGAGCTTGTCAATCCCGGCGATGGCGTCTTCGGCCTCCACTTCGCGATTCTCAAGATAGTAAAAAGGTACTTTAGTCCATTTCTTGAACATCGGCTGAGCTCTGATCGTGTGTCTACCGTCCATATATTTCCGAAGCACCTGGAAATCAATGAATGACTGTCTCATTACTGGGTATCTCATATGCATGCGCAGCGAGGGTTAGGAATTTTGGCGCAGCAAAGGCTCATATTCTCCATGATGGAAGGAAGCTGCCCAAGCACGGCTTCATACCTCGGGCACACAGATCTTATCCTGAGTCGAATGAGTTTCTCCGATGGCCAGCAGCATTCGAGGGATCGCACAGGCCGTGCCGTTGACCGTATGCACATATTTACCCTGGTGGGTGATTCCGAGGCGACTCGACTGGAAGTCGGTGCAATCCGATGTCGAAGATATTTCACCTGTGTCAGAAATTCAGTCTATATCATCTCCCCGCTCATGAAATGAGTTCATTGAACGCTGTCTATGGATCATTTAGAGAGCTCACTCGGAGGAGCTTACCGTAGAAGTTGTGACCGCTCATCCACGCCTCGATATCGATTTTTCTGAAAGCGGGTCTGCCGAGGTCGATGGGGGGCATGTCCAGAACTTTATAATGTAGACCGAGCTCCCGGAACAAGGATTTCTCGATCTCTGCGAATTCCCCCTGTAGGTCCTGGCTCGCTTTGAGGTCCGCCTCGGTGAAGCCGAACATCTCAATCTTGGTGAACTGATGAACTCGATACAACCCTTTCTCTTCTTTCAAGCGCGAGACCTCCGCCCTGAAGCAGCGGCTCACGGCTCCGAGTCTGAGTGGAAGCTCACAATTTTCTGCAAGCAAAACATAAGCCTTCAACACGGATCTCTTCCCTGTTTGACCCCCGTTTCTATTAGAAATCGCGGTCAATGCCAGGAACTCACCGAACGCTTTGTCTCGGAATAAGTTCGCCAAGGCGATTTCTGCGGTTCCAGAGAGACAGAGTTTTCTTTGTTTGCCCAGCTTCACTCGATATACTTGGCTTCTTTGACCGAAGGGCTGCATTCCGCACGCCTCGACTTCATCGGCCGAGATGAGATCCGGAACCGAGATAATTTTGAAGTCGAGCTTCTTCAACCTCTCCACGGTGAAAGTGACAAGAGCTCGCTCTAATCGAGCCAAATCACCGGTCAGGAAATAAGCGCGTTCACCGCATATTGTCGTATAGGCACGATTCTGAAGCAAAACTCCGTGACTTCGCGCGCTCTCATCCATTGGTTTCTTGATTCCGGTCTTCTGACCGAACTCTTCGAGTTCGTTCGGAGATGTCGCGTTCACAACTGATTCATGGGTAAAATTAGGCAGTGCTCTTAGGAGTTTCATGAGTTCTTCGGACGATGGATCCGCTCGCAAGAGATTCAATATCCGATCGGCGTCGATTTTGACCTTCCTCATCTTCAGGTTTTGTCTGAAGCCATCGGGATCGCGTGTGATCCGATCCACTACTGCTTCAGAATTGAAGGAGCGTCTCGAACAAAACAATCGGAGAGGATACGCCATCTGAAAGGCGGTTGTCTTCAGCCGGTCATCTCAGCTCTTTGCCGCGGATCTCTTCAGTTCCCATGAGCATGCTCGAGAGATCTACAGTGAACGGTCGAAACGCCGGAATCTACTCGAAGCTCTCGAGAGGAGGTCTCACCGGTGCGTGGGTCGAAGAGATCTCAATGACTCGTATAGATCACGTACCTTGCGGAAGATTAGCGGCATTCTCGCAGATAGAGTCCTGATTCAGAAGGAAGAACACATGACATCTCAAAGGTTTCCTCACGGCAGATGAAGCCTCACAGCTGAGCGCCCGGGAGAGTCGGCATAGTATGGTCCTTGTGCGCGAACGCAATCAGCTGGTCGCAAATTTGAATATTGGCGCCTTCTTGATCGGAATAGTCAGGGTGAATATTCGGATCACTGAAAGTAAATTGCGTTGAGGTCCTCTGAGCCCAAGTGTCTGGACTGAATATGAGCAGATCCGATTCCCTTCGAGATGCCTCGAACCAAGGGCGCATCCATCCATTCAAGAGTGACGCATTCGAAACAGCCCGCGTTTGAAATCCCGGCAGCGGAGCTTGTGTCTTTGACGAGTGACGAGCGCCTCTGCAACCGGTCGATCGCCCAAACAGATCGCGCTCGGTACTCGGTACGCTCAAGACTCGGGATTTATCGGGTCTGACACACTGAGCGAAATGGTCTGACCAGGGTTCGAGGCAGAAAGTCTGCGGAGCCGGCTTGAATAGCAGATGACGGAAGATTGTGACTAGCGACGAAACTCTTCTCCGAAATAAATAGAATCTCTGAGCACCCCACAGCGATACTTTTTCTCTTTTTCCCTTACTCAGGTTCAGTCTGAGATTCGAATCAGGCTCTGCGTCATCTAGCCAAAGTCCTGGCCGTCGTCCGCGTATCAGGAGGAATGGTTTAGATCAGCACAGCCTGCCAAGTAAGCTCATTGGTATTTGGTTTCATCTTATTTCAGTCCGGGAAATTCAGGCAGTGGATGCCGATCGGCGGTATCCTTTTCCCATACAGATCTAGGAGATTCAAGTAATGAGTATGAATCTCGATACCGCTTACCCTTGGACCCGCGGCCGAGTCTTTTATTCAAGTCTTTGACCGACCTCGCCTCCATGAGCTCAACCACTCCGCGAGCGACAGTCTTGAGAAGCGGCTGGCATCTCATGGTCGAGCCCACCTGGGGATGCTCTTTTGACGGTATTCCGAAGACCCATCTCTCGTATAAATGTCGTGAAGCGTCACAGCGAACACCGATCAATCGGTTCCTACATTGTGATCTCCGTGCTCGTCGAACATCGCAGGCGCCGCGCACAAGCAATCCTTCGAAACTCGAAACCTTGGCTGGTGGCGATAGCTAGATCGGCCAGTTTTATGAATCCGTCGCGGAGGAGAAAGCGAGTTCCTCGGCTGAACATGGCAGTGCTCAATGCGTCCTATGTGGAGGTCTCCAAGCGCCGATATGATCTATCTGTACAGCCAGGAGCTTGACCACGGCGTAATCCGTAAGGAACAAAGGGTAAGTCGAGATGTATAAATTGTCCTCGTCAAACTCACTTTGGAAGACCTTCCCCTCTGTCCTCAGGGTTTTCAGGTGAGCAATTTGACGCGAGTCCGAGGGTAAATACCACGTCATAATCGACGACTTTCGAGCTATTCGCGAGGGCTCTGAACGTAATCTATGTGTTCTATACAGGCCCGAGTAGGGCGGGGGGTTGAGCCTCAATTTTCTCCCTGGACCTGAGTTCCTAGAGGGGTCTAGGCATTTTGTCAAGAGTTCTCTTTAAGATACGAAGTTTGACACGGAATTTCTCTCCTTGGCCCTGATTATACAATCCAATCTGGCTCGCAGCAAAGCGGTCGTCTAGACTAAAACAGCAGTTTTTGGAAATACGCGAGAATTCCGAGGGCCAGAAGGAGTTTCCTGCGATGTCTGCTTTAAAGTCTCGAGCGTATACTATGTACAGAGTGAGTCGAGCAGTAGGTCCGAGGAGAGTAAGTCCCTATATCCACGGGAATCATATAGGCTCGCCAAATGAAGCGACTGCATGATTGAGAGACGATGACGAGACGATGCCGAAGCACCAACTCAAAGCAGACGAAGAGAATTCTCTAATGCGAACAAGATCATCTGGCCCAGAATTCGGCATAATCTCGCATTATTGCAGCGGAAATTCGTCGCTTGGTTTCGGAGGTCCTTCCTGCCTGAATTCCGCAGGTGGTCGAGAATTCATGGATACGCAGTTAGAAATAGGGGAGTCCATGGTAAAGTGCTTGAAGATGAATTTATTCGAATCCTTCACGTGAGACCCTTCTTCGTGAATGCCCATTCAATCGAACATGTCCCTAAATATGAGCATGGATTTCCGATTAGAGCCTGAAGGATTCACGGTATACGCATGCGAGCAATCTTCTTATCGAGGACCGCGGAGATCACGAGCGGCAACATTGTGGAAATTTCACAGATGCTCATGAAGAGACGTGGCACTCGAGGCTGCTTGAATTGGAAATGATTTCATTGGCTCCGGGACCCCGTCGCCTGGTCGCTCGCGAGTCGCGAGCGGCTTCCGACGGTAAAGAAATTCATCCTGAGTTCTCATTGTAGCGTTTGTTCCCAATCCTTCGGTTTCATCGCCGATCCTTGAATAATTTGAGCATTATGCGCAGGGTTCCTCCGAGACGAGGCGAGCTCCTTTGGATAGAGCTGCTTTTTCCTCCATCATGGCGCATGGCGTCGAAAACACCGTCCTTAAGCTAGGAATCCGTCCATAGAAATATCCATTCCCCATACCAGCCGAAGCTCTGACCCGTGAGCTAGAAATCAGCTATCCTGCATGTTTTTGTGAGTCTTAATCGAGTGCTTCCGGTGTCTAGACGGAGACCCCCTTCGTTGGTATTCCTGAAATGTTGAACAGCGTGAGCTCCTCCTCGATCACATATCTGTCCTCGCATAGATTTTGAAAGTATATCTCGGCTCCCCGTATGCGATCGCTGTGCTCAACACGAGCCTTTCGATCTCTCTTCCGAAGAGTACATACCTCTGTACTCGGATGAGTCGTGCGAGAGGATCGACTCCAACCACATTCGGGGTGAAAGTTGGGAATCGATGGAAATTTGGACAATCATTGTGTCTGGAGCACGCTCTGAGTACCTTCTCCTCGGGCGTAACTCGTCGTCTGGCGAAGGGCGGCCGCAGGTGCGTCAGGCTCCCCGCTGGCCAACAAAGAATCGGGGGCTGTATGATGATCAGACTCCACGTAACATCAGATCCCACGCAAGGGGGAATTCTTCCACTGAACTCCTGGGCGATGAGAATCGTTGCTTCCATCCAGACGGTGAGGAGATGAGAGCTGGGAGATATGCCTTGATCTCGGCGGGAACGGGATTGCTCTGCTAGTCGAACAAACAGGCGAAGTGCCATGAGGTACCTCGATTCTGCCGATAACCGGGACGGCTCTATCAAGGAGGCAACTGTCGATGATTCGTTCCTAATCCTGTAAATCGATCCGGAGCAGCAGTAGAGATTGTCTGAGCGAGTCCTGATGCGCCAACCACAAGAACGGTGCCAGGGTTGCCTGAAATATCCCCGGTGGTTCTGATCAGTCGGAGCGTCATTCCCGAGCCTATCGAGCGCTTCATGTATTGTATCTTACTTCATAAAAATATGGCCTGACCTGGAATAGCATGCTATTACGCCAGAAGGTAACAATGATCGTGACTTCAGTCTTTTCCCCCATCTGCTTAGTTTTCACCGTCAGCACGGGTCGCAGCCAAGGTGAACTACCGAATAGCCGGAACACCTTGCCTTCCGAATGATCTATTACTCTGAAGGTGTTTTTGATATCACCTGGAACGTTCCGAGTTCAGTCTCGTGCCGAGGAAAAAGAACGGAGATCGCTGAATTCCTCGGGCTTCGGTACCCAAAAAGAAATCTTATTATTTGCCGAGCAGGTATTCCGGAAACTGAAGCTCGGCCTCCTCTTCACCCACCATAGATTGGTATTGAGAAATGAGAGATGAAAAGCGTATTTTTGGCCACCGGCTTGCTCTCGTCCACCTGATGCACCGAGTCGACGAAAGGGAGAAACTGGAAACATGGTTTCGTCGTGATCTTTCTGCGTGGACTTCGCAGTCTCAAAGCATAACCCGCGCTCAAGTGCTTCATCAATGTAATTTGTCATGAGCCAAAAATCTTACCTTGGCTATCCATTGCTCCGATGTCGCCGCTGTGAATACGTCGTCTCTATTCCGGTTTACGACTAAGGTTTCCTGTTCAGATTCAGCGCTTACACAACAATCGTTCCCGGCTCTCTCATCGATGGGACCGCTCATGGACACCACGCCGAGGAACGGCACCTCGAGCACCGATTTCTAAACATTCGAATATAATACTAACCTGTATACTCCAAGCGTACGGCTTCTCTATTTGGTAAACAATGGACAGCGCAGCGCCCACTACGAAAATCAGCGCCCTACCGCGATACGTCTGCAAGGCATGACGAGAAAATTATCCTCAAAGCTTGAATATAAGCCCGTTTCGCCGGTTCTCGGTCATTGCCCCTAAAAGATCCGGCTATGCTCGGAGGTCTGATCTGGGGACTCACCGCGATGAAGTCCATGATTCTGAGATGATACAGAGAGGATTCGCGCTGGAGAGCCCACTAGGAACACTATGGAACTGACCCGATCGCTAGCGCGGACGCCGAGGTTTTGCCACCGAGGCACTTCGCGGTCCTTTGAGCACGAGAGGGCAGGAGGGCAATGGGGCAATCTCTTGGCAACGCGACAAAACATTCGCGTGCTGTCCATCAGAGTAGGGCTTCCGTGCTGTCTAAGCGGAGATCTCTGAACGGAGACAAAGGCTCGCTCCATTGCTCCAAGTCTCACGCCCGGCCTCGTCGTAGCTCTCGCAGTGCTTGCTTAGAGTCGGGACTCGCTCAGAGTTGATGGCGGTTTCCCGCACATTAAGGACAGGTATACGATTACCAAGTACTCCTAGTCTCGTATGTTGGTCGGAATCGCTCCTCGATCGACTTTGTGGTGACTTTTCTCTAGCTGAGCGGCCACATGAATTGTGAGCGACCACCCGATAGAGCCTCTGATAAAGTCTCTCCATCTGAGTGAGCATCTTTCGACTGCGTTGACCTCTGCAATCCCCACCCTCCCCTTGCGGGGCAACGACGTCTCACTTTGCACCGGAGATTGCTACGCCGTCGGGGGCAGACCTCGTTGGCAGGTCGCGTGACCTCTGGTGGGGATTTTTTCAATGTTGTGGGAGACGATGAACTCACACTAAAGTTCTTCCATATCGCTCCCACCGGAGTGATGAGTTCACTGCGTGGCTCCGCATCTCGATGACGGGATCGGTTGTGGGCACATCCCCACTCTATCACGTCATATCCGACGTCTATCAACGGGAAAGTATTACTTCTACCACTCTCGTACTCTGGAGTGCACCCAAAGCTCTGCGTACGACGCCGAAGGTGATGATTGAAGACTCGTGCCTGAGGGCGGTTCACAGGATTTATTTCAAACCCTCAGAGAGACACTCTCGCCTCCATTTAGCGTAATAATGACAGAAGTGACAGTAATTGTCCTCGTTCCATAAATATCTTTCAAGATCGGTAAAATAGATTCACTCTTGAGTCGCATATAGCGCTCTTGTCTTCTTAAGAGACCGACGCCGTGTCTGGACAACCATGAGAGAAACGATTGCATTCAGTGAAGTTCATTTTTTTAATCCGCTCCGCAACTCATGACTTGCCTCCTATACGAGAGGTCCCCGAACTCGTTTGGAACTCCACGTATCCGAGCTGGGACTGTCTCGCAACTTCAACGATTGGCGGACGAAGAGACAGATAAACTCTGGAAGTAATCATCAGTATGGGAAATAGACGGTCTCGCCAGCTACGGCAAGGTACCGGGAGCCACAACGAGATCTCGAGAGGGAATATACTTGGAAGGATTCGAGAAGCAGTTCTAACTTGGATCCAAGGTTGACAAAAGACTCGGGTTCATTTTTTCTCTCTCTCGTTCTCTATTCGTAATAAAGATACTCTCGTTCGTCGCATCGTGATTGTGTATCGTTAGCGTCTACTGCCGAGCGTTATCCGCTTACTACAGCCGTAACGCCGTCGCCGAAGACGACAAAGGCGGATCTTCTTCAGCCCGCTAGATCATAGGCCGATTCCTTCTAAAACTACATAGTTCGCGAGTGCCCCTTGTGACAGAAAATAATCTGCAGGTCGGACCGGCCATCTTTGATTCCTCTACTTGAGAGGTTCCTCAGCCACGATGGGCTTTTCTTCCTGTGCGGGAGTTGGGGCAGCGGACCCATCCCCATTGAAGCTGTACAGACTGTTGCTACGCGACGAGATGCTCGATCTGCGGGAAGGATATTCAGTGATTAGAGGCCCATTCCGCGAATCAGAGACAGTTAGAACGTCACAATTATACATGGAGTGCCCCGAGCAGACCCGGGCCGGTAAACAATATCCGGACCAATCTAAACTGAATTGAAGGTCAAAGGCAGGTTTACTCACCGAACATTGGTGTAGGCAGAGCCCATGCGCTCTTCGATCGAACGGTAGGTTGGCGAATTCTTCATTTCTCCGATCTTGCGGCCGATACTTCCGAACAGCTGAGTGGTTTTCTCGCTGGCGACCTTCACAACGTCTGTGGTCTTTTGATAGCTGAAATCGGGGGAAGAATCTCATTGGGGTGGCGTTCTTGCCTGAACCGCAAGATGTACGGGATCAGGGGCATACTGCCGATAAGCTCTTGACTTTCGAACTCACGCCTGTGTGTCTTGAATATTCTTGAAGGACTGCTCAATATCGCTTTTGAGCTCGCTAAGTGGACTGATTCCGAGTTTTCTGCGGATCTCCTGAGCTTTCTCCTGCTTCGACAGCAGCACAGCTCTGAGGGTCTCCATCTCTCTCTCAAGCTCGGCCAGCTGAGCCCGGAGCTCTTCTTGCTCCAGGGCATTAGCTGCACCCGAGGATTCAGTCGCAGCTGTGAAGAGAAGACACAATTAGATATCGTCTAGCTAGAAATCCGCTGATCAGATGACATTCAATGGTGATTCGCTTCGATGGTGCTATTCCGCAATTCATGCGGGACAGCTTGTCAGAATGAATATTTCTGGCCATTCTTGACAGGTATAGCGGAGCGATCTCTCAATGCACTTGTTCTGGATTCGGAGTTCGACCCAGACAAACGATGACATTGGCAGAGCTGTCCCATCATGCCTCCTGGGGGACAGTTGTTGATCACAGACCACGGATCCCGTTCCCGTCGCTGCCTCTGGCGACTTTTTTTCGTAAGATGCCGAAATCTTCAACCAGCTTCGAAACAGGCAGAACCATCGACGACCCTCATCGACTCTCTTGATTCCCCGCTCCAAGCGAGGCAAAAATCGTGAGCCTGCGGAACACGCTCGGCCGCTGCCTACTTTCGAACATCTCGTCGATCATGAGGTCATCTCAGCTTGAAGTGGAGCTTCCCGCACCCATATGATCGATATTGAGCGGTCTCGGTACCACTTCCTCGAGTCGCTCGGCGGGATCGTTCCACTAATTAGAGAAATCCACAACAAATCACGGTTCACCGTACTCATCATTGCACATTGACTGTCTCTTAGAGCGCGCGGCCGCTCTGACTACTCTCAACGAGCGGCTGTCCCGGGAAAGATCGATGCTTCCTCGCCGTCAGCCATTCGCATCACCGGCTGCTCTCGCTACCACAAGTAGGAGGATAGGCGCCCTCCTTAACGGTGAAATTCGGCACGTCCGTCTTATATCGCGAACTTAGCACAAATCCAGCTCACTCGCGACTTGAGGATGTTGAGGGTCGAATTGCCTGTCAAGGTATCGCGAGACCAGGATTTTCGGCGGCAAGTTCTTCCACTCAGAGATCGCATCAAGGAGTCTCCCTGAGGCGGACGGGTCGGTTTTGGCAAAGAAAGGCATCACAGCGACGGCACCGGAAGACTCTCTGCCTCGATCCACAGGAATAGCTCGCACCGATGTTTCTTCGAGTCTTTGATGTGATAGATGTGATCTCTCCCTCGACGCATCTTCGAGAAATCAAGTTGACCGCGGAAGGAGTCTGCCCTCAGTTAGCGCTTGTCTCCCGCCTATCCGTCGGCAGTGAACTGACAGCAGGATCCCTCCGAGACGTCTGGCCTATCGAGCTCCGGAAGCATCTTTGATTCATAAGGAGATCTATTTAAGATCACTTCTGGCAATTCCTCGGGCTTCCGCTTCGGGAGCAACTGAATTCCGGTTTGAAGACTGGGAACCGACTCCTCAAATCCGGCGTCGATTATATTGATTTGTTTTCGGCGCAGCATCCTTGCCACTTGAGAGGTTCATCCTTTGAGAGCGCATTAAAGAGATGAACCCGGAACTTTCGATCGGGGAGCGCTTGCGCGGCATCAGCTCTAAAAAGCCTATGACTCGACGGCGGGGAACAGACAAAACAAATTTGCAGTCCGATTACGGATCGTGAAGCCATCGAGCAGATGTTTCGACCGATGCCTACTGCTTCGGGGATCGCTGAGAGGACCAGAGGATCAGGGCAGAGGACTCGTTTTGAGAGCCCGCCAGGTATGCGTTTGGGCCAGTCTCACCGTAGGGAGTACAGCAAATCCCAGGCGACGCGCTCACAGCGAACACTGGAATCGATCGCGCTTGGAATTCGATCAACGCGCACAGCTGTTGCACGATATTCCTTTGCGGAATAAAACTCCTTCACTTGAGTGACTCAAAGGTAGTGGAGATTTCTATATCGGGTTGTTGGTCGAATAGAGTCATGAATGATGAGATGAACAAACGCGGTCTAGCCCAATACTTCGATCCCGCCCACAGAACATCGCGAGCCGGCATCGAGGGCACGGAACCGTAGACGTAACGGTCACAATGGCATCAAGCAGCCACGTAAGTACGACTTCATGTCAAATAGAACCGGATCGAGTTCTAATTAGAAGACTCAGGAGCCAGAGGTTGTCAGTGTCGTATCCTGAAAGCTCGTCGATCGCCATGAAAACTAAGTTCGCAACGATTATAGACGAAGGAGACCTCCGGCCCCTCAAGCCGGAATTGACGACCACAGAATTAACCAGAAATCTGTGCGCTTACTTGGCGAATTCAATTCAGCTGGATGTTCTGCAGCGCCCGACATGTTGCCTTCTCAGTAAGAGATGTGGAAGAGGAATTTTATCGCCGGGCTGACGTAGACCAAGAACCGCTGTGTTTTCGATCGTTCTCTACACAGAACCCAACAAATATGCGACTACCAACAACTTGAGTCAGTCAGTCAGCAGTCAGCAGCAGCCCGACCCGCAGCAGCAGCAGACAACTGGTAGACACGAGTCAAGTGGGTGTGTGGGATTGTTCAAACTTCAACCGCGGCCGTTCTCTTCTGCATTGCGGAGAAAGAGAGGATAGAGGATCCGGGCTGCGATCGCGGAATATGCCCAAGCATCCCTTTCGAGGATCCGCTGAGGTATCCCGTGGACTGGCCGTCAGGAGATACCGGAGTCCGCAACAGGTGACAAGATTCCCGCGAGAATAAAGTTCCCAGGTCGCTCCATGGGCGGGGCATTGACGAAATGGTGGCCTCTGCCAGCGTGTGGAATGTCTCGATAAAGACAAACGGCAGCCAGTCTCAAGCCAGGCGCTCCGAAGAACCTCTGGGCCCGATCTCATGAGAAGACTTTCACGATAGGCGTTCCGGAAACGATTTTTCTCCCTTGGCGTTTTATGCTTGCGCGTGACGCGCGGACTATCATCGGAGAACTTCCGAGAATTGCGCGAAACCAGTCGCAATCGTGCGCCGTTCTCGCTGTGTGAGTGGAAGCCTAAAGCTATCTGTGTACACAAAAGGAGATTTCGATGTCGATCGAATTAGGTACAAGGATCCCGGCACAGAATTCTGACAACGGGTTCTCCGATGTCTTCATTCGGTAGCTCGAGCTGAGGTTTGCTGATTGGAAAGCTCGCGGAGAAGGGTTGCACCGGAGCGCTACCAGGGTCCGCAAGCTCTGGAATTAGAGCCCGGTTTTCGATGTGGAGGTCTTTAAGGGTTTTTAGCAGCCGCGCGGATGCCGAGGAGGGAAGGATATTTAGAGGCAAGGTTCGTTCGTTGAGCACGATGAACGATCTTCCATTCTAACAACGGAGATACAGTGTTTGTACCAGCCGATCGCCGACAAGATATTCCCGAGTCGGAGCTACGTCATTGGCCTCTCGAGAGTCCTATCCCGACGGAACAGTAGAACGGGACCGCGGATTCAATCGATTGTAAACATTAGATGGTCGCGCTCTGCGGAAGAGGAACGAGTTTCTTCGCCGGGAAAGATGTCATCGAAGGTATGTACGCGGGCATCAAGCACCTCAAACATCGGTCTGTTTCCCTGTCGTATCCTCCCCCGTATGTGCCGGACGATTCCATTCTCGACTTTGGTGCGCGAGAGGCAATATCCCCGTCCGATTGGGTAGGCCGGTGATGAAAGACTGTCTAGCGAATGCGAGGTATATATTGATGGAGCTCAAGCCTGAAATGCTTAGGGGGCTGCGCTGAGCAAGTTCGTCTTCTCCGACGGGTAGTTCTCCAAAGACTCCACGGGCTATTTCGATATCGTAGAGGGAAGCTGGTCGAATCCACTCTGCCCCCCTGACATCCAGTCGCATCGTCGCGTACCGGCGTTATCATCAGCAGCAGCAGCACTGTGTCTCCTTGCCGTAAGCTGCATATTTTGAGTTGGCTTTCCCGTGAGAGTAGGTCCGCGAGCCACTTGACATTGCCGGAGTCCTCGTGAACACCCGGTCACCATGCTGCGAATTTCGTCTCTTCTCCGGAATGCATCCCAGACTTCGAAGGCGCTCCAAGCTGCCTCCGTGCGCCATCTAAATCTGCACGAATACCAATCGAAGCAACTCATGGCCGATGGCGGAGTGACCGTTCAGAGGTTCAAAGTAGCTGACACCTCAGCCCAGGCCCGGGATATCGCACAGAGCGTCAAATACGACGAGTTCGTCGTCAAAGCTCAGGTTCTGGCTGGAGGTAGGGGTAAGGGTACGTTCGACTCAGGCTTGCATGGCGGCGTGAAACTGACGAGAGATCCGGCGCAGGTTGTGGAGTTCGTAGAAAAAATGTTGGGCTACCGGCTCGTGACGAAACAAACTCCTAAAGAAGGTGTCCTCGTCAAGAAGGTCATGATCGCTGAGGCGTTGGACATCAAACGAGAGACGTACCTCGCGATCCTCATGGACCGTACTTTCAACGGACCGGTTGTCGTAGCCTCACCCGCTGGCGGTGTCGACATCGAAGAGGTGGCGGAAAAGACACCTGAACTGATCTTCAAACAACCTGTTGACATCAATAAGGGCTTGACCGACGAGCAAGCGATGTCTATCGCGAAGAATTTGCAATTCGAGGGAAATAACATGAAGGACGCCGCCGAGCAGATAAAGAAACTCTACCAGGTGTTCCGTCGGGTCGACGCCACGATGGTTGAGATCAATCCGTTTGGAGAGACTCCCGATGGCAAAGTCGTTTGCTTTGACGCAAAGATCAACTTCGATGACAACGCACAGTTCCGCCAGAAAGATATTTTCGCCCAGGAAGACCACGCGGAAAGCGACCCTCGTGAAGTCGAAGCCGCCAAATGGAACTTGAATTACATCGGAATGGACGGTAACATCGCTTGTCTAGTCAATGGCGCAGGTCTGGCCATGGCCACGATGGACATCATAAAATTGCACGGAGGCAATCCCGCTAATTTCCTCGACGTCGGTGGATCTGTTGGCGAAGAGCAGGTGGCGGAAGCGTTCAGGATCCTTACGCAAGATCCGAAAGTCAAAGCGATTTTGGTCAACGTTTTCGGAGGCATCGTCAACTGCGCTACAATCGCCAACGGTATCGTAAACGCCTGCAAGAAAATCTCTCTCAGCGTTCCTTTAGTCGTCCGTCTCGAGGGGACCAACGTCGATGCGGCCAAGGAAATATTGTCAAACTCAGGATTGCCCATCCATTCCGCCAATGACCTGGACGATGCGGCCATTAAGGCGGTGGCAAGCCTCCGAGGATGAAGCGTGAAAGCCGCTATGCCTCAACCTGGGACAGCCTGACAGAATTCCGGGAATCAAATCCATTTCCTCCGACGAATCTGCTCGATCAGCACCGTTGATTTTCAAGAGGGTCTCATAGAGATCGATATATTTTTCTGGTCGCGCTCAAACTTTCGGCAATAAACCATATGTAAATATGACATTTTACTCGGATGTTTTCCTCGAGAATTCATGATTTTAACCAATTTCCCCTAGTGAGCCTGCATTACGTGTCTCAATCATGAGTTCCTTCATCTTCCCTAAATCCGCAATCGGAAGAGGATTCGGTTTTCTCTTATGTCTCATGATTCAGTCTCAAGTCTCAAGCTTCCATCATGAGAAGCCCTCCCACTGATAAGATGAGAGACAGAGAGTGGGGCCGATTGTAGCCGATATACGTAGCAAGCTAGCTGGGGGATTTTGGTCAGTAAAGAGCATATGCCGACGTCGAGTACATCCAAATCTTCCCCAGACGATCGAATTCGTTCAGGAATCGCTTCCCGGCATATCGGGGGAGTCCCGCTAAACTAGCTGAAATTCTTTTCTAATTCAAGCTGGCAACAGGTGGAATGAATCATATCAGATATTATTCGCGACGGGTTGTTGTCACTGGTCTGGGAGCATTATCCCCTCTCGGGCGTGACGTTCCGACATCCTGGAGTGCCCTTCTAGATGGGAAAAGTGGAGTCACGTCAACACCATCTGATGCGGGCTTCGAAAAGCTTCCCTGTCGAGTGGCAGCTTTCATAAATAAGCCAGGCGAGCAACCGATTTTCGAAGCGACGCAAGTGGTTTCGACTTCGGAAGTTCGAACTCTGAGCTCAGCCTCCCTGCATGTACTTCAAGCTGCTGAGGAAGCCTTGCAGGTGAGTGCAAAGCTGAGCTGCACCCCGGAACGAAGAAAGAACTCCGCGTCGGGCTCGGTTTCAGGATTCGTTGTTTTTCTAGGACTCCCAGTGGAAACCTTCGACACAAGCGGATCTGGAACGGACTGGTGTAGCGATCGGTATGGCAATGACAGATCTCGATTACATCGTTGACACGGGTCTCGCTTTCCGGGGTGGCGGCCTACGGAAAATTTCCCCGTTTTTCGTTCCGAGAATTCTAACAAACATGGCATCCGGTGCTATCAGTCTCCGATATAAGTTCCAAGGACCCAATCATTCCGTGGCTACAGCGTGTGCTACCGGGATCCACGCCGTCGGGGACGCTTTCCAATTCATCAAATATGGTTCGTGCGATTGCGGCTTCCGATACGAGATTAGTCACGAGCTTCGAACGACGTGGACGAGCTCTAAGATTCCATTGAATTCCCCAGGGAAAGCTGAAGTCATGCTGTGCGGTGGGACCGAGTGTTCGATATCGGCTCTCAGCCTCGCCGGTTTCTGTCGTCTGAGAGCCCTCAGCAGCAAATTCAACGAGACGCCGCACGCTGCTTCGAGACCTTTCGATAAAGATCGGGACGGCTTCATCATGGGCGAAGGAGCGGCTGTTCTCGTCCTCGAAGAATTAGAACACGCAAAAGCGCGTGGGGCCCGAATTCATGGCGAACTTCTCGGCTACGGTCTCGCTGCAGATGCTCATCACATCACGGCCGCATCCGAAGACGGCAGCGGAGCTTATCTATGTATGAGGAACGCTTGTGAGGATGCTGGACTCAATCCCGAACAGGTGGAACATGTCAACGCCCATGCGACATCGACGCCCGGAGGAGACGCGGCGGAGGCTGCTGCGATCAATCGTTTATTCCTGAACGGGGCTCCACCTTTCGTAAGCGCTACCAAGAGCAGTACCGGTCATCTCTTGGGTGCGGCTGGAGCCCTTGAAACAATTTTCGCAGTTAAGGCTGTTTCGGAAGGCCAGGTACCTCCGACGCTCAACGCAGACGTCATCGATGAGAAATGCAAAGGCATCAACCTACATCGTACGGCAACCCCGTGGCAATCGAAACAGCGACGAATCGCTTTGAAGAATTCTTTCGGTTTCGGCGGAACGAACGCAACCTTGATCGTCGGTCAATATTAGTTATTTGGTCAATGGCACCGAACCCGGAACAAACACCGTTCGTCATACGGGAACGACTGTCGTGCTCCCATCGCGAAGAAGATTGGGATGCTCCCAGTCAGCGGTCTGTCCCTAAACTTCTATCGTATAGAACAGAATTCCCTCGGGAGAGAACTTCCGGGGGAGCGCCGACCCCTCTGCTTCGACTTATTGTACGATCCCAGCAGTCGAAGTCTGCTTTCGCGAAAGCTGAGACTCGGCTCCAGTGAACGGGATTCGGAATGAGCTCTCCGGTTTTGGAGCGAGAATCCCCCCTCCTGGCATCCACGTGGTTCGCTCGTAATATTTGGAATAATTAAAGCTACCCTGTCAATCTGGAGGTTTGACTATAGCGGATTGAAAGAAAAACTGGAATATGAGTCCTGTGGAGAAGCTGACAGTCACCTTGTCTGACCTATTGATCTCTTCGCTGACTGGGCATCTCTGACAGGGGAGGGGGGGCGTCGTGACGCATTGCGAGTCGGAATAGGCCAGGATACCGTGAGAATCTGGATTCATTCATATGTGTTTGGATTTCACTTATTATTAGTTGGAGGAAGTTTTTCGGCGTTCCTTGAGAGAAGCGGTCTGATCCTACTCTGAATCAGTTCCTGCACAGCATCCGCAGCTCAACAAATGTGCGTACCCACAACCACGCTGTTAGCGACCTCATTGGGGTCATCACTCCGGTGAGAACACGCGAGAGCAATGTCGGAAGCCTCCAATATTTCTTGTCCGCTGCGAGACGTTGTCAATCGAGCGTCTCCAAGCCTGATTGCGCACCTGGGCAATCTTGATAGATATAGGGATCCCTTCTTCATATGGACCCTCTTTCCCCTGAGCACCTCTTTCCACCCAGGCTCTTTCCGCCCGCGCGATTCTTCGACAGTGTAGTTGTCTCAGTGGCTCTCAATGTTTTGTGTTGACGACCATAAGTTCTCTTGTTCGCTCAACTTGCGGTGGAATACCCCGTCGGGGATGCGTATGCCTAAGTGAATGTTTGACGACTACTATCAGCGACGGTGGAGCGGCTGTTAAATACAAGCACGTGAATATCCATCATTATCCATGTGATTTCCGAACACTAGAAATTTTTCCCCGGGGGTAAGATGTGGCGATTCTATCCGACTCTCCTCTTGATGGCGATGGCGTCCCCTGTGCAAAGTGCTTCCCTGGAGCGGACGCCTCCAGGTCAGGATGCCGTGAGCGATAATCCCCGGGAATGTGTTGTCGAAACCCCTTTGAGAATAAACCAGGGCCTCGTCATACGAGACAAGATGCCCGCCGGTTTCGATCCGTCGAAGCCGTGTCGAACAACTCTGAGGAGCCCCGAAGGGAAGCTGCTCAAGGCGAAACTTGATCTCGCATTCCTCAACGGGAATCGAGACTTCGTGCAAATTACGGCGAATCGAAACATGTGGTACATCTACAAAACGTGTGCTCCTTGTCACGAAGAAGTGATAGAGAGTCCTGAGATCACCATTGAATTTCTACTCACAAACAGCTCCAAGTTCCAATTAAGGTATTCGACGAACGATGGCGCATGTCCGTTCCTGAGGATCGTTCCTCCTCTAGTCATCAAGACACAGAGCAGCATAACGAGAAAAATCGGCTCGGTAAGTGTTTCCTTTCCGGTAGGTATGCATGATCTATAATTGTCGGCGCGATTGATCTCGTCCAGCGCGCACCAAGCGTGTACGACTTCACTCATTCAGGATACGCGCATCGCATGTGAGCTCCTCCGAGTACTCTGTATATTCCTATTTGCAGAAGTACCAATTCGGCTGCTTGACCACGAAGGATTACAGACTGATCGGCAAGAACCAGATTTTCTGCGAAGTTTCACCCAATGGCACAGCGACTTGGAGTGCGCCCCTCCCGACATGCCAAACGATCTCAAATTGCCCGAAATTGGAGAAAACTTCCGATGTTTCCGGTCACTTGTCTCTGCGGCACCAACAGGACGAAAACTATCACTGCAGCTGGCTCATCGACGCCTCGAGACTCGACGCGAGCTTCATCGAGTTCGTCCCCAGATACGAATGGCTTGATCTCGGTCATTGGGAAGGCGTCGGGAGGCATCGCGGATTGGCTTTCTACGACGGGGAGGGTCGCTTGAAAGTGGACAGTGGAGTCGGGCTCCGCTATAGAACTAGAGATCCGAAATTGAAAATATATTTCAACCTTTCTGCGAAGGAAGCTGCACCCAACGCGTCGTTTACGATCGAGTACGAAATCGGGAGAAAATCTTGCCCCACAATCGATGAGGAGGCGTTCCCGTTCGGGAGCATAACCCTGACGAATTCCTTCTTCGTGGGATCGAGTGCCAAATTCGAATGCGCTCCCGGATACCATATGCGGGGGAAACCTGGAGCTCTGTGCTTGAAGAGTGGAGACTGGAACTTCCAGTCGATGCCGGAATGCGTGCCCTTGAGTGCCGAGATTAATAACGACCTCAACGTTCTGACCGTCACTACCGAGGTGAGTGGAGTATCTTTCTTCTTTCTCCCTACAGGAAATTCTCTACGTGGTACTCGTATGGAGACTCCAGCTGTCGTCCGCTCTAATCGGAGTTCTGGAAGGGCTCGCCAGAGATTGCTGATCACCAGAAGCTGCGGCTGATATTTCGGATTAGAAAGCACATTGGTTTGCCGCGATCGGGACATCTGAAGGGAAGGACCGTCTTCCGTGATGCATCCATCACGAAATCCTCGGTTTTTTTACGAATGCATGCGAGCGTCGCAGAGTTCCTCCAGGCTGTTCCCTGATTGCGTTTCTCAAAAAAGAGAGAGCTCGAAGAACGGAAAACGATGAATAGCGCACTCCAGGTGTGACGTCGCCCGGGGCTTTGACGACGGCCGCTGGTCACGCGGCTCTTCTCTTGCGTCTCTTGCCGATCCGACGCTTGGCTTGAGGCCGTTCAACCTTCGTTCGAGCCGACTATTCAAACTTCACTGCCGAGGCTAAATGCTCACTGTCGCTATGTTTTACGTCTCCGTTGACCATGGGCACAAATCAGGGGGGGGGGAGGTTCCAGGAATTCGAATTCCGCAAGCCGTCCGGCATGGATCGAGAACACGTACGCCGAGGGTGATTCTCGAGTCCCCGGAGCGCTAGGAGATCGGGTTGTTTAGTCGGCGCCAATCGACGCGGCGTGTGCTGCAGAATCTGCGCTTCAGATAGCCTTCAAAACGCGGTATCGAACAAGGGAATTATCAAGATCATATCAAGGAGTTTTGCATAGAAGTCGCAGATTATGATGCAAGTATAGGCTGTTGACTTGGAGAAAAGTCATCCACGCGGGAGAGCATCTCAGACAAAATATTGGCTATTTCTCGCTTGGGAGCGACTCGAATACTCGAGATGTGCTTCTGCGCGAGCTATTCGACACCTTCCGGCTTAGATTCGCCACAAGAAGACTTCTTTAGAGCTCGAGTTTCTTCAGCTACGGCCACCAATAGAGAAGTTAGCTCTATCGAAGCGTCCGACAAGCATTCCGTACCTTCGATTCGATATTCATGAATGCGGTAATCTCAATTTCGCATCCTCTCCTGGGTGGCAATCTCGGTCAGCACGCAACGAGAGTTCCTCATCGTTCGATTCAGATCTTCAGTAGATACCTGTGGGCTCGGCGAGAAATCAATGATTCGACCCGGTATCGAGTCGTTCGTCAGCTGGCGCATAGAATCTCGTTGGTTGAGTTAATGGAGCTCCAGTCACAGTCCTCAGACGTAATATGTCCGGCTTTTGCCCCGAGACAACCTGGGCTCGATTCGGAACTAAGGATGTGTGTTCAATCGCGGAGGACCGCTCAGGGATCGAAATGAAGAATCGTTTCGAATTCCCACGGGGAGCAACCTCTCCGCGGAACAGATTCGTGTACTAAATGATATCCAGTGCTCTTCGGATGTGGAACAGTCTTGATGCAAACAAGGGAGCGATGATCATTTTTCAAATTGATTGACCCTATTCCGGATACATGGTTGAACAGGGTAATCTCCGAGCCCGCTATGTTGGGTGCGATGTGGCGTATTGTATGTACCGACTCGCACTGAGAACGAGGAAAGAGAAAATCACCACGGGCGGAGTGCTTACATGAGGGAAGAGCATCATTCAAGACAGCGACCAGTAGGGTAAACGTGCACAGCTCCACATAACTAGTCGGTGGGATGATGATGAAAACGACACCGAGGATGATCATGGGGCGCTGCTAAGAGACAACTAAGTACTCTGTCAGTCGGCTTTTCCTCGGACAGGAAGCGGGTGTTCCTGGACGAGATATCCGAGCATGGTATGCTACTAGACGGCGCAATAATCACACGAACAGCGTTCGGTCGTTTGGACGCTCGCCCCGCCTCTCGGCTTGTGCCCCATGAGCTATCGAGTCGCTAAATGAGCGGAAAACAGATAGAGTTCATAAAAATACCTCGGTGAACAACTACCGATACTGGTTTCTGTACTTTCCACGTTCTTTCTGTCGATTCGGGGGTCGAGTCTTGTTCCTTCACGGAATTTTTCCCATGAGAGCGCTGCGCCTCAGCAAAAACCGCTCTAACGATAGAAAATGTCTGACCTCATCCTGAGTCGACGACTAGAGAGTTTTTTCACTCAGAAATCAGAGCCATAGAGCTGGAATCGGCGATCCATCGGAGCCTTTTTGAGCTCCGGTCCTAGTTGGATGATCTGCGATCATGTCTGACTCGGCCAGTCAAGAAATTTCGTTATGAAACTTGCGTTCTGGAGTTCCCTTCCGTAATGGCAAATGTGTGTTGCTATTGTTCCCAGTCGACTTCAACTTTAATGTGAGCGGCGGCGGCGGCAGCAAAGTCTGCCCACCGCGCCAAGATGCACTGAGCCGTGTCGGCGACGGTGGCAATGCCCACGCAACTTGGTGTCAGGGAACTTCTTTCGCTCTGCGAATCCGCTCTGAAGCCGTACCGCCAGGAAGCGATCCCGCTTTTCAAGAACCCTCTCATCAAATTAAAAGCAGACGCCACCGCGAATGATAATTAATTCTGTAGGAGGGAACAGGGTTTAATAGGGGATAGCTCTCGAGTAGGAGTCTCCAAGGGTTGTCTCGGGGAATTCCGCTAACTTAGTATTTCGAGACAGGGCTATCCGAATGAACTCTGTGGACAAAAGTCCCCTATTCCTTGATCTGATCATGGCGTCGATCGACTGCTCAATTGATTGAGCTGCCGTTTGTTTCTCGAGTACTGGGCTCGGTGGGGGAAGGTTGCGTTTGCAGGATGCGGCAAAAATATCCGACCGCGCTTCAATGCCCCTCTCTCCCTACGTATGCGGCCGATCGCATTCCGCGTGCGAAGCTCTATCGAGTGCCGGCCAAAGCTATGCCTCCTCAGAATCTCGAGTCGTAAGAACGAGTCGACAAAGCGAGCCGACTACCTGTGAGCTACTGAACCATCAAATGCTAGTCTATCTATCCATCTACTCTCACTCAGTCGATTAGTAGCGTGGCCGGTCGGCTTTTGAAGCTGACTGAGTGAGTATTCCCAATCTCTAATCCCGCATCGCTGTTTTTGGCCCTCAAACATCGAAGAAACCTTACCGAAACAAGAATGGGGTGGTCAGTCAGTCAATTGGCTCGGCGGCCGCTCGTCTGATGAAGCAATCGGTCTCGCTCTTTTGGTCACTCTTCCGTCGGTGCGCGCATTCGGTTTCGACCAACGCTGTCCGAAGATGTAAGCTCCCATGGAAGGCTGATTTTCGTTCAGATCGAGCTCTCAACGATGAAATCGAGCTTCACTCTTCATTTCTATGGCGCGTTTTCGTGACCCGGAGGAATTCCGAGATGGGCCGAATGGGCTCGTACGAGCGACTTATTCGGATTTGATCGAGCATTCCAAGGAGGATCGGAGGATCCATTTCGAGGATCCCACGGACCTTCTTGGGGTAATGTGATATTTCCCTTGGGGGGAGCAGGTGGCATAATTTCGATCACGAAGTTTCGATTCTCCTTCAGCATATTCTGTTCTGAGAGATGCTTTTCTCGTGTCTTACTACCCTCAACATTGGAAGCAAAGTCGTGGCCTTCCTCCCGAGAAAGACGCGGTGCGAGATACCAACGATAGAAGTGGAACCCTAGATAGCAGCGGCTGGAAATCTGAGAAGATACATTTCTGAGACCGCTCTGCACTAAAGGAACTGAATGAGAAGCAACAACGGATTACCAGCGGAGCGCTTGCTTCGTTGGTGCGAAATCGAGTTGCTTTTGAATGCCATTTTACAAGACAGTTTCTCTACTGCCTCTGTGTGGGATTCTCATGCCTCGTCTGACTGAGTACGACATCGGCGTGGAGGCCGACGACGATGACGATCCGATAAACAAAATGTAAATCTATATCGAGTCCAATCACTGAGCATAGATTCGCTGTCACATTCGCGATTTAGGGCCTGTCCGATGTTCACTCCAAGCATTTTCCAGGGAGAGAATCGTGCGTTTCCTCGCCCTTGACTTTCGGGATATCCACTCGTTCGTGTGAGACGGGCAGTCCAGGGCGAACTCCATCCGCCCTTCCCGAGCAAATTGAATCTAGCGTCAGCTGTTAGGTGTTGAGCCATAGAGATGGGAAAATGAATCTCTCCCCCCTCTTGACATGAAAGCCGGTGAAACATGTTGAGTATCGCCACACAAATGGCGTCAGGCCATGTGGAGTTGGCGACCAAGTGGTTCCGCTGCTGCAGCCGCCGCTGGTGCGACGACGAGGAACTGTACCAGTGGAGCGAATCGATGCGTGCCTTTCAACTCAGCGCGAGAGCATTGGCAGGATCCATCTCAGATGTTACAGCACGCCGCTGCCCTGCCCGCCTCGCAGCCAGGAAGGCGAGCAGCCAAGCTCGCGTGTCGACGACATTCAACTTTGAAGAAGAACAAAACTGATTCCTGCAGGGGAAACAAGAGAGGCCGTTCTCCGCTCTGGGTACGATCACACCAGCCGCGCAGTCGTTGACGCTGAATCGCCACCAAGAACGTCATCATCGTCATTTCGGGATGGTACCGCAAAAATGAGACGAGAAATTCGCCCCTACGCATTCACTGGACGAGAATGAATAAATATTGTCTTTCCGAGCCGGAGCTTTGAGCCGAGATAGGCATGAGCAGGCTTCAGCACACACGTGGGGGCTCCAACGAACCCTCGATGAACGAATTTTTCGGTGAGGGAATTGTCGATTTTCGGGATTTCGAAGGTCTCCGTGCTCTTGTCTATCTGTGAGCCCAAGAGTACGCCGATGAATTTTAGCCCTAGCGAATCAGTTTTGTGACGCTCTTGGGGCCCGAATCTCATATCAAGGAGATTAGATACGAACGGGTTCTGAGCCGTTCAACGTGAATGATGATGTCTTAATGAGCATCTTCCCTAGACGGCCCGACAGTCTCTCCTATACGGAGAGCTGCTCTTGATCGCAAACGAAACGCTTTTCCGCATCGCCCAAGTTCTGACTAGCGAATGACAGGTACAACCACCGAGCCTGGAAGGGAGTCGAATCGGGAAACGCATCTTATCAGAGCCCGATGTCATTTCCACAGCCTTTCAGGCGACATTCGCTGGTAGAGCGATGACTCGGAGGAGGCTCGCTTGCTGTAAACAAAACCGTTGGAAAAGTAGCCGACGGGGCCCAAGGGTGGGAATCGGAGCTCGCGAATCGAATGCCTTGATCGAGAATGAGTGACTGATGCAAGTGGGAGTGGAAAACGAAAAAGACACAGAGAACACTCCGACTCGATGAGAAACGAATTGATCGCTACCGTATGCCGCTGCGCATCCTGTGACCATGAGAAAAATGCTCCCTCCATGAGCTTCCAGAAAAGGCTTCCGATCGGGTTGTCTTAGCGCGAAGTCCGCATTACTGAATGGATTGAGTACGGCGATCTGAAATCCGGTCAGTGCAAGAGCAGCTGGATGTTCCAGCGATCGCGCCCCTAGTTGCAAAAATCGTCCTGCTGCTGAGTTGTCGAGTCCGGAGCCTAATCGGAGCATTGATTCTTCCAGGGGACAGTCACGGAAGATTCGAGTCGAGGTGAGGGTCCTGCATCGACCACGGAGAGGGACGTCCTCGCGTACACAGACTGGTCAATCAGAGGGGTTGCGGCAAACGCTCCCAAGGGGCCGGCCCAGCCCGGTGTCACTACACCCGGTGTAGACTCTGACATACACGGTGGATTGAATCGAGAATCAGAGATATCAACGAGTGCGATCTCAACCGAATCTCCCATAACGCCTGAGGGAGGTGAGTGCTTTCTCCTTTTGACCTTTTCCAGAACATTTCGTCAGTACTTTCATCGGGCTGCGAAGCTCTCCTCACTTGAATATTTTTGTCCTGACTCCTCCATTCCTGAAAGCAGGTGAGGCTCCCAATTTCATCCCTAGCTTGAAATCGATCGAGGATGGAGCTGCGGTCACTCCGGATCCGATTGATGAAGTTCCCACGATCGAATCGCTGAACGGAATCCTTCAGAGACTACAGAATCTCGACGTTCAAAGAGAAGAGGACGTCTCATTCCTCCTCATCTTCGTCGCCATCGTCAGCTTAGCTACTTTAGTTGTTGTTCTTTTCAGTCTCGTTGTCAGACACAGATGTAGGGAAAAAATTCCGCGTCGAGAAAACCCATTGTACACGGGTGCACCCGCCCGTAGAATCCAAAACGTCTCTTTTCGACCAAATGGCAAGCACAAAAGAGCTGCTCAACAACGGATCTACTCCTGAAGCCCTTAACACCAAAATGTTCCGATTTAGCCAAGTTCCGAAACCATTACAGAAGGCTTCCACATTGTTCTCTTTTTGCTGTCCATCAAGGCGGCTCGCGGCGATATTTTCTATCTGCGTGCTGTGTACATATAAATGAGATGCCATATATCTGATCGTATATTTGTGTACAAGAGAGAGGGAATCCGAAGCGAACTTTTCGGAATCCCCGCCTTCCGTCAGTGTAAATAATATTTATGAAATGTGTTGATAAAATGATGAACATACTGATTGAGCGAACTCTTCCGAGGTGTTGGCTCGGTGATTCTTCTGATAACTCTTGAGATAGAAAGTCGGAACAAATGATTGTACGCATAACTAGAGCATAATGAGAATAAAGACAAGTGGATGCAGGAGATTATTCGGAGACTATTGTGGATATGAGGCGACGCCCAATTCCCACTTTGATACAAATACATCCCTGAAGAGTCGTAAGCGTAAGGACGCTTTAACATCGCAAGCACCCCCGAGTACTCGGACTTGAATCACGAAAAGCGACGATACAGCTAAAGAAGAGCACGCCCGTTGAGACAGGAATAGCGTCGCTTTCTGCAAGAAAGCTCCCCGTTTCCGTCAAGCTCTGAATGTCATAATGAAAAGGACGATTCCGTTTCAGAATGCGGTCGACCAAACCCAGTAACAATACGTCTTTCGAGTTGGAATCGTCGAGCGGATGTGATCTGAAACTTGTTCGGGAACATCGTCCTCACGGCTGAGGGGTTGCGCAGCCCACTAATGAGTTCTCTCTCAGCGTGTAATATCCCGTTTCCGGGAGCGTTTCCTCTCGCCTCCATTTTGACGCCGAGAGTCGCGACTATCATGTTCTGTTATGCCCGGTATCAAAGCTTCGAGACAAAGATCTGAGGGAGATTGATTTCATCGGCGTGCTCCAGAACTAGTCTCTCCGGCTGATCGTCCCGATGCGGCGAGGTCACCCTTGGTCTCGAGCTTGAACAGAGTACCGTGCGACATTTTCGGGCCACATAGAGGTGGGCAACGAAGAGCCTTGAGGCAAGGGGGGAGCTCAGACTCGTTCTGTGGTCTTTCAATGACATGGAATCCGTTCTCAGGGATCTAGCTCGGACTTGTCGCTTTTTCCATCGAAAACTTACCCGTCCTTCCCTCCTGGACTGAAGTTCCGCACGTGATCGCGGGCAGTCGCCCGTTGCTTGGCGTGTGGCCGGCAGAAAGCAATTTGAAGCTTATCCTTCACGGTAGGTTGCTCGATGCCAGCAATCGTTGAATAATCTCGTCATCGAGAAACTTCATTCCAGATCGCCCGACGCTGCTGTCTGGTCCTGAGGAGCCTCCGGAGCTGGGATAATATTTTCCGGATAGTCGGGCTATTACTCGGAGAGATGTCTGAGCTCCAATGCCGCGAGTATTGATCTCTCCCTGAAGTCGTTGCATCGGAAAATCCGACGTAGCGAAGGAGCGGTATCTCGAAGCTGCATGGTACTTATGGAATTGAAGATAGAATCTTTTTATTCAGGGACTCATTGACATCAGTATCCTCGGCTCCACCACTAGCTCCGAACGGAATCCTACCAAGTGCCCCTTGTCTCGATCAGCCTCCACGAATCTTGATTCTTCAGCTGGCTCTTCCAGGGCGTGCACTCTCAAAAATATATTTTTGTAACCAAGCTTTTTAAGGAATCCAGCTCGTGGGCTGCTCCTTCATTCCGTGAGAATGAAAAACTTTACAACACATGCTACATCAACGTCACAATCAAAAGGTATCATTCTCGTCTCAATTTCTCTAATCGAGCCATGAGATCGGCATCGGCATCACTGGCCCCTCCTTCAGCCTGAGCGACCTTCGAAGGATCGTTCGGTTGTGCGACTGCTCCGGACGCCTGGGGCAAATCTGTCAGTGTTGAGGCCAGTTGTAGGCCCAACTCATCCAAAACCTAAAATCAGAGGGCTCCTGATTAGCCGATCGGATTCTGATTGAGACATTTCCGGAGAAGATACTAATCGTAGGAGCCGAGATCCAAAAGATTTCTCGGATTCGAACCTTGTTGACGACTTCTTCGGTTTCTTCCTCGTCGCCCTCGTCTTCCATGGCATCATCCATGGCGTCGTTCATCATGTCCTCCTTGGCGTCCATCATCATCGATTGCTTTTCGAATTCCTGGACATGAATCAAAATCAGCCATGTGTGAGGTATAACGCGAGAGCTAGACCTAATTTCAGACAATAATAATCGAAGCAGTGCGGACAGGCACGCAGCCGACGCTCTTCTCAAGATGAGCGTGGAAACTGATTTTCTTGAGCGTCATACGAACCATCATGATCTTTTGTATTTGAGGTAGATTCAGCTGCCTGTTCATGTTCCCCATAGCTCTGGTGACTCCCCTCATGGCTTGGGCCATGGCATTCTGCGACCGGAGCGTCTGGATTTTCAGGCTTACACCCTGAATATTGGCCTTCATCAGAAGGAACTTCTTTATATACCTGGGGATCAGAAAATTCGAGTGACTTCTGCTCCGCCTCGGCTGCGCGCCTCCACGGAAGCATTCCGAGAGAAGGTGGCAGTTATTCTGCTTGATGCTCGGCGCTTGATCGTCTAAGCCTCAGACTCTAAGGTCTAGTCTGCGCTCGATTCTATCAATCTGTCGCTCGAACTGCTTCAGCACCGCCTGAAGTAAATAACCCACCGCCTGGTCCGCACGAGATCCCTTGCCATGATTTTCACAGACTCCATCTGATTTTCTTTCGCCTGCTTCTTGATATCTTGGATTAGTTTCTTCTCTTGTTGTTCCATCTTGGTTCTGGAATAAGAGGTTCTAGTTTCAGTCTCATGGATTTTTCGACGACGACTCCGAGGGAGACAGCGAATGCTCAGGGTCCAAGGGATCGGTCAGATTGCGTCCTGTCCCACCTTTCGACCCGGATTCCTGTTCTTTGCCTTTACCTTTCTCGATCCAAGTCACGTATAGCTTTGTTGAGCGCTCGCTGATTCTCTCGGAGCATCTCCTCCGGCGTTTTCCGCCGTCCAAACAGCCACTCCATTTCGCTCTGGAAGAATCGCCCATGAGTCAAGGGATTGTATTCGACAGTTGTCCTCAGCGGACGGTTGGCCGAAGCCATTCTCTCTCGAGGATCTTGAGAGCAATGATTTGGTTCCGATCTGATTGTGATTTGACAGGTTCTCTGAGTACAGGTCTCTTTCAGATGCCGAAGGCACCAAACCGGATGCACCCGTAGTCAGATGTATGAAAAATCAGTCACACATTGTTGTATACTATTCCGATGGAGGACTCCTCTTGCAGGCCTGGTTGAAATTTATGACTAATACACTCGATCCGAATTGCCATTCCCTTCTTATCGGAATACTGACCGTGTGGGGTTCCCCGATTATTCCGGAGAAGTCACACAAAATGAAACCTCCAAGCGAGGAACAAATTGACAAGCGACGAAACAAGCAGAACTCACACTTCGGGGGAGATTCAGGAAATGTTACAAGTGAAGGCACCGACGTTCCTTTGTGGTGAGTTCCCGTCGGCGGCATCTGCTCGGCAGAAGCAGACGGTCAGCGGTAAGGGATGTAAACATTCAATGAGTCAATATGTCAATGTCAGAAGTAGATGAGGCAGGCGGCAGGGCGGCTTCCACAGGTGGTTCGCATACTTTTCGCATTTGCTCATACATATCTTAAATATAGGATACCACTCTACGTGCCTCGAGGCAAGGGTAGTGCGCGTGAGAAGAACGCGGCTCGAAGAGCATTATGTGTCGACAGGAGAGAGCAATGTCTGTCGGGCTTCGAACGCGCCAAATTCGAAAGCTCGGTTGATTGGTCTGATTCTGGAGTGGCCAGACCCAAGAACAGTCTCTGGAATCCGCCCGATCGCCCGCAATAGAACGGAGAAAATCGCTAAGATGTTTCCATGGAGAGTTTCTCGGCTGATGCACTCAACACGCTCGGATTGATCAATATGTACATACCCCCTTAACCTCCATAGCCTTTGTTCGTCCAGAATAAATGAGATTCACAATCAAATAACGAGCTTCCGGCGAAATAGGTCGAGTGGTATCGCGATTTCATATTCCGGAGGGCGTCAAGCATCACGATCGATTCGGGGGGCTTCCCACGGGCAATTTCCATGCCAGAAAACAGGTTCGACTGCATTTTAGACGAGACCTCGCATGAGCAAGTGAAATCGGCGGAAGGCTTCCCAGGAGCCCTGAAAGTTCGATTCCCGCAAAACCGAGAATTTCAGCATTCAGGAGATTTCTCGGAAACGGTAAATCCGATCAGGACGCCGTCTCATCTGAGCGAGGCCTGACCTTTCCTCGCGGAAAACGTATATTTTGGGAACGCTCTCCGGCGTCCCTAAGCCGAGATATCATCGCTCGAGGACGGGGGCGGGAGCTTTGGCAGCTTGCTGATAGGTACGCTGATCGGGATGTTCTTTGCCTTCATACCTGATTTACTGGAATCAGGGTACCGGACGGATGCCTTGTATCCTGAAACCCGTCCCATTCGAGTCAGCTATCGAATTTAATTTGGTGAATGATTCATGCTCGGCACAACGATTCCCAGAACTCGAAACGAACCTCCAACGTGACGTTGCAGCCCGCCCGACTCGCATGGAGAGTGTCACCTCTTTTCCGGCGAGTGCGCGCTTCTGCGGTGAGCTCCGCAGCTCGGGAACTGGGCTCCGCCTGTTCCCCCTGCTGGGCACCGAGCACCGATGATCCTTCGCCAGAAGGATAGCAACACAATCAATTTGCCTTACGCGAAAGGTTCGCTCACTGCGCCAGCTCAACCTGCTGCTCCAGCTTTCACAGACGAAGACTTCAAGAGTTGAATATCCAGCCCGGGAATCACATTCGGCCAGATCTAAGCTATGATGTTCAATAAATTGGACTATCCGTGTTTTTCACTCCACGTCCCCCCTGAAGCTGCAGGGACTTTTCCGTCTCAAGCACTTCGAATGTCCCTTTCCCAGATTTGACGAAGAGTACAACATCGAATTCGCGGCGCGAGCCAGGGATCGCGCGGAGATTCAGAAACACGTCAAATGAAGAAAGCTCCGAGAGCGTATGGCATCTTCGACGAAGGAGAGAGAGGAGCGGAGCGAATCGTGCTCCTCCGCAAGCAATGATCGCTTTGTCTCAAAAAAATAATTAGGTATATCATTTTCGGGAAACCTGGTGGGACCTAGGAAAGGATCACAATTCTTGCAACCCATCAATACTCAATATCTCAGGCGGACTGTCCGTCCGGCTCCGTCACCAGCCCGAAGTTCATACAACTGGCCGGAATGTCTGGCAGGCGATCCGAAATAAGAATTCAAGGGATCGGTGCCCTCGAAAGGGATACGATAATCCCGATCACTGCTCGCTCACAGGGGATAGAGACGTGCCCTTCACATGTTGACTGCCAGCTCTCGCCTCTTTTGTGGGTTCAAGTTCTTCGACATGCCGAACATGGGCTGCTCCGAAATACGTATGTGAGATTCTCTTTGAGGATCTATCGGTCGGCTATGAGGCACTGACATCGCGTAAGAGGACCGCTATAGCGGACGAGCTCGTGAATCCGGCCCTACTCGCGGCGATTTGGTTGTCCAGAATGAGCCAGCTGTATTCGCGAGACAGCATTCTGTGTGCGCTTGAGGAACGTGGAACCCTGAACACAAAACTTCCGGGTACTATGAGCTATGCCTAATGATCGCAGCAGTCGGAATCCGCAATTTTTGTTCCCAGGGTTCTGCCGGCACGTTCTCAATCGAGTCCGGGAATGGTGCTCGACGGGATCCCTGGAAAGACCGTTCAGTAAGAGAAATAATTTCTCTCTCGCTAAATGCCTAGTTTCTCCGAAGATCTCCGAGTACGATGGAATCACCTATCGGAAGGGAACGCGGCAGCCCTGGGAGCTCTGTGGGTCTTGGCCGCATGGGGGTGTTTATGGACAGAGGTCGTTCTCGACGCAAATCGCTTCCTTGATCGTGAAGAGAACTCTCCGAGAGCAGTCTCTAAATGTTCCTTGATGTTGTGAAGCATAATCGAAAACTTGCCACGGCCTCATAATGTCGAGGAACGAATCCCATAATACCTCGTCAAATCTCTGTTCATTTAGTTTTTCCGAGCTCACAATTTCATGGGGGCAGAATTCCACCGTTCAGAAGCCGTATACGAGCAGCATTCTCCACAATGCCGTCGATAACTTTCTCCGAGATACGCAACCTTCGATATACTGCAGCTTCCAGCTGGAAGCACATCAGGAGACTGACGTGACTTCCCTCTTCAAGATTCGGAGAGGCACCCTGAACTTGTATCTCGTCACCGATACCGCGAAGCGACAGAAATTCTCACGCGCAGAGACTTGGGGCGAATCCAAGTCGAGGTTCACCCTTGGTAACCCGGGTACCCTTTGTCAGGTGAAGTCCCTGCCGCAAAGCGGAGTCGTCATGGCATCCGAATTCTTCTCCGCGAGCCTACCGTAGGTTCTGGACACCCCAGATTAGCCTGATCGATGAGCCGGTACATCAGCCTACTCGGGTGTGCATCAGTATCGTGACTCAATTACATACTAACCTACTTACTCGCTCAGAACTTACTCTTACCCCATTCAATCGCTGATATTCAATGGCCAGTCTCTAGTGATGGGAAGTTCGGGATAGTAAAGGTCCTCTTCGTCTGATCAGAAAATTTGAAAAAAAAAGGTCCAGATGAGCCCTCATTGAGACATGCTCCCTTGAGTCTTCAGACTCCTCAGAAGTGTTTTGGAGGAACCACAGAAGAGCATTCATCTCCGTATATCCCGCCAACAATCAAAAGTCTCGGCAGACTCATGCTCGTCTATCGATCCGGAGTCCCGCTTAATTTTTTCGACTGTAATTTCAACTTTAAGATCTCTGCAATCGTTAGAGGGATGCCGGCTCCGGGGGTTCCCCATACCAACGGAATCACGATTGCATCGATTTCCCCACGGCAATCTCATATATAAGAGCATTATCTCCATTGCTCTCTACTTGTGACGTAGTATCCTCCGCCTCTCTCCACTCCGGTCGCTTTGGTCACTTGTACACCGATGCAAGCAACACGAACGAATACACTCTCGGGAGGACTGGCCGGTCGTTTCATGCAGCGCAGAGGTTGGCTCTTGGCTTTCGAGCGTTCTTCCGAGCTCAGAGATTGCAGCGAAGAGCTTGGACAGCTCCTGCAGCCGATTCAACAGCTGGACCGTAAGTTTTACTATCGCGAAGAAAACTCACCAACATTGAACACTTGGCGGCATTTCGTATTCTTACGATCAGATCTTCTTCGCGCTAGCCAGTCCGATTCGAGACGGTTGCCGTGGTCCAATCACACGGGAGAACTTCCGCCGAAAGGATTTTCGAAGGGAAACGTCTGAGCCGCGAACACGAGATGAGCGAGCGGCCGACGGCGGCGCGCGCACCGTCCCGACTCCTTCATAACGGTCTTTTTTATTCAAAATGCGTTCACTTATGGATGCATCGAGACCGCTCGCCATCATTCTCGATCTCTGATTTGTACCATCTTGATTCCTTTCATTCTGAGGGAGGGAAATCTAATTCTGTTCACCTCCGGGAGCCATTTGTTATAGGCACATGCAGCTAGGGCCTGCTATAGGAGTACTTCGAACGCATCCAGGCTTCTCGTAGGGTTCTAAGCCACGCTGCCATTGTCTAGCGAGATTGACCGTGAAAACTGAGCTCTGGAAGTGAAGTGTTGCAGACCTACGATTTACGGTGCGACAGCGACCTACGGGTCACGGGTGCGTGATTTTTGGCATTCAGCTCCCCCTCGCCTACCGGTGGCAGATTTTTCCCATTGTGGTAGTTCATCGATGCATGACAGGTCCCGGGCAACAGAACTTACCCTTGCCAAGTTCTCCCCCTCCCCTGCTCTCACACTGACGATCCTTCAGAACGACAAATCCGAGCGTGTTCAGCGCTAACGGGGTTTTTGCTTGGCCCGAGTCGCCGAGATCTAGTCATCCGGTTGGTGACATTCTCAGCTGGTTCTGATAAGATCGCCGCGTTCGAATCATTCGTGCGACGTCCGGCCACTGAGCGCCGCTTGTCGGATTTCCGTGGTTGTTGAGAAAACCAATCTCTGAGAGGACTTCCGAAAATTTTCGAGCGTTTGAATCTACACTCCTGCCTATTCCCCGCGAGGTGAGTCTCATCCATGAGCCTTCCGCTAAAGATAGAGGATATCCTTCGAGCTCTCCGGAGTCTCCACTTGAATGGACTGGATCGATCCCTAGCAGGTCTCGAAGAAAACTCGATGTTTGAAATTCTAAAAGGAATCTTCGGGAATCATATCGATGTCGCTTCCAGCAACGGGAGAAGCTTCTTTCGAGAGCGCTTTATCTCACTCAGTTCCGACGATCCGCCGAGCTCCCGCTCTCAGCTATCCGGAGATAAATTACGCGCTTCGTCTCGAGAGTAAACCCGTCGAGGGGAGACGGCACCAATTATTGAAGGCCTTCCGGTGCTGAGTATACAGAGCGTCATCTGTGGCTCACAATATTCGTGGCGTGAGGGAGCTCTCGACGCCTTCTTGACTTATCTGCTTGATGATGGTCTTCTCAGGCCAGTCAAGGTCTTTTAGTTGAACACGCTAGCTCCATTTCATCGTGCGGTTGTGAGTTTCATGAGCTCATCCAATCGGTGCCGTAGCGACAGAGAGAAAGAATGGATTCCGGTCACGACTGAGTTTCCTCCCAGGCGGGTCGTCTCAGATCGATATTTCCTCAAATTGCTGCCATCATTCTATACCACAAGGAGCGTTTTCCTGATGGGAAGCGACTTTCGCTCTCCCATCCACAGATGCATTTGGAGGGACTTCATCGCGTCAAGGCATCTTTCGAAACATCCCCGCCTCATGATTCTATCCGTAACGAAGTCATCCTCATTCCGAGGCTTTCATTCCGCTTCCGAGAAAAATCGATGAACTGTTCTTCGAAATGCTTATTCTGGACACGCCTTCAGTCGTCAGAATCATTGCTCGGCAGCATCAAGCCTTGAGCGAAACGAAGCAGCGACGAGCTATAGCTTCGAGCGGAAGCTGAACAAACTCAGATGCCTGCCTCCCTCGAGCTCTTTCATGTTCAACATTAAGGGCAATCGTCCCGGCGCGGCGTCGATACTTGCCGAGCGGCTATAGGAGCGAACGATACCATCCAAAGAAGATGCGCATCCGAGAAGCTAATCGTGCTTTTCGAGGATGACGAATGATTGCGCTCAAGACCTCGGGTGGTTTGAGGCAATCCGATCCGCTCATGGTTTCTAATGGTTTCTTGCTTTTCGCTGCAGTCGTGGAAGAAGCTGATGCAACACCCCCATGGCGAGTCTGGTGCACTATCTAGAGCAGGTGAGGATTTCGTGAAGCCAACTTTAGGATAATTCCGTGGAATCGAGTCAGGAATCTCGAATACTCCGAATCGTTAGACAAGATCCAGCCAGAAAATATCCTCGGCAATCGAAACATCAAAGGGTTTCTGAGAGAGTCGAGCTCCGTCCTGACGTATGAAGATGGCGCGAATAGTGTCAGTGACTCGTTCTATCAGATGAATGAGTCGACGATAGAATGTTTTGAGCACGTCGCGTTGGGTTGCATAGTGACCTAGCAAATGAGGCCATGGGCGGTGAGGCGTATCTGCTTTTGTTGACAAGTTTCAAAGAATCAAAAGAGCTTCACAAAGCGGTTCGGCGGATCGTCTGTCTTCGAAGCCACCAACTTGGCCTCACCTCGGCCTGGGACCATATCCGCCGAATGTGGAAACCCTCGTCATGCTCCAGCTATATATAAGAAGAATTTGTCTCTTCGACGATTTTTAGAAGTCACGTGAGGCTTCGGTCGATTGAGGGACCGCGGCGTTCTGTCACCACCTCGAGTCAGAACCGGTTCTCACCTTAGCATGACCGTCGAATAACCAGAAAACTCTTTATTTTCGCAAGGATGACTTTGATGTCGATTGCTTCGTGGAACGCCTGGCCCGTCAAGCGATGGCCGGCGGAACTCCTGAGAGCGGCGAGGACGCGGAAGTCCTCCGGTCTTCATTCGAGCAAACCATCCGAGATCTGGCTCTCGAATACGAGCATCAGGAGCGACGAGCCCAACTCTTTCAAAAGGTTTGCACAGTATTGATTTGTCAGTCAAATCTCCCTCGAATCAGAGAGTGGCGAATCATAAATCATGATTGATACAGTGAACTCCGCTTTATGGGAACACCGGTTAATGGGATCCTCTGCTCAATCGGATCGCTCTCGGAGGGTACCGATCAGTGGCTTCCTCTGACTCGATCTCCGCTTAATCGGATATTACACCTATACGGATCGAAATTGCCTGGTCCCAATGTGTTCCTATTGAGCGGAGCTCACTGTAATGGGAAATATCGCTCCGACTGGTTAATTCGAAGTCGTGAATCCCTGTCTATCCATGATCAGCGGATAACCAATCTTATGCGGGGTTCTGTGTTTGAACAGAAATGTGAGAAGGCAGAAACGGAGCTACACGAACAGGTTAGAGGTATTCTCGCCCATCAGCAAGCGGCTCGTGTCAACTATAAACAAGCTCGCCGTCAGATGAATCACATCGTGGCAAAGGTATTTCCCGGAGTTAAACCATCTTGTTCCCTCCATGCTCCGATATCGCATTTGTATGCCCACGGATCGCGGTTCCACGAGTGTCTCGCGAGGAGGGCATCTGTGAGGCATTACAATTAGCTCCTTAGAGTTGATCAATGGCATCGCTTGAAATGAATGCTCAGTAATGAATGGATCGTTCGACCTCATTTAATTCATGACATTCTCTCCAGACAACGCACCTAGGGGACATGCTCGAAGCTCACGATGTCCCTAGAAGTAGACTTATGGAGACTGCATCCCTAATCGAGCAATTCCAGAACGTAATGTCGAATGGATTGCGTCCGAACTCGAATATCGGCAGCAGAACAGTGGATACCGAATATGCTCAGAAGATTCTTAAGCTTCATCTTGCCGCCAGTGAGCTTCTCTCGAATCGGTACGACGATGCCAAGCAGAAAATCGCCAGAGAATACTCAGAGGTGAGAAGAACTCTCATTCCCAGACCTCCAGAGAGCTAGCGATATCAGGACAAATTGTGCATCCGATGCATGAGGGTCGGACGTCGACTTTCGCCTTCCGAAACGGGGAATTTCTTCCAGGTTGAAGCAAGTCTGCTGGCTGAAATGTCGATAGCTCAGAGAAAAGGAAATATTGACCAACTTCGAGAAATCGTCACCCTGATGTCAAACTTCTGTGGATACTCAGCGTGTGTAGACCAATTTATTCTAAATGCGCAAAAAAAAGCTTTCACCTATCCGGACGTATTCATGACCGTGGTGACCTTATGCAAGAAAGTGTCTCGAGTTGTGCAACAGGTATGTTTCCCTTACCTCCGTGGCTGTCTTCTGTCCATACTCGCTGTTCTGATCAGGCGAACATTTCCCGCTTGCGACTCATTCGACTCGATGCACCCTCTACAGGTTTTCCCGTACCCGGAAATCGTGACAGGGAAATTTGTCGATCATGTGCTGAGAAACCGCGTGAATGATTACATTAAGTCCCAACTCAAGATAGAAGAAGTAGCTCCCGTGACAACGAAACAAGTATATCTCACACGCATCGCACAGCTATACACCAAGGCTGCGAACGTTTGCCATGAGCTCCGAGAAATCCCAACGGACAGTGCGACGAGGAACAATCTTCCGAGTATACCGCGAGAACTTCTGCAGCCTTACCTCAGGAACTACTCGGCCTTGGAGCGACAGTGAGTGCTCTGTCATTCTACTGTATAATTCCTGAACTCCTCCGCCCTGTTCATTCGACTGGGTACGCGATTTTCTTCGTCCGAGAAAGCCGCGCTCTCCTACGAGATGATTCCTTTCAGCTGCATGAAAATACGTTTGGACACTCTGATCTCCGCCTATTACCAGTCCGTCGGGCATCAACGGAAAGTCACGGTCACTTCACCGCTTCGGAACAAATACTCAGTCATGCGTCGAGACATCCAGTCGAAAATAAATCCCAAAGCTGCGACTCTAATCAACGTAGCGCCTTCAGTGAAAGACTACGGAGGCGAAACATTCATCTGCGAAGCTCTAGCTGCCAACACTCTTCAGGTAGAAGAATCTTGAAATTTCCTCCCCCTTTCTTACCGCTATGGTCTATAGCGTTGACCTGAGGCTCATACCCCCAAGTAAACCCAGACGATTTCCCGCCTTCCAGGAGCTCCGCGAAGCGTTCCAACGCATTTCAATCATCCTCCGCGATCCGGCGAGAAGCCGTCTCGTTTTGAACATTTGGGATGTTTTCCTCTCGAAGTTTGTGGAGGACCATCTTCTGTACGGCGTCCACCTGGGCATCAAAACAATACCGGTCTGCCAGGATCTGACGCAAGAGCCAAAGCAGGACTTTCTGCGCAGTGTTTATCACACCAATGCCATATTCTACCTGATCGAAGATCTCTACACGGAAAAAGTGGTTCCTCTCCTAAGTTGTCCGGTAGCGAGGCAGAGAGCCCTTCAAACTAAAATAACTTACCAAACCCCATTGGAGGATGTGATCAGAGTCGGCGTGAAAAGATCGGTCAAGGCCTATGCTAACTGGATCGGGGCATTGCTCGATAGACAGAAGGCAGCTGATTTCCTCTATTCGCACATGACGCCGACGGCCACCAAAGTTGTACAGTTCTGTAAAAAATGCTTGAAATCATTCGATGAGTTCCTCGATGGTCAGAACAGATTGAATGTCAAGATGGAATTCGGCCGGCGTTTCCACAAAGCGATATTACGCAACATTCGTCGCTTCCATTACTCGCAGGAAGCGGGTATGGGTCTGCTATGTGACGTCATGGAATACAAAGCACTAATGACCTCGAATGAATTGCCAATGCTTAACTTAATTTTCCGTCACCTACACACACTGTGTACATTACTCGTGGAGCCGCCAGAGAGACTTCTCCCTATTATCGAGCAAGAGCTCCTGAATAAGCTCGATAATCAAATTGTGAGGGAGTTCGTCCAACTCCGCCAAGATTGTAAATCGAACAAGCTGCTCGCCATTCTTTTCCATGACAGTGGTCCATAACCAGAGGAGGGGCCGGGGGAAACCTCGAGCCCCGTGACGTCGACGGCGCCGAAATTCGGCATCGTCAAGTATAATGTATCTTGGAGCGGTTGTTTCTCTGGCTGTTACTCGGAAACTGCTGTAGTCAACTCCTTGGTGCCTCTCGAGAGAGCCTCGGTGCGCTTACGGCAACCGAGCTTTCGACTCAAGAATGTGCAATATGCGACCAGTCAAACGACAAGCTTCTAGATGGATTCGCCATTCCCGGGACCACCCTTCAGGGGGCTGCACGGATGCCGCCCCGATAAGCGCTGATAAACTAGAGAACGGAAATCATTCCCTCGGTGTTTTCATCCAGGTTCCGATGAGGACGGCGTTCCAATCTTTGCCAAAGTTACATGATTCCGCTCGAATACGAGCGCCATGAGACTCAATTGGAACTTCTTCGGCCGATAGAGGATCTCCCTGAGCTGTGATAAAGTCGGCATTCCTGTAGACTGATCAATAAAATGATTGCTCTTGTTCATTCAGATACTGTGAACTTTGCTTCAGATGATCGATATCTCACGATCATCTCGGAGCTCCACTGGCTGTAAAAAGTCTCTTTATGCTTCCCAAGAAAGCAAACCGATGAGTTCCGTAATCTGATCTCGGTAAGACACTGGAATCGATATCGCCCCGATGGGAAGATTCAATCCGACGCTTGAAGATGCGATGGAGATCTGCTCAGACTCGAACTCCTCAGGAGGAAGAGTGACACCGAAAATGGCTCCCTCGCCCAGTCTGCTGATCGAGACGCATTCTCTATTTTTGGGAGCCCAAATACCCTAGATTCTCGATGTGAGCAGAATCCCCCGTCGCAATACCCGGAGCTGTGAGCGATACAAGGGGCGAGATCTCCGACACGCGGCGACTCTCTTGATCCGCTCAAGAGAGACAGGTGCGAGAGGACGCTTTCAAGAGGCGCCGAATTAGCCGCTGCAGACTGCAGGATTCGGGGACCAATACGTGGGCTTGCGGGAATTTCTGGAGTCGAGCCGAACGTGCTCGTTTGTAGTATAAAGAAGATGTAGTGGCTCGAAACGCACATCCCTGCTGCGAGCGAGCCATTATGGAGTTGTTATATTCAGCCGACGCCGACGCTCTAGAAGAGGGAAATTCCTTCACGTCGATCTGGACATAATCTGGATTCCGTCGAAGAATGCCTCGCCAGCATCGACTCTCACAGTTGAGCTCCCTCGCTCCAATTCCATTAATGCCATTTCTAGGAGCTATCATCGACTGACTGTCATATCTTGTCATTCCAGATTTCCTCTCAATTCTTTCTTTCCCGATCATCTTTCCAGTCATCATACCCTTCAGGGCGGGAAAATTCGAGAGCTTCCCGATGAGGGCGGATTCCTTTAGAGGCGCTCTTGCTCGTATGAAAGACTCGAGTCCGATAATATTTGTCGTGAGATGTGTGCGGGAGGGTATTAGGGGATGCGACGTTCCATTTGCAGAACGCTTCGACGTCCACCGTAACGGCGAGACCAGGAAGCACCGTCATCCAAGGATATGCTCCGAGATGAGTACGAATTTCTCGCGGAGTGTCCGACGTACCATCTCTCGAGCCTATGAGGAGAGTCCGTCGGTCGTATAACGCGAATAAAATCCAAATCGGCACCAGCATGCGTCACGAGGAATTCCAATCCAGTGCCAATGCCTCCATCGGTCACGTCGGTTTCGGAGCAATTTCTGTGACGAGCCCAATTCTGGTACCTCCAAGGCCATTTGAGGATACACATTCAGCGTGGCCGAGAATGACTCTCCTTCTGAGGGAACGTGACGAGAATCCGGATGCCGATATTGCTAGAATTGTCTGGCAAGAGCTAGAACCTTCGTCCGTCCCCAATATCCACGGCGCTCTTCATCACATCCCGTGGAAAATAGATAGCTTTTCTTGTAAATTCCCACATCTCTCTGATGCAGCATCCCGATACTTCCCACAAAGTTGAGACTTTCCGATTGCTCTCCTCGCGAGGGTACCGTGCCAGATGACGAGTCTAAGAAACGGAAGTGCCATTAAACTGAGGTCGGACCTTCTGGTCAGGCGGAGACCGCGAGAGGAACCTCCTCTTCATCGTCCTGCATCGGGAACTATATGTAGAATCAGGGTTGTACGATGAAAGCTCCGCGCAAGCCACCGCTGAAGACTCCGGGGAGGCCGGAAGCCCGTGCGGAAACCTGCATGGAATCACGACGGGGTTGCAAGCCGCTCACGTGATCGAAGACACCATTGAGGCGGGCACACGATATTTCTCGGCAATGACAATGAACATCGGAGAAGGCGAGGCAATTGAAAAAGAATCGTCTGACTCGAATGGAGCTCCTAGAGCGAATGTTGGAGGCGGGAGTCGTAAAGAAGGATACTCGCGAGAGTTGCGCCGCGGGAGGGAAGATTCCACCCAAGATGGATTCTGGGGGGTTCTTTCTGCGCATCGGACTTCTCCGTATAGATTTCACCTCATGCTGGGGTCTCCTAGGGAACACTCCTCCGAGGACTTCAGTGCCGCCATGATGAGCAGGACGCCTTCGAATTCCTAGTAGCTAGTGATAAAGGGCATAAATTTTCACCCACGAACGTGTTATCGGTAGTTCATCGTCTTGAACAAACGAGCCATAGATTCCATCCACGGTGTGAATGCGAAGCGGGGCGACGACGCTTTTCAGAATTAACTAACCGAGCGTCAACGCATCACCGATTATGCGGGCCATCCTGTCGGCAGCGATTCTCTGGCGAGGAGCTGGTTGTATGTGACTGTTAGGGGCAGCTGGTTATCAGAGAATCGGAATTCTCTTCATTTCCCGTCCCCGCGCCCCATAGCGTCGGACACTGCGAAAAATGAGATTTGCTCTCAACGAAAATCGCGCGTGCTCAATGGATGTCGCCCCGGGTTTGATTCCTTCCGCTAGCGATCCAGAAGTTCACACTGACTTTTGCGCAAGTCAAATATCGTTAGCTACTGGCTTTGAGCTGTTTATCAAATGTGACAAAACTATCACTACGCGTGATCGACATACGGCATCTCGCCTAATGTGAGTTAGCGAAAGTGGCCTTGCGATGATGTCCGCGTACAAACTGAAAGGGTTCGATGATATACTTGCCTACTGCTAGTTCGTACGTATAAATGCATCGAAAATTGGTCGAAATTTATTAGAAATCATCATGCTGAAGGTGAGTGTGCCTTGGAAACCTCAGTGCGACGAGAACGACGGCTGGATACGGTGCTGAATCCTTGGTAACAACTCGAGAAGATACTTTCTCACGAACTCGCTTCCATCGCTTTCTAGTCTATCGCACTCGTCGCTCTTGTGGGATCGGCAGCCTGCCAGGTCCAACTCCGGGCCGATGAGATTTCTCAAGGCAGGAACACTTTGTACCGCGGAGCTGTACTCGCAAACCAGCAAGCAAATTACGGTCCTCCCCGACCCTACGAGTACGGCTACCAGCTCGATGATTCGAACGGCTCTCACGGCCACGCAGAAAAGCGTGATGAGAACGGACGTGTCGAAGGAGAGTACTCGATAAACTTGGGAGACGGCAGAGTACGAGTGGTTAAGTACGTCGCCGACGAGAACGGATACAGAGCTGACGTGTCTACCGATGAGCTCGGCACCGAATCGAAGAACCCCAACGACGTGTACATCGGTTCTACTGCGATCTCGGGTTACGAAGCTGCCCTGAGGTACGGACCCTTCGCTCCACCTCACGTGGAGCAGCCCCTGGTCGTTGCAGAAAGACCTCAGGTGCAAGCAATAAACAGTCAGGTGAGTAGTTTCAAGACTTTCTGAGCGCTCTTTTTGCATCAAGCAAGTCGCACACGGAGAATCGTGGCACCTGATATTTGAAGCGGGAAGGCTAAGCTGGAAATTGTCCTAGGTCGCCCTCCCGACGTACGGAACATTCGCTGGGGGACAGAATGCCGCGAACCGTCAACAGCGTCAAGGATAGAAACTTCCACGGAGAATCAATATTGTAAACACCATGTGTTGGGACGGAAATCATTCTGACTCGCGCTGTGGGTTCTAGCCCTTCATCCTGCCACCTGAACGTCGAGCTACCTATATCGAATAAACATTCCTGAATGAAGTTTTTGAGAAGTGATTGAAAACACACATCTCTTGATGTCTGCATGCCCTGGAGGGGACTCCGCGCTGCCCAAAACTGCCCTCCAAGATGGGAACCTTGCTTATCCGCCCGTTGATGCAATAAAACTTGATTGAGGGTGCGAGCGACCGGGAAATTTCGCCATTGAAAGACGAATTCACAATGAGCATCACATAAGCTTGGCTGAGCTAAGGAAACCATTAAGCATAATTCCGAGATACCATGTCGTGCCTTGCGAGCCGAAGATATCGCCCGGGTTTTCGGTTTTCGCGGCGCTCGAAGACAAGTGTTGCAGTTTCTCGTATTCAGAGTGGAGTGAGGACGACCGCCGAGTGACCCGCGAGAATCCGATGCTCTCGCCTAAGAGTTCTAATCCCGTGGCCGTCTCCGAAAGCAGTCTGCCTGGTCTCGGAACAGTGAATGTGTCTGGGGGGATCGACCCGATACAATCAGAGATAGCGCGAAACCATCTGGTGGTAATCCGTCGAGTTTTGCAAATCAAGTATTTTTGAGTATCCGCATCAGGGAGCAGTTACCTCCACGCCTGAGGACTCGCAGTGAGGAAAGAAAAGCCGATGGCCCCGCGAAAATGCTTCGCAATATTGAGCTCCCGCTCACGTGAGGTTTCGGCGGCTAATCGTACGAATATTTTCTTGATATGTAGCACCGGACGGAAACTGCGGAGACGGGAACACATTTCTTTATGCGTCGACTCTGCTCGGTGCGTCGGAAAATTCGTGGGTCCGAGGAGAAACCCAGTGTTTCTGCTCACGTCGCGTCGTCTGCTGTGCATAGGCGAACCTCGCTCTGACTCCCTCGGATTGCCCCAGTAGCAATCCGAGCTGAGCTTATATTTTGACACCGATTCCATATGGCTGCCGCGTCTCAGAGACGTCGCAAAATGAAAATGTAGTCTTCGAATGGACTGACTCATGAAGAATCGCTTCCATGAGCCGATGGAGAAGACTTTCCGGTGGGCATTCGGACTGTGGTCTCCGCTCGTGGAAATAAGAATTTAATGAATGTGAGTTTACATCATGTAGTTGATGGAACGTCGGATGAATCACACGGAAGTCATGGAAGTAATCAGAGACTTTTATTATGGTTCTGAATATGAATAGATGTATGTATTAGGAACAGATGTTTCGCATTCTGCCATGTACTCTGCGAATCCGCTCGGGGACCTTTTCTTCTTTGCGAATTCTATCAGCTGAGAAGCCATCAAGTCATCCCTGGGCCGCGAAGGTTCCGTATGTTGGCAAATTGACCTAGAGAAAAATCCGAGTGAGTACGGCCATACTTTTGGCTACTTCAAGCGTCAGACGCGTGTCTCATCAGGAGGGTTGCGGGCATATTCCAACCTATTCGAACATTGGGTCTGAGCCCGAATGATTGGAATACAAGTTTCCTAAAAATGTCAGCGAATTTTCACCTGAGTATTGAGGGCACGGACTTCTTCACGTCGTGGCGCTTCTGGTCGTGGTGCAACCTCTAAAGGCTTCTCTATGTGGGGCGGGGCGAACGGTCCATATTTCAAGGCCGCGTCGAAGCCCGAAATCGCCGTGGAGCCGATGTAGACGTCGTTCGGGTTCTTGGATTCAGTGCCAAGTTCATCGGTTGAGACATCAGCTCGGTAGCCGTTTTCGTCCGCGACGTATTTCACCACTCTCACTCGACCGTCGCCCAAGTTGATCGAGTACTCGCCTTCAACGCGTCCGGACTCATCTCGTTTCTCAACGTGCCCGTGGGAGCCGTTGGTATCGTCTAATTGATAGCCATATTCGTAAGGTCTCTGCTCGTATTGCACCTGTTGATCCGCATTGGACAATCGCTGAAGAGTCGTTCGGACTCTATCCTGCCGATTTCTCGACGACGTCGTGAAACTCTGCGAGTAACTGCCGTCCTGCTCGTCCTGGTAATCCTGAGACAGCGCCACCGAGGCAATAGCCAAGATCAGACTCACCTAATGAGACATGAACGCACTCTTTATGAATCAGGACGACTAGGCACCCCACATAGCATCACTAGAACTACTCCAAATCAGCCCGGCAGATAAACCTCGGAGGAGCAGTCCTCCGATCCGTACGGAAATCATGTTACTACCTTGAAAATCATCTCTCACTTTTGGGACCTCGGAATTTCCTTATCTCTTTTTATACAATTCCTGAATGCGAGTGGGAAGGAGGTCGGTAAAACCCCGTAGAAAGCGGAGTTTTCCTTTTCTCGTCAACTCGTACAAGAGGCATTCACGGTATACGAAATTCTCTTATGTGGGCTATGAAGTCAGTACATCGGTCACGTCCGGCAGCGTACAGGTACCCAACAATAACTGTCTTCTTTCCGACCATCAATGTTCTCGCTCGTGAACGACATTCGTTCGGAAACCCAGGTGGGAGTCCGTGGGGAACTACAAGCATGTTCTTCTCTGCGTCATGGAAGATACTTGTTTTTGTCTCACTCCCTCTCCGGAACTCGCTCGCGGAGCCGAGTCACGATGACTTGCGGACGGATTCGTCCAAGATTCCTCTCATCCGCTCGGAAGCCGTCATTCTCGAGGACTCGGGCTATTTAAATGTAGGTAGGATCGATCATGCTAGCGAGCATGGATGTCGCTTCCCTTGATGACGAGGGCGTGCAATCCTTCACGGGGCTGCAGGACACATCAGCTGTTCATCCCAGTTTCCGGTGACTCATTGAACAACATGAGCATCGTCGCAAAGTTCAATCAGAATGCAGCTCCACGATCAGAACAAACAAACGGGATCTTTTCACGCAATGAAGGCGGGAGGATTATGCAATGAGCTACCGATTATCTAAGACCGAGAAGGAGAAGAGTAGTTCTATATAGCGCGGAGCGAAATTCCTCCCCAACGAATTATATACATATATTCATGCAGGTCTCCACTATCCAGCGATGCTTCGGCTCAAAAATGGCGGAATCTGCTGCATGCGTCGAGATTCCGCCAGGATGGAGCAGGGCCGCACTCGTTCGCGAGCGTTCGGTTCGTTCCACGTGCATGTTTAATGCCGAAAAAAACTGAGCGTCAGAAATAATTATTATCAATTCGATGGTTCGGATGAACGGTGGTATGTTTTCGGAGAATGAGTTCCTACACTCGGAAGGCGGAGCTCTGATAAGCAGCCACTCGGGTCCGCTTCGTGAGCTCCTGATCGCTGGCACAGAGATCGAGGATCCGCACCGAGCATCGTGCGACCAGAAGACCGACGTAAGAAAAGAAAGTCGGACCTGTTTGTGTGTTCGTTACGGTTCTTCGATGAGATATCAATTATCTCGGTGGTGGCCTTGGCCCTTTCAGAAGATGTCACTTGCTCTGCACAGTTGAAAAAGATATTTTCATTGATAAGACAGGGAGGTAAATCCGCGACACGAATCATTGCCGCCGTATAAAAGTCGCACCGAGGAAAGAAAAACACAGTATTGGGCTGTCGGCTATTTAAAACGGTTCATCGGTGCTCATCGTCTGTGTGTTCAAATCCTCGACCGAAATGAGAAGCGTGAGTACTGCGAATACTGCCGACGAGAGCACAAAATTATTACGTCGATGAAAGGGGACGGTAGCGGCCGCTAAATCAATCGGCAGCTCGAGATGTTCAGAAAAAGTCCGAGTATCGAGACCAAACTTGGGAAAAGCACCCTGAAAGATCCTCCTAACCAGGATTTTCGGGGGGGCGCGCTTCTGAGCCTACTCGTTGACGAACTTGAGCGGCGGATAATCACAGAAATTAGCACGGTGATTCCGTAATGCTCATGAGAAGTGTGATTTCATCTTTCAGTTCATCGTCGCCGCTCTCTTCGCGAGCTTGTGCGTTGTGGTAAGTCGCAACCGGCATGTACAGCCAAAATCCTAGAGCCATTTCAGCTACCGAATCCGAGCCTGACAATCGAATTCCACAGCACTGCCAGGATCTGTACGGAGATTTGGCGCAACCCTCACCGTACCAATTCGGCTACACAGCGACCAGCGAGGAGGGTTCACATGGTCATTCCGAGACTTTCGATGGAACGCAACGCGCCGAGGGATCCTACTTCTTGAAATTGGCTGATGGCCGCGAGAGGACTGTCACTTATACTGCCGATGAGAACGGTTTCCATCCGGAAATTCAAACAAACGAATTGGGAACCGAATCGAAGAACCCCGGAGGCGCCCTGTACAAGTCCTCCGCTCCAACCGGACCTGACGCTGCAATCCAAGCTGATTCTCAAGCCCGTCAATGATAGCAATGATAAGAAAAACCCGGATCTGTGAGCCCGCGATGTGAAACACCGTCTCGAGTCCCCAACAACCCTCCTGTGATTTCCGAGTAAAGCGTGCGGAGCAGTTCATCAGATATTCTGAGAATGAGAATCGACTGCTCGGCGTGGTAAAATTGACATGTTATCTTTGCTCTAATATAAGAGCTGCCTGGAATTGAATAAACGCTGACTCGATGAACTTCAATCGCCTGCACGGAAGATCCTTAGCGGTATGGAAAGTCGCGGGTCGTCTCCGAGAAGGAAGAGACGTGCACGCGAAATTCCGCGACCGCGATGGCGGCATAAACCGCTTAGAAGAATACTAATCCCTCCACAGTAAATCATCCAAGGTCGTCTCTAGAATTTAGAAGCCCCAGAAAATAATCGAAGTAGACGAAAGCGTCGACAACGACGACTGAGACAACCCTATTTCGCAACCAGTAAGGGGAGATCTTCGCTCTGTTGTATATAAGCGCACCCCTGTCTGATGTTGCGCATCACCGACCATCAATATGAAGCAGGTTCGTGAATCTATTAATTCTTCTTCGCTCCAAGCTTCAACATTGAACTGTCGCACCCGTTCACTGTGCTGATAATTCCGTCGGGGCTTTGATGAAAATCCAGCCGAGAGGATTCTCAATGATTCCGACAAGAATTCCATTCGTTCGAGCGAAGAGAGCATCGTCGCGAACTCGCACTCGACAACAAATAATGAACCAGCCAAGAGATTTTGACTTTTGAGAGCATCGACTCCAACTTACTTTTCCATAGTTCCTGATATTCGTCGCGGTTGTCACCGTCGCCTCCGCCCAGAGCGTCGCGGATCAGTATGGGGATCTTTCACAACCGACGCCGTACGAATACGCCTACACGGCAGAATCCGATGAAGGCTCTCACGGACATTCCGAAAAGTTCGATGGCAACTCTCGCGCTGAAGGAAATTATTTCTTGAAGTTGGCTGACGGGAGAGAGAGATATGTCAGCTATACGGCCGACGAGAGTGGATTCCACCCCGAGATTCAGACAAATGAGCTCGGAACTGAGTCCAAGAATCCCGGAGATGCTGTTTACGTGTCGTCGGCACCCTCCGGACCCGATGCCGCTATCCAGGTAAACTCTACCTCGCTTTCACGATCCCGATCGCGGAATTCGAAGGAAGGGGTGTATCATACTCGCGTAGGTACCGGCTCATGAATTTCCTCTCCGAATATCTTCAGGCCTACGGCGGACCTTTCCCCGAGAGCATCGGTCAAGGAGTTCGACCTGTCGTCGCCCGCGCCGCCGCTGCCGCGGCTGCCAGCGCATCTTAGATTTGCTGCGGAGCCAGAGGTCAGGCAAAAGAATATCTCTTCCCGAGGGAGAACGGGCCAGTTAGCAAGAATAAATTTCTTCGGACCATCGGGAATCTTTTTCGTCGTCTGAAAGCTCCTAATGAACGCCCTCGTCGAGCCCTCGTCTCATACATATTGAGATTGTATGTAAACGTATTCGGATACAAATTCATAACTCAGCAGACGGAATCAACTTCATCCCGCCTGTTCGCAGCCTATGTGGCATCCGCATGTTTGATCGACCTGCATCACCGGACGAAGAGAATGAGAAGTAGCGCAGCAGGAAGTCCCGATATCCGCATAAACGACCAGGTCCATAACCTTCCCCGTCGAAAAGTATTACCTCCAAGGGATCGAAGGGCCTTTCAGAGGTTTGCCAGCTCGATAAATGCTCACGATGGAAATAAAACCCCAGGCTATCGGTAATACTGCACGTCCCTACACTGCACAGCCAGCTCACACGCAACTCAGGCCCGCTTAGATTGAGTTCCCTATAACGTATCGACAACATCGTCGAACGATGGAACCCTCAGCAGAATTATAGATATCTGATCATGGGAGTTCCGAATACATACGAATCGAGAGGAGAGGGTAACTTGCAGCGGAATGCACCGAGGATACGGTCCTCGAACGATTTCAGGTTGAGCCTGGACTAGTGAGCTGCCCTTCTCTAGCCGTTGTCAGCGAGGAATCGATATGCGGATTACGAAACGGCATAGAAGGAACGACTCGCACGGATAAAGAAAGTTCTTTGGTCCCCGCATCATGCGGCATGCGCAACTTGAGTTTCTTCGCGGTCCGTCGCTTGTGGCGAATCAGTGCAGAGGGGGAACGCGGGATTTCAGCAAATTTTCCTGAGCATATTCATGTTCGTTACTTCTCCAGTAAAAGCATTTCTCGGTACAACGAACAAGGAATTTCTCCTCCTTTGGCCAGCTCGCCATAGGGATAGTGTTGAGCGGCATTCGTTACAGCGAAAACTCGGTATAACGAACCAGTTTCGTCGGTCCCCTCGTGTTCGTAGTAACGGGCTCTTACTGTATCTGCATCAATGTAAGCCTTCTCCGGCTGGCAACTCTTAGCCTTTCGTCGCTTGATTCGATTTGACTAAAAATCAATGCGGAGCGACCCGGATTCTCCATGCGGGGAGCTGAATTTTGCATGCCCGGAGAGCTGGCTTAAATCTCGTTGCCATGGCTACGTCTCGCCAATCATGGTACCAGGTAAGTAGGCGCAAGGCCTCGCATCGGATACCGACTGCATACGTATACACCTTCTCTTGACGGAGAGGAGTTTGCCCGAGAATCCTCTCTGTGACAACGTTCGAGTCGACCGAGGGAACAAGTGTCCCCTCCCGTGAGCAAGTCTGAGATGGAGAGATGCTTCATACAATCAAGGAGGGAGTCGTTGCGACCGTGATGACTGTCGATGGTCGCTATTGAATCGGACCTCACAATGTTCCCCGTAGCAACTGGCGAGCCCCCCATGGTCGAGGCGCCGGCGAACCGGACTTGTCCGTCGTGCCGCATATCGGTATCAGGTGTGTTTCGGAAGTCGGGAATCTCCCCGGGACATCTTACGTGACGTTTAATGCTAAAAAAGATGAGATGCAAACTGAACCATTCAATGAAAGTACCCGAAACCTCTCTCTAGTGGATCAGCAATCCCGGGTCATGTGTCCGTTCTGTGGCGGCTTCTACGACCAGAGAGCGAATTCTGATTTCAACATGAGACGGAGCAGCTCTGTCGCGAACGGTTACTTGCCACACATCGTGAGTTACGAATCTCATTCGGCTGGTTCCTCGCCTTCGACCGATTTTTCATCGAACGATAGCTTACACCTCGATTTCCGATTCCAGGACGACATAAGCAGACGCCATTCCTCGATAGGAGAAAGACTCGGAGCCTTACAAGGTTATCTAGCAGGTGAATAAATCAGGGTAGCATGCCGGGGACCGCATCCGAATCTCCTGGAGGATGCGCGGAGTTATTCTTCAGGGGAAGGCCCGGAGGCAGTCGCGGGATTCAGCAGCCTCAAGCTGGGAAAGGGTGTATGCCGCAAATGAATCTACGAGAGTGTTTTTCGTTCCCGACGCTCAGGACTCATCCTCCGGAACGGGCAGGAGAATCAATTTTATTTACCGCCAGTAGAGAAAGAAAAGGAAGACAAGGATGACGGCCGCATCACTCCCGGAAGTTCAGACGACGATTCTCTGGACTATCCGATCAGAAATTTAGATGCTGCGGCTTATCGGTAAAGTATCACGCGACGAATCACTTTGGATTGGATGGAACCGAATCGACGCTCGATTCACCTTGCACCACATCGGAAATTGAGATTAGCGAGCCTTCTCGAGGACTTCGCGCTGCATGCTCAGGTCGACTAACGATTCGGGGACTGAAGAATCAGCTTCGAGTACGTATTCGTTCTTCATTTCGCAGAGCCCTGCTCGAAGATTGCAAAGCAAAGGAAAACTACGTCCCGCTACAAGAACTCCTGGAGCAAACTTTCTGCTGCTTCGTGGAAATGTCATCCATCTTTAAAATGGATCCCAAGCAGGAGAACGCACGTCCCGAAGACCCGGACATCAAGAAAGAGCTCCTCTTCGAAATCTACGATAGCTTCGAAACCTTGGTCTGTAATTTGAGCTTGAGTGATGCGACTTCACAGAGAACCATCCATCACCCCGCTCTCTTTCTACTGTCCGAATCGAACTTTCCAGCCGGGATACTTGGCGAAAAGCGTCTTGAAGGCGGTGATAAGTTCTCTATTGGAGCTCGATGTCCGTTTGATGGCGAAGGATGATGTCCGCTCGGTGTATATCTTACTGCTCAATCCGATTTTCTCATCTCAGGTACGATTTTCGATATGGGGCGAACACTTCGACACGTTTTTTTCTGTCGCAGCCGATCCGCATTTAGGATATGTTAATTTCACAGGCGTCCTATACGGTGTTTGCTCACCTGGTCCGTCGTGTTGTTTCACTCCCAAGCCCAGACCATCAGCTCTTGATCCACTGGTTTGCCAGGTAAAGGTGAAGACTCCCCATAGAGGCGCGACTGGATAAGGTATCGCCCAGGACGGGTTCTAAGACCTCGTAGATGATGACGCGCCTGGTGCGGACCCAGAGAAACCTCCGCGGAACAAGATGACCTATGTATATCGAAGCGTTCGTCGGTCTCGACGGGTTCCGCACGAGGGAGTTCCTCCTCGTGTAAGATTAAGGTCTCCGAGGAGACGACCCCCGCGACAGATTGGCACCCTGCGTTCATTCGGACCCCGTCTCTAGGAGAGGCGATACCCTTCGGCTCGACCTTACGCCTCGAAACATCATGAGCTCCGATTTTAATTTCGCATGAATTTCGAGCAGCACGGAGGCGAGTCGCACCCGGGAGCTCGTTAAGAGACTGCTACAGTTCATAACTATTCGGGAGTTTCCGCCCGCTAACGGTCACCGTCTGCCTTCGATCAACAAGAGTCGTTGGTGGATTCCATGCGCTACAAGGTGTGTGTCGCTATTCAGAGAGGAATCATGTGACATTGTAGAGGGATCCCCAGTAATCCAGGACTCCTGTGTCGCTCCCGGCCGCAGGGTTCTAGCTCTACTGAACGCGTCGAATAACAGGAACACTCCTCCGCCCTTGGAGTATGCGGAATTCTACAATTCGGCGCTCGATCATATCAATCTCATGGCGGAGTACTACCGGTGGCAGACCCCGGGGAAAAGCAATAAGTAAGAACTCGCGCATTATCCATATCTTACCTGCACGCTCTACCTCGGGATCCGCGGCATGGATGCGGATTATTTCTCGTTATGTCTCAAACTCCGGCAGGTTTTCGTATTGCCAATATCCCTTCATTCTGAGCATAGTCGCGAAGAAGTTCATCCTGCAGAGAGATTCCGAGCAGCAGATGATATTGAACGCTAGAGTGAGTTCCCCCCGTTCGGAGCGAATATACAGCTCTCGATCTAATGTTCACTGCCGACTTGATGACAGCGATAAGATTCGCCCATGGTTCGATCGATAATCCCAAGCACCGACGAATGTTCACAGCGCTCCCTCTTGAATCGAGCTCTGCAACATCAAGTCCCGGATCTGGATGTTTTTTTCTTGAACCTGAACGTCCGGAGGCAGCACCTCGTCTCAGATTCACTGAATGAGATCGCGAGGAAACAAGCCGATCTGAAGAAAAAACTCAAAGTGACTTTCGTCGGGGAGCCTGGTGAGTTGGAGGGAGCGAACAGCAACCCCGTCGGGATTCAGATTAGGATGGAGTTGGCGTTCATGTCGGGGCTTGCCATCATCGCCTTCATTCTGCAGGTTTGGACATGGGTGGACTCACCAAAGAATGGTTCCTGCTGTTGATAAAGCAGATCTTCAGCTCCGATTATGGCATGTTCGTATACCACAACCAAGCTCGCTGCTACTGGTTCAGTACCGCTCAAATAGGGAATTTGCGAGAGTACAACTTAATAGGTGTGCTCATGGGTCTGGCAGTCTACAATTCTATAATTCTCGATCTCAATTTCCCAACTGCCTGCTACAAGAAACTCCTAAGCCCGCCGGTAGTGCCCTCGAATATGGACACATCTAATGTGGGAAATTGCAAGTTTACTCTGGAGGATCTTTCGGAAGTTATGCCCGACGTGGTGGTCGGCCTGCGGGAACTTCTCTCCTATGAGGGGAACGTTGAGGAAGATTTCTTGATGCACTTCGAAGCGTCGGTGGAAGAATTCGGCGAGGTTAAAACTCACGTGCTCAAGGAGGCCGGTGAGCACATCGCGGTTACCAACGAGAACAGACAAGGTAGAGGCTCGATCGATGAAGGGGGAACGATTTCCAGATCCCTGCCCTCCCATGGCGATTGACGGAAGTCCTTTTCCGCTCTTACAGAGTACGTTGACCTCTACGTAGATTTGATCCTCAATCAAGCGATAGGGCAACCATTCAAAGCGTTCTACCTGGGATTCCACAGTGTCTGCGCTTCCAACGCGTTAATTGTGAGTCAGCTCACCCGCCCCCTTTCTCGACAGCCCCCCTTCCCCTCCGAATTCGGCATGACTTCAAGCCGCTCTCCTCTCTGTCCCGACAGATGCTTCGTCCCGAAGAGGTGGAACTACTGGTGTGCGGATGGCCCAAACTCGATCTCGACGCCCTTCGCAAAGTGACCGTTTACGATGGTTTCAAGGCGGATGACCCTCTCATCGCTCAATTGTGGGAGATTCTAGAGTCGTTTTCCGTCCAGTTGCAACAACAGTTTTTGAGGTTCTGTACAGGATCGGATCGGGTTCCCGTGGGAGGCATGTCGGAGATGAGCTTCAAGATAAGCGCAATCAACAACAAAACGGACATGTGAGCGACTTGAGTGAAAATACAGACTAATTCGGTATAGAGAGGGCCAGCTTGTCTCTCTCCCCCTGCAATTTGATTTGTCTGGTAAGTCTCGACTCCTCACAGGCTCCCGATATCCCACACCTGTTTCAACCAGTTGTGCTTACCTCGATACCCGGACGCCACAACGCTGAAAGAAAAACTCATCATAGCGATATCAAACGCTGAAGGCTTCGGACTCGAATGAAAGAGAGTTGTCTCGAATGCGCATAGGACAACACGTATTCGAACCGCTCTGATTCTCGGAGAGAAGTGTCACATCATCCAAGGTCCTCTCAGAAACGGTTCTCCGCCTTGGCAACCGCACAGTGATTAGGTGACGATTAGGAACAACTTTGATATTACCGAATGTTCTCCCACGATGCGATCGCATCCCTACCGGCGGATTTCGGGACTCCCAAATAAAGTTATTCTTGAGAATAGCGGAAGTGTTCTTCACTGGTTATCGGAAACGCATATAGCCCTCAGAAACTATTCACGACGTCGACGCAATTCACTCGAGCAATCCTATTCGAAAGAAACCTTCTTTGCTCTAATTGAATACATCACTTGATCAATTCATGATTGATTGATATATTCTCTCCTAGAACTCTCTAATTTTTCGGAATTCCTATCATCTCATCATGTTCTTGAGCTGGACGCAGGACGCGGTGGACGGTCCTGCAGAGCGAAATCTCCCCCCTAATGAGTTATGGAAAGCTTTCATTTGTGGCGGG